>NW_009952801.1:4463901-4481217 GCF_000747805.2 Chaetura pelagica
AGTGTAGTTAAAATTAGTGGTGAGGAGAGAGTTTGGACCATACATTTGTTTTCTTTTGTAAGATGTAGAAAATAGAGCAGGGTAGATGTACAATAACGCAAGGAGCAATTGTGATAAATACATTAAGCTTTCCAGCAGAAAAAAAACCAAACAAATCATGAAAAATGAATAAGATAAAATTGTAAGTCTGTATCTATATTCACAGAGATGCAGTAGTTTAGACAAATAGTTCATACATCTTCTTCTCATAGGAAATAAATAGATTCAACAGTATGGTTTTCTTATGTAATACAGTCTATTCTGTTAACAATGGTGTAACAAAAAGGATGGATTCCACAGAAAAGAATTTGCTATTTCTGTCCCTTTCAAAACGGTATTTAATCAGTAATTATCAGTAATAATTTACTGTTTCCTCAAGGCAGTAATAGAAATGTAAGAACTGTCTCTTTTTCCAGGTTTGTCCTCAATTGCACAGGAAGCTTCTGCTAGTATTATCAATCAGATAGCAGGGATTTGGCACAGATCAAGCAATCATAAATTCTCTTCTGTAATCTAGCAAGTGGAAAATTATGTGTCTTTTTCTTGAACAAGTAACTGCTGGGTTCAGGACTGTTGCTCTGCACTGAGCCACAGCTGTAGAAAAGGTTAACTTAACTCCAAAAGGTTTATGGGAATAAATCTCAAAATCCTCACTGTCCTGCCTTCACACAGTATGTGTTCACATGGTTCTCCTCTCATAGCAGCATCTGAGCACTTACCATAGAGAATTAGAGTTCAGGCACTCTCCCCACTGTTCAGCTGTACACTATGGTGTATCTGGCAAGCATGAACTATCACAACGCTTTTATTTCATCCTAACCTATACACTATCAGCTGCCACACCTGTTAGCACCTTACTGAAGGTGCTCCCTTTACTTTTTTGGTGTAGTCTTTAAGTTTACTACAGACATAAAGTCCATCAAAGTGATCCTTGTACCCTGTTTTGGAGAATTAGTCCTATCTGTAGTGGGATTTTTGCCTTGTCATACTACTGTTTTGTCATACAAACTGCAAGTTTACAGCAAGTCATGTACTTAAAAACATGGGACTTCATATTTGACAATAAAGAGCTTACATTTCTTCAACATCATCTCCAAATGCTATTAGTCACAATAATTTACCAGAAAGAGAAAAAAAATGGAATGTTCTTAAAGCTACACCTTTCTTGTGTTATCTATAAAGAGTTACTAAAAGAACATCCTCTGAGCAAACTTCTATCATATCCAATCCAATCCAAATTGCTGTTTCCCTGCCAAATCTGTGGGCACTGAAACAAGAGACTAAATAATTTCCTTAATTTCTCCTTTCAGCTGTAAGGATTTTGAAAATAGTAGTTGTACTATATAATTCAATCAGCATAGTCAAGACTCCAGCTTTTAATAAATTGTCCTTGATAAGAACTCTCAAAAGCACTTTGGAAGATCTTCCTAAATATTTGAAGACTGATTTGTTACTTTATAGACTTTAGCATCAAAATTAACATTGGTTCTTCCTCAGCAATAGAGACTGTAAATCTGACATATCATAAATGAATTCTCACATTGGGTAAAGGGATGCTGGGACTGCATCCTTTGAGTATTTTCCAAACTTTCAAAATAAATGCCTTATTACCATCCTAACCTGTGGGAAAAAAACAGCAAGCTAAATTGAAAATGCAGTGGGTGTTGAACTACTTAATGAGAGTGTGTGCAGATATTACCTAAGTAAATTGCATTGATGCTAATGACATTGGTTGTCTTCTAAACTGAAAGTTGCTGCTTCTGTAATAGAAGTGAAGGTAAATAAATAATTTAATGTTTCTGACTACTGTAATTTTTGTTTCTAATTAAAAAAGTTCCTAAATTTGTTGTTCAGCTCTCTTCTCAGAGTATCCCAGTATCCCGAGTATTCTCAGTATCCTTACCGTGCAAGGGGTTTGCATCCAAGGCTCCCCATCTATCTGCATAGGCAGAGACTTGCTGGTCCTAAAGTGATATATTTCATAGTATAAGTAAAAGTAACAAGACAAACCTGATAAATATATTTATTAAGGAGAGATATATGTGACAGCATGCGCATACAATACTTATTTACCCCTAAGCTTCTATGCAATTTCCAGTATGACCCAACACACTCAACAAAAGTAACTTACTTAGCCTAACTTAGCAGGCTTAGTTTGAATTTCACCACACAACGCAAAAAAATTGCAAACATTCACACATTTTGTTAGTAATATATAACTCTCACTAGCATAACAGCCTATAATATGTGAAATATAGAATTTGTGAAATTCAAGAACTTCAGGAATAAACCTCATTAACTGAAAAGACAAAGGAAGCTCTGCTCTTTTTTTAAAATACAGACTACCTACAATAAAGAAAATTGGAAAGAAATTTTAGATCTATCATCACCATATATTAGAACTATAAAAGCTGTGTTTATGTTTGCATCTAAGTCTGGGTTAGACAAAGCACTCACACAACATGTCTGTTGTACCATATTCAGAAGCTTTAACATACCATGTTATAAACTTTAATTGTTACTATAGGGGCACTGATTCTAACATAAGGCTATAGCCAGTGTTCCCTGTCTATTTTTGGATATCACATTAAGAAAAGTATAGATAAATGAGGGGAAAAAAAGAAAAAAGAAAAAAAAAAGGGATTATCTTTTTGGGTCTATTCCAACTCTGTATTTCTGCATTATAATGGTTTGCATATAAGAATACTAGATCATATGGAGCAGATAAATCTAATAATGGAAAAATGAGTTAACTCAGCACTTATGTTGGTCAGCAGAAATTCTGCCTTGGGCACTAGTTGAAAATGACTAATAGTTCATGGAATTACCCAGTGTCACCTCTGGTCATAAGCAGAGGAACGAAACAATGTTCAATGTGCTCTCACATTATGGGTTTGGAAGGGTTCTGAATCTTTGGCAGCTGAAGTCCTGCTGATTTGGGATTATGAAAAGTATCTCTTGGTATCCAGAGAAGGTTGGAATGCCTTGGTGATCTTATTTCTCTTCGTCATCCACATGAGAAAGTACTTTTGAAGTCAACATCACCCAATCCTTAAGGACAATCCCAAAAATGTCAGGTGCTTCTGCAAATTGTGCTTATTTTTTAAAAGTTTTTATTATTGTTATTCTGTTTCATGCTCATTTTAGGCTTTTAAGGCTTATAATTGTATCACTTATGATATTATTAAGATTTCTGAAAATTCTTCACTGAACCAAAACTTAGAATAAATATTTTTCCTTCAGTTCTGATTCAGGTTTCCTCTATTGTGAATGTTCTGGTCACCTTTAGCATAGTAAAAGATAAAACACAACTAAAGTAGCTCCACCATTAGCAGCTTATACATACCAACACATTTATTAATACTGACTTGTCAGCATTCAGTAAGTAACAAATAAATTAGAAACAGATCACTTCGACTTCCGCAGATAAAAAAAATGCTTTACAATGACTAATTACATGCTACTATTCCCTGGTGAAGTATGCTGTATAAATGGGTTAAAATGTGTCAAAGTAGTATTAAATGATGTTTTGTTCAAAATTGTGTGGTATATGTCAATAATAAAACCCAAGATGTGCATGCCTGCTCCAACTGCTGGACAATACTTTTTCATAGGATGAAATGATAGTTGACTACATGTGAAGATTGAATGTAAATTCCCTTTTCCTATTTTTTTTTTATGCATTTAATGAAGGGAAGATGTATGAGTATAGAATAGAGATGGAATGGATATATTTCATATACAAAAATGATTATTTAATGAGAAATAAGTACAGTAATTATGACTAATAAAATGCCAAAGAAAGTGAACTGATATTACGTAAAACTTGCACTACAACAGTGCAGTGCAAATTAAAGCTGCTAATACCTGATGACAACAGATGAGCACTGAGCAAGCCGTCTTCCAGCACTTTTCAGACCTGTGTATATCTGTCCCATCTCCATGGCTCCTTCCAGACCAACCACTTCCATAAGCTGGTCACTCAGATCTGCAAAAGTTGAAAATAACATGTTTCATCTAGACAGCATTTTGACAGTGGTCATTCCAACTACCAAGAATTATCAGAAGACCAACTGATAATAAAAGATGCAGAGAAAAGAACTGGCAAAAATGATGACTCCTAAAAGGTGATTGCAGCTTTAATGCTGGACACATCTGAATCTGTTATCACACCATTCTAAAATACACTGACCAAAATTATTCTAAAATACAATAATCTCCATGGGTTATTTTAATACATGCATACTGAACAAATAATTTCACTATATGAGAAAACAGGAGAGACTTCTTTTAGGTTACCTGACACTCATAGAATGAGACATTTGCAGTTTAGAAATTTATGTGGACCGTTGTTTCAATATATGATACGTATGTATATAAAATGTGGTAAAGGAAAAGTCAGTGCTCCAGACTCTACTGAATTCTCTTCTACATAATTCTTTCCAGACAATGTGTACAATTATAATTCAACCTTTCTGTGCATGCACTATTATAGTCTTTAATTATGACACCACATATAATTTTTTCCATTAGATCTTTGTCTCAATTAGTGCACAGATTCAATGCAATAAAAGGCAGAAAAAAACCCATCAGCAACTACTCATCTAGCTTTGTTGAACTTTCTAGTACTTCTTTGCACTCAGTTAAATATTTTTGTTACATATCATGTTGGTATTAAACATCTAAAGTATTTAAATAAATAATGTCTCTGCAAAATACATATTAGTTTGCTTGACTTCAAGGAGCAAGGATAAATGCTGTCTAGAATTTCACATACAGTGATACAACCAGAAACGTAAACAGTAATACAGCAGCCTGGTTTGAGAAGCAACCAAACAAGGCAATGAAATATTATTCAGACTCAACCAGGGTGTTTTGTATTAAATGTTTTACAAGTTCTTGTTGAAATACATGCTGCCAAGATCAGATGGACAAGAAAAAGAATTATTTTTTTTAGCTGTATATCATTTGTGTTTTATAGATTAGCTGTTAATATCCTTGTTTCCAAATGACCTCAAATGTTAGACTCTATTATCACACTGAAAAAAACAAATAAAAGAGAGCACATTACTTTGCATATTTAAACCCTTCAACCTCTAATGAAGGTAGAATGTCATACTAATTATCTTATCTATGAGACTAGTCCAAAGTTTCAAAGGGAGTCTTTTCTGTTCACTTCTTTGGGCTTTGAGTGAAGGTAATTAACTGGAAGAAGCATTGTGATAAGGAGTAAAAAAAAATATAAATAAATATTAAAAGCAAATAGGATTTGTAGTCTGGACTATTCTGCTTCCAACCAGAAAATCTGATATTATCCAAAGCCTTAATTTTTCTTCTTATATTTTCTTAATATTCTTTGCTATTTTCATTTTCTCACCACAGTGAAATCAGTTCTGTTTAGCATCACTAAGGAAAATATAAGCCCTAATATATCCTATTATGGAAAAACAATAAGATGGACAAAAGTTTAAAATATACAATATGATTACTTTTAACTATACGTTTTTATAGTTTGCGTCCCTGTAACACATATAATCCTATTTTTGTATGTCTGGTTTTCTGCTGAATTGGTTTTATCCTAAAATGTTTTCCTTAAGTTAGTCACTTTAACACTTAATTAAAAAAAAAAAAATATCTGCTTTTCTTGACAGCCATAGGGATTTAAAAGGAAAACTACTACTCATTTGCAAAAGCTGTTATATTATAAACGCACACAGAATTTATAGAGGTACCAAATAATTAAAATGGTTCCAGCCAAAGAAAATATCAATTTCCTACTGACTAGGTTATGAGAAAACTATTATTTTTGAGTGTCAGGGGGATGGAGTTAGGCTTTTCTCAGTGATGACCAGTGATAGGACAAGGGGTAATGGGTGTAAATTGGAGCATAGGAGGTTCAAGGTGAATATCCGAAAAAATTTTTTTACTGTAAGAGTGACAGAGCCCTGGAACAGACTGCCCAGGGAGGTTGTGGAGTCTCCCTCACTGGAGACATTCAAAACCCACCTGGATGAGTTCCTGTGTGATGTACTCTAGGTGACCCTGCTCTGGCAGGGGGGTTGGACTAGATGATCTCTCGAGGTCCCTTCCAGCCCCTAAGATTCTATGATTCTATGATTCTATGATTCTATGATTCTATGATTTTTTAAACTGGAGAATAATTATGAACAGATTTTTATTACTGACAGCTCAGGCAACATATGCAAGATTCAGAATAGTGACATTTGCAGTGATATAAATTTGATGCATCATTTTTCAATAGCTGTGAGATTAATGCCAGTAACAGCAGGTAACTAAGGGCCAAATCTTGCCCTTTGATCTATACCACACTTTTCAAGAAAAAGTAGTATATTAAACATTGGAAGATGGAACTCAACAATACCCTTCTGTATCAAGAAAGTGAAACCTTTTCAAAAACGTCACATTTGCAGCGGCACATTCTCAAAGCAGGGTTATTTCAGGCCAAATACAAATATTTTTAGAATTAAGTTTAAATTAGACACAACCTTCCCTCAGAAGCAGTAAAAACTAAAGCAAATGTAACACTCATTTTTCAACTTCGGGTAAGTTTGTGCTCCTGCTCTTGTTAACATATTTGACCTGATACTTTTGGATAGTCATATCCATTTCAACAAATTCTTGAGCTGTATTAACTTTGACAAGAACTCAGATGGAGTAAATGTGGAAAAGGGGGTGTGTATATTTTAGTCCCACTCTTCAAAGATGTTACATCACTATAGGTACACTGGTTGAATTTTTATTGGCAGGGTCAAGATGTCAATGAATGGATTACATTTGTTCTCAAAAGTTTCCCACCAAGGACTCTGAAAGACATGAAGCTCTATTAAAAGAGATCAGGTCTTCTGTTGAAGTAAAAGTTAGGAAAGGGGAAGTCATTCTTCATTCTGGTGGAGGGTTATAACTGATTTCTCAGAAAGATCTATGCTGGCAACTGTACTGCTCAACATATACCCCTAAATAATCTGGAAACAGAAGACAGTGAGTTACTGAGAATTCAACAAAGACAAAATCCAATTATAAAAAACTGTTTAGGAATTTCACACTAGTGAGTAATGGAGCTATATGAAAGCAGAAAATTGAATACATGTAACTTAATGCCCATGAGGGGAAACAGAGTTAACATATAACAGAGCTAACGACAGACATGCAGATTATTATATGCATATATATTATATTTCAAAATAAATATGGGCTGTGTGTGTCTGTGTGTATATGTCTATATATACATGCATATATATTTTGCTGGGCTACAATTAATAGTCTCATGCAGGAATTAAGATTATGGAATTACTATGGCTACCTCTATGAAAATATTAGTTCAATCCTCAATAGTGATCAAATATCATCAAATATTATGGCTGGTATATCCATACAGTACGGAGTTTGTAGTTCCAGTCCACTCAGCAATGAACAGGAGATATTAAATAACTGGAAATGACAGAGCAACAAACATGGTAACAAATATGAAGTGGCTTCTCTATGAAAATAATTTAGACTAGAACTCTTCAGGAAGTAAAGAGATGAATGAAGGAAAGATGAGAAAATGATGAGTGTCATGGAGTAGGTGACGACAGTATCGTAATTAAGTATTTCTCAAAATGCAAGGACTAAGGACTTTCATAGCACTTCTATGCTTTATTTCTAATCATATAATACAGGCTGGTGTTAGAGGTCAGATACTGAGCTACATGAACTTGTGAGCTGACCTGGTATCACTGTTCATCTTCTTATACATTTTAGACCAGAATAATGAATGCTGCTGTTAACTAAATGTCATTCATCACTTAAAACAGCTTTTCCATGACATGTATCCCAACTGTGTTTGAGACCTAATTCAGAAAGTCACTTCTTTTCAATACTCAAGTTATATTCTACAGTTACTCGTGTGTATCTGTATGTGCCTTTACCAACTATTGAGCAAATAAATGTATCTCTTTAGGCATATTGTTTTTCTTCCGCATTTAACAGGTTTTATTCTAAAGAGAAAACGATTAGTTTGGTGACTATACTGATATAATTCTCCAAGTCATGCTCCACCTATTATAATAAGGGTTAGAAGGTTTAGGTTTAGGAAACTGAAGGTTAGATTTTTAAAAAATAATTTAGCAGCTAACAGGGAACAACCACAACTACTGGATACTGAGTAGCTTTTCAATCTAGCCAGATCATTTAGCTGCTTAAAGGAGAGCTGAAGTCTCATAGGTAAGCTATCACGGAGAGCATGTCAGTATTAGCGCATTAGAAAAGCGTTTTTCGACTGGTGCCTTGGGGTTCTTGAGTCCGTTTGTTCAACTTTGAGCTCTGTGAAAGAGCTGAAGGCTCTGGATTGTTTTCTATGTGAATGAGCCATTAGAGTGTGTGGGAATGTTTTCACAGCACCGTGCCTTTCCTGCCCTCTTCCACAAACCAAAGTACTTCACGTGTCTCCTCATATTAGCCCAGTCAGTAAACAAAGCCAGCTCTCCCAAAGGAGAGCTGCTGTCAGCAGATGGTGGCTAGCATGCAGAGGGGCATCTGACCCCTTGTACTCATTCCTGATGGTGAGATAAAGTCACTAGAGAGATGACTGTCCATTTCTTCCCATCAGGCAGCAGGAGAAAGAAGTCCACACAGAAACTTGCACAAGTGACAGACAAAATACTGTTCATGGATATAAGCCCCTTACAGCACTTAGAGAATCACAGAATCATAGACTCACTTAAGTTGGAAAAGACCTTGAAGATCATCAAGTCCAACCATTAACCCTACTCTACCAGCTCCAGCACAAAGCCATATTCCCAAGCACCACATTTAGATGACTTTTAAACACATCCAGGGATGTTGACTCAATCACCTCCCTAGGCAGCCTGTTCCAATGTCTGACGACCCTTTCAGTGAAAAAGTTCTTCCTAATGTCTAGTCTAAACCTCTCCTGGCACAGCTTGAGGCGGTTCCCTCTTGTTTTATCACCAGTGACTTGTGAAAGAGACCAGTGCCTACCTCATTACAACCTCCTTTCAGGTTGCTGTAGAGCACAATGAGGTCTCCCCTCAGCCTTCTTTTCTTCAAATTAAATTGCCTCGTAAGACTTGTTCTCAAGGCCTCTCATCAGCTTTGCTGCCCTTCTTTGGACATGCTCCAGCACTTTGATGTCCTTCCTGTATCGAGGTGCCCAAAACTGGACACAGTATTTGAAGTGTGGCCTCACCAATGCCAAATACAGAGGGACAATCACCTCCCTGGTCCTACTTCTCACAGTATTTCTAATACAAGCCAGGATGCCATTGGCCTTCTTGGCCACCCAGACATGCTGCTGGGTCATATTCAGCCACCAGAACCCCCAGGTCTGTTTCTGCTGGACAACTTTCAGCCACTCTTCACCCCGGGTCACTAGTGACGCATGGTTGTTGTGGCCCAAGTGCAGGACCTGGTACTTGGCCTTGTTGACATTCATACTTCCCCAAGGCATGAAGAAACACACTTAGAGACTTCAAAGTTTTGTAGTGAGGAGTTTGCATTATCCATTAGCTTGGCAGTAGCTGAAAGCTTCAATATTCAAAGTGAACACACAAGAGAAAACATATTTGGAATTCATCTATGAAGATAAAGCAAGGAAGGCAAAAAGGGGTAGGGGGTGGGAAGAAGCATGGTGTGATTAGAAATACTGATTTACATAGAGAACTTTCCATCTGTAATGGAACTGGTTTGGAAACCCAATTTATCTTTGCAATATATAAATATTGCTGTCCTGGCAAGAGATTGAATGACTCTATTATAACTTGGGGTTACTGCACTCACTCAGGCACATTTGCATAAAACCACTGTTGGTCAGTGGTAAATCTGTCTCTGGCAGCAGTTTGTCTTCAAAGAGAAAGGGCTCCATGGCTTACTAAATGTAATCAAGCCCTAGTAATCATCACACTGGAAATTTTTTTGTTCCAGTTAAAATACTGGATAAGAATTTGAAAATTGTTATGGTGCCAGAGGATCCTTGAAAAACTCCTGAGCTCAACACTCTGCATCACATGAATCCTTCATTATCTTCCTAGAACAGGGCATGTATTATAATTACAGTTACCGTTTATGCAGGGATAGGTACTGTTGCTGCATAAAATGCTAAAAATGTGTTTAATGTCACAGTATTCTGATTTCAAATGAATGGCTTTTTCTAGGTTCCTGTTTAAAACAAATCAGTAACACAAGAGCAATTTCTACATTCTATTTTTTGTTATGATTTCCTTTAGAGAGACTACCTTAAGTAACATATGCCTTAACATTTATAATTGTTTATATGAGTTGTACCTGGAGGCCTAGATGATGTCAAGGCTGATTCACAGACATATAATAAAAGACAGCTCTTGTCTCCAAGAATGTATAATATAGACAAATAAAACTGAGAAAGCATTGGGGAAAAATGATACTATTATGTCAATTTTACAAAGTAAAAATTATACACAGGCAAGTTTAGGTCCTGCAAAAGGTTTGTTCTCATACACAGATAGACAAACGGTGTGTAGACCCACGTAAAAGTTAAGCACCTGACTTTGCAGAACTGACATGGCCAAGATCACACGTGAAGTTAGTGGTAGAGATAGGAAATAAAACAGCAACTCCTGAAATTCAACCCTCTGCTTTTAAAAGTCTATTCTCCCTTTTGATATGGACTTTGAGGATATATTTCAAGTCCTACATCTGTAGCATGTGACCCAGTTTTCAGTATTTTGTTTCGCTGTTCTTGTAAACGTTAAAAATCAGGTGGCTTCATACATCTATTTCACGCCACTATTGATTCCTGAGTCTTACTCTTATCTTAATAATTTTTCCCTGTTTTTACAAAAGAACAAAACAAGCTAAGTCTGCCTCTTAGTATGAAGAAAGGAAAATATATCACTGCTGTAATTTTCACCCTGGTGAGACACTCAGACAGTGATATTAAATTAAGCAGATACTTTATCTATATAAACACATACAAAAACACAGACTTTTTATACCTATGTGGATATACACACATGATATACACACATATATAGGCATATGAGAGAAATTAGTACATTTTTGCACTGTCATTTGAATTGATGATGGACTAAATAGCTTTAATGTGGTTAGAAAACAAGGGTGCTATTTTTGACACGTAAAATGAATGCAATAAATAGAATCCTGTCTCTGTTGAAAACTCTTACTAACTTCAGTGGGGCCCAGGTTTCACCCAGTATCTTGCATCAGTCCAGCACAGGGACTCCATCCTCAGATGGAATCGTTTAACAGATACAGCTCAGCCTACTACTCTGAAATGGATTTTTTGGTGTGTATTATCATCTCCTGACTCTCATTAATCTCTGAGTGACAAGTTTCCAAAAAAAATAGAAGGGCAAACAAGGAATAATCAGGCTTTATAATTAAATATTTTATGAAACTTTTGAATGTGCACAGAAGGCCTTTGTAAAACTTTTCCTTAAGTGAACTTTTTTTTTTTCCCCAGCTTACCAGGGGGAAGGAAAAGAGAGTTCTTAATAAAAACTTTTTAGATTAATAGCAAGAAAATAAAAATAATAAAAAAAAACCCACAATGAAACAACCCAATCCAGGGCACTCAAATTAAATAACTTCCACCCCAAAATTACTCCCAAATACCAGTGTCCAGATGATGTGCAACATCTGAAACAAGAGGTTTCAATCTTCTAGTTTGGGAGATCATTATGGATGAGTCTTTTATGGCAAACCTTGGCAGACAAAATATATTCTTTTAAAAATAGATTTAGTCTTTTAATAGTTTGAGGTACAATTGCATTGAGCATGCTGCTGCACCAAAAAGCTCCCTATTATTTTAATCTGTATTCTTTTAAAAGTTATTTGTTCAAGAGGATTGCACAGTGTTACTCTTATACCCCCTTCATCCAACAGAACAAAAGCCGTTCTATGAAAGGAGTCTAAACTTGGACAAACCGTAAAAAAAAAAAAAAAGGCAAAAAAAAAAAAAAAAGTAAAGTTCCTCTCTGTTTTTATCAAATTTGATTGCTGCAGCTGTTCCCAGTTTCTGTATTTTAAAAATAGCCTTATTCAGTGCCTTGTTGGCTAAAGGCCAGAGTACCATTAGAACATGCTGTACGGAAAACCTCTATTCAGTTACAGATACAGAAATATATTTAAGATCAGTGGGGGTCATCTGCAGCAAACACTTGTATGGGAGAAAATGGAATTTTAATGTGCTTGGACTGCTCACCACTTTTAACAGATATTTAAGAACTTCAAACCGGATATTTTTCTATTTGTATTGGTACTATCATATTATTGAGCATCAGGTACAATACAATATGAGCAACTGAAGATCATTTTAACTAACAAAAATAGATCTAATTCTCAAATTACTCCTTAGTAGTTCTGGCATTCACTTTAAATGGCTCCTAGTAATATTGGATATTTGATTAGCCTATAAAAATGCCACAGCCTAGAAAAGAAAAATGCAGTAATATTGATGGAAAGGTAGAAATCTGATTAATGAAAACCAGCTTTGATTTTTACATTTCTAAGAGGACTAGTACTAACAGGGGATAAATGTTCCCTTTCTGCAGGGTAGCAAACTCTGATAATGGTATTATCCCTATATTTATCCACCAAAGTGTTTTTAGTTATCAGCCAGCAAGAAATCTTCAATTTACACGAGTACAAGAACTCCTCTCGATTACAGTGGTAGTGATTTTGGTTCAGGAGCTCAGAAATCCTAAGATGGTCCTCATTCCTCTTTTTCTTTATGAGAATGAATTTCATTTGCTTCCTCTACATGTCAGTATTCCATGGTGTTTGAGATCACAGCATGTAGAATGGATACTGGTTTGAACAAAAGCAATTTGTAGGTATTAACCAAGAGCCTAACTAAGTATCCTGAAAATCAATGAGATGTATCACAGATCTCTTTTAGCCATTTCTGTTGGTAGTGATAAGATGAGGGGTAATGGCTTCCAAAATGGGGAGTAGATTTAGATTAGATATTAGGAAGAAATTCATTACTGTGAGAGTGCTGAGACACTGGCACAGGTAGCCCAGAGAAGATGTAGATGTCCCATCCCTGGAAGTGTTCAAGGCCAGGTTGGATGGGGCTTGAAGCAACCTGGTCTAGTGGAAGGTGTCCTTGCCCATGGCAGGAGGGCTGGAACTAGATGATGTTTATGATCCCTTCTAACCCAAACCATTCTATGATTCTATGACAAAAAGAACAGAGTTGGCTACAAGTATTACAGCAGAGAGACTCACATTATTTTTAGTGCTCTGGTCCTGAACAGTATCAAATTAAAAAAACCAAACTTTTTTTCATTCCAAAAGAGAAAAGATGACTTAAAATCAGAACTGGATTTGCTTATAATTTATTTGGTTATTATGTACTGCCACAACATGAAAGCCACAGTCTTTTACTAAAAACCAGGCTGAACACATACTATTCACCTATAACACCACTTGCAATGTTTCAGGTATCAGAGAAATACAGAAGTCCTTGCCCAGAGCTAACTTATCCTGAGATCCTGAGCTGAAAAATCTACACTGAAATGTGGAGCCTTACTGAATTTGTCTTTAGAGAGATTTGACTTGGTAAGCAATATATATCCTCATGGAGGTTAATGAAAACAGGACACCTAGAAAACTAAGGGAATTATTATTATCTTACTTTAATTGTAATTTTTCAATCTTATTTTTGTTCAGAATGATGGAAAGATAAGGCACATGAAAAACAGATAAGGAGATAAGAGTTGTATGAATGCATGTGCATTTTACTTGTTTCCAGACTGGACTATGCTGAATATGGTAACCCTGCTCTAAATAGCAGTCATCTTAAACGGAGCTCCTGAAAGAAATTCTGCTATAATTCCTGACCAGCTACATTCAAAGAATTCCAGAGGGTGGACAAGCCTCCTGGTTACTGACTGGCATTGTGATAGGATAACACTTCAGGATCATTGTTGTTTGGTTGCTTTTTTGGTTTTAATATGTGTACTGAAACAGTACATATACGGGATTACTCTTTCAGTTCAGATATGAACTTGAGAAGCTTCTAGGGTTTATTTAGTGCATGAGATTCTAGGTGGGACATAATAGGACATGTTGTGTTGTTTATGTTATCAGTTCTATTGTACGTGCTACTTGCACAATAAATGCCATATATTGTTTGGCAATAGGGAGAGTTAATATCGTCCATCAAGGAGAACACACTTTTAAAGCCAAAAGGTCCTGCCTCCAGTCCAAAACAGAGAGTGAACCTCAAACTGAAGTAGAATTTGGAATAATCATTCTGGGTTTGTTTCATTTTACTTATCAATTACACACTGGATAAAGGTGGGAGGGTTGTTTTTTTGTTACATACAGTTATCAATCTGGAAGGACAAAAGATTTTTCATTAATATTTTGGAATTTTCAAATTCCAGGTTACTTTCAAATAATGACTATGAGACAAATTTTTAAGGGACGTTAATTTCAGTCTCTGCCCAACAAATCATCTAAGCATGGATATTCAGTGATATCAAACAGACTACATGCATGTTTCAAGCATGACTCTTAAGTACTCTGTTTATTTAGGCTTACCTCTATGGTAAGGCCTACCTCATGGTACCTGATTTTAGAACACTAAATATAAAGCAGTATAAATACGGCTGTGTACAACAAACAGGTTAGCACTTACATATTTAGGGCACTTGAAAATTCAACTTTACTTGTGTAATGTAATGTGCCATTGATTTTCAAAAATATTTTTCATCATTGTAATTCATGCATGTTAATAGTAGCTGAATTTTCTTTTCTGTATCACTGCTTTGCACTAGGATCAGCAGCACAATGAGAATGCAATATACTAAGGGAATTAAAGACAGTGGAAGATGCAGGTGCACTAATAAATGGGAATTCTTTGGATTACAGTACTTATGTGTGCTATGCTGAGCTAAACAGAAACCTAAATGTTACACTTAAGAAGTGGTACAACAACATCTGTGTTGGGGGACTGAACTGGCATGGCTAACACCTCCAGTGCCAGGTGCAAAGGAAATTTCAGTACAGCTTGAGTAATTTTGACTGTTAGCATCTGTATATATTAGATTTTTTTCTCCTCTCCCCTCTATATTCCACTAGAGAATTTGCATTACATTTGGCTTTAGATTCTAGCATAGCAAAAGACAGGTTGTAATCTTTCCATCCTAGGATCTTCGCCTCATTTTTATTTTATTTGGGTCTTCCTTTTCCTAAAAGCATAAGGCCAGAGTTACTAGTATTTTCCAAATTTATGGTTAAAGAAAACGAGCACTTTTTCCTGGGAAAAGAACATTAAAGGAGGAATCGTACCTTTGATCTATTTAAAGCTGTTCAAAATGCCTATAAAGAAGGCATTCTGGACTTCCATGTAAAGTCACTTGTAAAAATCAACCTCCAAAATAAAATGAAAATTTTCATTTCAAGTTCAAGTGACATACCTTATTCATAGAAATATTGATGGTATTTGTTAGATGACATAAAACAGTTGAAAGAATGAGACAGTGGGCTGAAATGATTACTAGGAAATGTAAATTCAGTCACTTATGATGTACTCATTGAAGTCCAATCCTAATAATCTTTGAAATATGTGAAATTCCTATGGAGTCCATTGAGATAATGACTTCTGTGCTAAGTGGCTCAGACTCAGTCTTTTATTTCTTAATTAGGCAAAGATTTCAGGAATCAAAAACTACCAGTGATCATGTTAGTTCAGGTGGAAGTCAATGGCCTGACCATCAGCACAGTGACAGCAATGAAAACTGAAGCTGTTCTGAAGAAAGAACTGGAAAGAGACTGGGGAGGGGAGGGAGGTGATGGGGAAAGACAAAAGAAATACCGGAATATGAATATAGCGTTTGTATTGAAGGATGAGTAAGTTTGTTAGTACACTGTTAACATGTCTGAATCACAGCTCTCCATGTTTTATTTGTCCAACACTTTTAAACAAAATGTTGTCAATAGTACAACTGGATATATCACACTTCGAAAGAATTTCTTCAGAAATTTTTGTAAAAAAGTATTTATTTCTCTTGGCAATTTCAAATCACCTTCTTCCATCCCCAGCCACTGATTAAACCTCTTAAATATGTCTAATAAATAACTAAATAAAGAAAAGACAAACTATTTTAAGGCTACACTTTTCTGGGAATTGGGAGCTTTTTTCACCACATTGTAAATTATCTTTGCTAACTTCTAACAAGGTGCAACAAAAATGCAATAAATACAAATAAATCCACAGGGAAGAAATTAAAAAAACATTACCTTTTTTTTTTAAAAATCAAATATAATGAATTTGCAATCCCTAGTTACTCATATTTTCTTCTTACTTTAGTTTTAACATCATATTCCTTCATTATTTTTTGACCTGATATGAACCACCATCTGGCAAAAGCATGTTGCAGTTCTACATAAATGAGATAATTGGATGGTTGCTTTAAAATATAATTAATAAATAAGTATTATTATACATTAGCAAAACTCACTTCATTTCATTTTTGAGCTCTATTGCTGAGCTATGCCTTTTTGGATGCCTAGAAGACCTTGGATCCCCAGACAGTCTTGCACCTAGTGCTAGGCAGTTGTGAGGTATCAAGATGCATATGTCCATGTGCTTAATTTGTAGTTATTTTGTGCATTATTATTCCTACTACTGTTAGAAAAAGGTAGCACCACAGACACATTAGAACCACTGCCTTGTAAGAAGACACCACAGACTAAAAGTCCTCATGGATCTGTGATTACAAACCACATGGCTAATCTTGTATTAGGCCAACAGCTGTAATTATTCAGGAGTGGTCACACTTCAAAACACCTTTAGAATAATTTTGGCCAGTCAATTACTTGCAATCTACTACCACAAAGCTGTAAAGGTCTGAGGAGATGATCCTACTCTGGAGTCCTACAGATGGACTTCTGTGTCTGCACAGTCCCATTTGCTAGTCTTCTGCACTGTGCACACCTCTCTAGGCTTACATCAGGGGAGGAATCAGACCAGAGGAGACAAAGAACTAATTGATTAATTGGATACATTTTACAGTGTTGCTCCTTGACAAGTTATGACAAGCGTGGAATAACAGCAAAAAACAAAATATTTGCTAGTGATGAAAAGCAGCATACGAAACAGCAGTTGGTTGAGAGCAAACATTTTGCAGCTATAAAGACCCAGCTTCTTTGGCTGACTAACATGAAAAGGTACAATCCTTTAGAGATGGTGAAAGAACATTTCAAAACTGATGGATTAAATAGAAAAAAAAAAAAAAAAAAAAAAAA
>NW_009952801.1:4481522-4507680 GCF_000747805.2 Chaetura pelagica
TAAAAAAAAATTTAAAAAATAAGGAATAAAAAAAAAAAAAAAAAAAAAAAAAAAAAAAAAAGCATGCATACTCCTAGTTCTCTTTTCATCTGCTTATAATATATCTAATTTCTTTGAATCCAGAGTCCTAGCTAAGTGTGCCATGCACTAAATGAAAACCTATTCACAGCTGCTAAAACCAGTTTATTCTGTATGCCTGTTTTCTTATTTCATTAAATATTCATTTATTGATATTAGACTTATGAAAAATTTATTATAATTTTGATCCTCCCTGATATGAATAGGAGAAATTAAAGGAAAAAGGAGCTCATACAGGTTTATAGGTATGTGTGAAACAGCTTGTGATATTTCCAGAAAAGGAAAACAATATCAGGAATCAATGAGAAAAAATGTCTGGTGCATCACCTAAATATTTAACTACAATATCAGCTTATATTAATAGTATTTCAAGAGTTGGGTTGAACGTGCTGTAATTGTGCCATCAACCCACATGAATCAAAGCTTTATTTAATAACTGTAAAAGCTGCCATTTGCTACTTTTAAAATATCTAATTTCTCATGGCCTTTCCTTGATAATGGTCACTAGAGTTACAAAATGCTAAAAATAGTAGTGTTCTTGAAAATCATATTTGAGTCCTTACTGCAGAAGCTGAAACATCTGTAACAGTGTATGGCAGTTATCAGCTTCTTGTAATTTCTGGCACTGTTCAGTTAAAAAGTCTTTAAAAAGTGCAAGTAAAAACAGTGTTTTGACTACTTATAAGCAACTGTTTTGTATACAATTAATATAAAGGAACTGCCAAATCAATTTGAGTTTAAAATTCAGGAGTCGGTGCTATTTTTATTTATTTTTTAATTTGTAAAAAAACCAAAAACAAAACCCCAAGCTGTTCCAAAAGCTAAAACCAACTGAGTATTCCAGGTATTTTATTTTCATTAAGATACAAATGGATTGTAAAATTCAACAGATACGCAAAATAATAAAGGAGCAAGAGCAGAAAGATCCCTACTCAGTCAATATTTGAAGAACCCAACTTATACTCTTCATCCTTATTTACCTGAAGAAAAAACTAACTATAAGACCAAGAGGTCTCTCAACAGCAAGCATATAGAGAGTTCAACAAAATTTTGACCCAACTCATATTCAGATGTAATGAGAGCTGGACCCACTCCTAAATCTTTTGAATAAATGGAAAAGTATCCTCTAAAAGAAAAATAAATAAAATTAATCAATGTCATTTTGGTTATAGCATGAAAAATAATCAAACAAAAACAAAGAGGAAGACAAAAGGGGATCAATAAGGGAAAACAGAGTTAATTGCCAAGGTGTGAGATTTTTTTTTTCCCCCATCATATGTTTTCTTCCAAAATATCTTGGAATATGACATTGCCCATGCTGATTTCCAGTGCTTAAACAGTTTTTTATATCATCAAAGCAGAGTATATATACTGAAGTTCATGGCACTTACCACAGAAAATACCATGTACAACACTATATGGACTCCAGAAAACTGGTCTTCTCAAGAGAACTGGATTAAGATTACACTGTCTGAATATATAGATTGTTTTAGGTTCTAACTCCATAGCTTTAAAATTGTTCTTTTAACGTACTTTTTATGGTCAGTGTACATAAAACACTTCAGAAAGTAAATTCATAGAATGGATATGCAAAAAAACCATTATATATGCATCTTATGTTTATCTGATTCTACTACTTGTCACTGCCTTTCAATTATATTATTGATCTTATAACTGGCCAAAGCAATTGGTTAAAAATTTAATTAAGCTTTATGAAACTGAAATTACTTTTTTTGCTTAACTCCCATTGCACGATTTTCTTGCCACAACACTTCAGCTGTAAAGGCTAAACAAAAGACTGACTATTGCTTTTTCTGTTTCACAAAATAGGACCATATTTTAAAACTGTATCATAGGACTCATGACTATTGCTAATAATATGAAGTATAGATCTTTATTTGGGATCTGCTCCAAAACCTGCCAGTTCTGTAGGATTAAAATAACCACCATGTGTTTGGTAGCTTGAGCTCCTAAATAGATGTAATATCAGATGAATTGTATAATAAATTATCACTTACATTCATTTTCTTTTTACATAAATATTAACTGCAGAGTGACAAAGATACAATGAGAAAAGTCAGGGGTTTTTGAATTCCATTCAGATTAACCATATATGTGCTAAGTAACTTCAGGAAAGCCATCATATTCCATTTACAACCCTGATCCAATTGTATTTATTGAATCCATTGAATTGTTTAGAGTTGCTATAGGTCTGGATTCTTCTGAATCTTATGGTAATGGGGAGACCTTATTTATATACATTCCCTCAAAATTTATGCAATAGCTTTGGTTTCATATGTGAAATCAGTGATCAGCTGTGATCATCAACGAAGCACTGAGCAGCCTGTGAGCTCTCCAGGGCTTGGTTGCTTTTTTGTTGTTTGTGCAGTACTCTGTTCCCTGTAACTTCACTATCTGATTAGACTCCTTAGGAGGTAATGGAATATACATAAATAATAAGCAAGAGGAGACAATTTAAAAAAAATAATAATTGCTACTATTAATCTAAGAGATTAAGATGTAAACTACATGCTTTGCATTGCACTGCTGACTCCCAAGGGAGGTTTGTCAAAGAGAACATACACACATGTGCACATGAGGTAGTGTCATCAAACAGTGCCCCCTCACCAGGCCAGCAGAAACTTCACCCCAGTGCAGACTGATTTTTCTTGGCTGACTTGTGAAGCACTCTTCACTTCAGCTTAGTTACTCAGCCTTCTTGCAAATGCTGGCTTATTGTTCATAACCATTTTTTTCAACCCATGGGGATTTTAATAGGCATGAATGAGTGAATGAGAACAGTTATGAAGGAAATTAAAAGCATAAAGGAAAACCCTGACATGCAGCTATTAATTGGGCACCCAGGCTTCACATCTCTTTCAAGCTGCCTAGTCCTTGCTCATTTGGACAATGCCAATGATCTTTTTCTAGGCTGACCATCACAAAGCCACTTGTATACAGTAGCATGGCTTTTCTCTGAGCTCGTGAGTGTGCCTGCAGCTCAATAGGACTATTCACATGAACAGATGTTACTCAATGTGAAAACTGGTTGCAGAATTAAGCCCGTCCTTGCTCTTCCTCTTGCTACAAACATCAGCTGCTCAGACACACAGGCTTTTTTTTTTTTTTTAATGGCTTTTTGCCATACACAAAACCTGTAGATGACAACTTTTGTAATTTTTTTAAAAAAACCTTCTATCTTCCATTAGAACTTATATAAATTAATGTGCATGCATTCCTCCATATAGTTTCTTGTACAGATGAAGATAAAAAAAATTAATCTTAGTCAGCTGTTTGGCATGGTATTTTCCAGCTTTCACAGATAAGCAGAGACCTCTACCTGGTCATTTGAAAGTATATACTTGAATGGATATGGAAGCATGTTGGACCAAAGTTTTTTTTCATACCATGCAACAAAAGCTGATTAATCTACAGATTATGTTTGGCTTGATACATTTTAAATCCCAATACAATTTTTGTCCATAACAAATGAAATCAATAATTCAAAAGCATGTAAAACAACCTTAAACATTGAAAGAAATCCTAAAAATTAGACACTTACTTGCAATATTTAGAAAAATTGGTCCAATTTTAATATTAAAAATCTTACCTTTCTTTACCTAACTATCCTCCTCAATTTTAGCCAAATTGTGACTGTTACAATCTCATTTCACATTAGGTGTAAGACAGTCCAGCTTAAGACCTGAAATTATGAGTTTTAACACTTGCTTGGAGAAATAAAATAAACATAATGTTTGAAAATGAACAGTAATAGTAATACATTCCTCTTATTTAAAAGCTGAAGGCATTTTATTTAGCATTTTTCTTTTAGGTGATGTCCAATGCTGATAATTGATATCAGTATCTTTTTGGCCATTTATATTTTTAAATCTCTCTTATTTGATTCTGTGCTGAAAGCACAGCTGAGGCTCACAAATAAGTTAAAGAAGGTATAAAGAAGTCCTTCGAAAATGGAAACTACCTGAAGACAGCAAACTTCACAAGTAGCAACTATACAACCAGGTTTAAAGACCTAATCGGGCTTGTGGGGCTTGTTTTTGTTTGTGTGTTCTTTTCTGTGTTACATGAAAATCTTCAGTTATTTCTCTTTGTTACAAACTGTGAACCCAGTAGCCTTGGAAGAAAAATCAGGGAGGAAAACTTTCAGGGAGCTACATTTCAGATATAGCCAGACCAGGTGGTCCAATCTGCCAGTTTACAACTAATTGGTAAACCATTTGCTCTTCTTCAGACCCCAGTACATCATCTGTTCTTAATGACTTGTCAGAATTACGGCGAGTGGATCACAATTTATTCTGACAGTTCTTTAAAAACTCTTCACTGAACATCATCTGACCCTGCTGATTTACGTGTATATTTAATTTTTCTAGGTATTCTATTATTTCCTTAACACTCATTTCAAATGATCCTCTTTAGCTCACTGTTCTTCCATGTTTTCATACTGAAAAAGAAAAACCTGAACACAGAGTGAGGAAGGAAAAGAAGAAAACAAAGAAACCTGCAAAACCATCAAAACAAATCTGGATGAATATTTAACAAAACCTGCAAATTCCCTGCTTTTTCTTAGTTAGTACCAAAACATGTTGAATGAATGCAGATGCATGGACATGCCATCTAACAGAGAAAAGTGACTATTCCTGTTTAGCATGTACAGCCACACCTGCCAACAAATGAGGGAATTTGGAACACTCACTATCCCCTTCCCTTCTCCTCCCTTGCTCACAAATTCTCTCAAGGGAAATAAACCAGAAATAGTACCAATAGGTTCTTAAGTACTAGACATGCAACTGTAGCCATTATTTACACAGCAAAAAAACAGGGTAAGAAGATACAGAATGACCAACCACCTTCTTCCAGCTCAAGCCCTTAATAACAATGACAATTTCCAGTGGTAAAGTATGCATTACCTTTTTTTATAGCCTACTATTTATGTCAGAATTCTTATATACTGCCCTTCGCTTCCTCTGGAAAGTGCCAGTATTTTCTAGCCTAGTATTTTCTGCTAGTAAAATTCATAACATATACTTCCTGGTCTTTTACTTTTTTTCTTACTTCATATTCATTCCTTTGTTCTCTCAGCTTAGGGAGAACCGTGCTGGTACTCCTAGTACCAGAACTGCCATCTGCTGCACCCTTATTATTGTATCATTCATTCAATTTCATCTTCCATGTCCTGTCACCTCTTACTAACACTGCTTACTGGATTCTGGCACACTGATTATTTTAATGTCACCATATCTCCTTTGAAAATGCAAAACTATTTATTTATTTATTTCCTAAACTTAACTGATTTATCCAATACTTAGATTGCAAATCACTGCATCTAAATTTCAGCACCTTGTTCGTGGCTCACTGGAGAAGGAAGAAACCGAGGAGATAAGCATATCCAACCCTTCTACAAACATACACCTAAATTCCCTGTTACGTAACAGAGAAAGATCTATCTCAATTAAGACTCAAGAAGATGTCCAAGATAGGTCTATCTCCCTCTTCCCTGACTGCATAGTTAAGTAGCAAGTGTCAAACAGTCCCTTCCAGTTAGGATATGTTAATTTCTACCATGGTACAAGGTGGGCACTCATGGATGCCTGTTATTAGGTAAGAGAATTGTAGCCAACACAGCAGTACTTACTGATTAGCTCCTGCTACCAGGTGATACCCTCAGGGTTTAAGTCATACAAAAGAGTGCCTACCAGTTTCCACAGCATGCTGGGGGACTGTCAATGTGTAAGCAGAAAGATTACGGTCACGGGATTAGGAGGAAAACAAGAAAAGCCATTTCTGAAGACAGGAAACATGGATTCAGCTACATGCAAGCTAAGAGAGAGTGCAGAACCCAGAAATGTTCCCTGGATGAGGACCATAACTAGCAGTCGTTAGTGGAGAAGGCAAAGGACCTTCTATTTCATAGAACTGACTGCATGAGTTTTCCCTGAAGATCTTACCGAATGCTGCAAACCAAAGTGAAGCCTCATCCTACATGCTAATTAATTTGAATGCCCCATGCCCGAGAATTGTATCTTTAACTTTTTGAAAGTATAAGTTCATATGAAAATGAAACAGTTGCTAAATTAAAAACAATCAAACTATCAAAGTTTGAGAAGTGTTTATTATACTTTTACAAATTGAACACTAGGATGAGATTTTAAAATATGGTTTTTGCCCTTGAAACTCCCTGAATGTCATGTTTTGGCCTGGGGAATTTCTGTAGCTGGATTATAAACCCTTGCTTGAGTGATGAAAACACTGAATTATTGTGTAACAGACAGTGACAGTATAATACTCTACTGATCTGAAAGAACACTGCACCTTATGGTGGAAATACAACCGCTCCTTCAGTAAATACTGAATGAAAACAATAAATGATACTGATTCAAGGGACACGGAGAATCCTGCTGGAAAACACTACCCCATAATAGTGGGCAGCAAATCAGTTTTTAGCCAATTTCAAAGTACTAACATAAAAATTACATGCTTTGTGCTGCTCCCCTGTGTAATATGTACTGTTCACTAATCCTGGGCTTTGGACCCAATAAGGACTGAGGAAGCTTTCTACCTCAGTATATGCTATGCTAGCCTGTTGCATATAGTATCAAATTTTTCTCCCCCCAAATTGATCTGCATCATGTGTTCAAAAGAAAACAATGTTTAAATCCATGTACAGAATGCCTATAATAAATAAATAGAAAAAGAACATCAATAAGACACATAGTAACATGTTCCAAACTACAGCATACCGACCTCTATTTTGAAAGAGAAGACATTATATAGTGATGGGAATCTGGTCCAAGGAAGCTTCTGCCAGTACAGTGTATAGTTTCACAGGGGGAAAAAAAGTGAAGAAATTTTGCCCCAAAGAAAAGAAACTTAAAGACAGGGTAGAGAGGAAGTAAAAGCATAAATGCTTGTATTACACTTGCATAAAGAAAAGCATTTGAGAAAAATAAATAAACAAGCTCTGATCTCTTGACTGATCTGGGAAACAATTCAATTAAGATAATCAACACACCAGATCTCCCTTCCTGATTTGCTTAAGTATGTTTGCATTTGCAATTGTAGAATTAGACTGTGTATATATGCAAGTGCTTCCCTCCACCTCTTCTCCCCCAGGGAAAATCAAACTTACAAGAGGTCATTTAGCAAATGTCATTGGGGATTAGAGGACCTCAGGTTCCCAGAATTTTGACTACATTAACTATAGGATTTGTATGCATTAAAGGACAAATCTGGTTCAGATTTCACTCAGCTATCTCTATGCTAGCTCAACTAACCAAACTTAGTTGGTTCACATGTGGTTTTGGACAGGTACTCTGGCTTTGCTGCACAGCACCTGTAAATTTTATTAGTTTCTATTCTAACTGAAAGAAAAAGTTGAAACCTGCATCACTGTTTCAAATATCTACACAAATTGGGTGTATATAACAAAAAAGCTCCAAACTTAAAAAAATCTAAAATAGCTAACTTGTCTAGGAGAGTGAAATATGGCATGGTGTTATCTTTTACCATTTTGAAACATAAATCCCTGACCACAGTTAAGCAGTTCTTTAAGTGTGATGAAGTGTTAAAGGTCTGTAACATAACCAAAGGTTATATTCATGGTAAAAGACACATTTTCAGTCAAAGGAGTAGATTATGTCATTAGAAATGGGAAAAGAACCTGTTTTTCACTGTGTGCTGCAACAAAAGAAGATACAGGAATAGCAGTGATGGCTACAGCAGAACACAGTGATAATGATGAGTGTGTTCTCTGATGCCCTCTGAAGACTTTCCCCACACAGAGTGCAACTCTGGGCTGAACAGACCTGCAGTCCATAGACTCACTAGGAATAAAGTACCAGTAATATTATTGTATGCTCTGTTAAATTCCATCTACAAGAAAGTCATAAGATAGTATAATTATGTTGCTTAAGGAATAATATACAAAAAGGCTTAAAAGTGCTTAGATACTGATAATCACATAAGTGATGGTATCTCTCGAATTTCTGGATTATGTGGCTTTTCTGTTTTATGGGATTCACCCTGCTTGTATTTGTATCTTCCCCACACATCAGTAATTTTTTGCAGTTAATACTTACTGAAAACCTTATGAAAATTGTCTTCACAATAACAGAAGCTTGATCTTTGAAATAATTTCCCTTGAATCTCTAGTTTTCCCAATACAGTATTATAATTTCTACAGTTTTCAATAGATTATTTGATAATTATTAATTTTCAATGACATTTTCACTCCCCTCTCCTGCACAAAAAAAAATAAAATATTTTCCACAAGACTTATTAATTTTAAAAGGAATACAATTTGAACTAAAAACGAGTATGCTAGCAACACCGACTCACATACATTTTTCTGTCCTTCTGTCTTTTTTTTCACATGTCACTAACATTTGGAACTATTTTGTCTTTATATTGATGGTTTCCAACTTCAATATTTGAATCAAGATTAATCAAATGACAGTGAATTAAATAATGAACCTTCACATAGTGTTTTTTATTTTTAACAATTTATAATTTTACATTATTTCTAACACTGTAACCAGGCTGCAGCAAGGAAAAGCAAAGATTTTAGCAAAGAGCAGGCCATTAAAGGCCAGTATGAACCATATAAGTTAAAAAAAACAACAACCCTCACAGGTTAGAAATCTACTGCAAGTCATTTGCAATAGCAGTAGAGAATACTTCTAATTCTACCTGGGGGGGATCACCCCAAAAATCACTGGACTTTCACTTTAACATCACTGAAAATAATTTTTTAAAAGAGCTTAATATTGCCATTTCATCTGCTTATCTATTTATGCATAAATATCTATTTACTCAACAAAAAAAAAAAGAGAACATCAGAGTTCTTGTGGTTTCACTTTGTCCAGGCACAGGCAGGATTCATGGTTTCCCACCTGGTATAGATCTGCATTTCCTGAGGACCATCATCGAGCATTGCTTGGAACTTGAAAGTCCATTCATAGGAGCTATTATAGCATAGATTTCTGTTCTCTCCGTCAGAGAGAGTCGCATTGAATGACCATAAAAGCTGTTCTGTGAGGTCTGGCAGAAGAACAATAAGGCATACATTTGGGATTTCTTGGATTTGGGAATGTTATTGCTGTTTTCTTTTAGAATACTATCCTAATTGAGGACCAACTTTTTAATTTTAAAAGGTAACCTATCTCAGATAGAATTGCTTGGGAAAGAACATAAAAAAATTCCAATTGAGGACATAGGGAATAAGTATACTGCCTCTCATGAAACAACTTTAATGAAGAGATATGCCATCAGTTTAACTCTCCTTCAGCCTGCTAAACATAATCATACCTTAAGACCTAGGGAATCTTGGCTCCCTCTTTGCCTCTGTTGCAATTCTGGGAACCTCCATAAAAACCTATTTCAGTATTAGCCTTAAGTATCATAATCAGCAAAAAGTCCTTTTTATGACTACCCTTTAAAGTATGGAATCTTAACCTCTGATCAACAGCACAACTTTAAAAAACAAAAACAAACAAACTTTAATAATGAAGCTGAATGACTAAAAAACAGATAAGGGGTCCCAGGTTAGCATTATCTACACTGAGGTTATAGTAGTACCATTTCAAAATTTTAGAAGTATTTGTGTCTGAACAGAACAGGTGGATAAGTATCTGTTTTCATACATGGTCTAAGTTACAGTAAGATAGTTCTATAATGGTGTAGCATACACATCCTGTCATGGAACTCTGCCTTGCAAGTTCAACCCAGAAGTCTATATTTGGAAATGCAACATCCAAATACTTCCCCTTTATACACAATCTACAGCTATAGACATCCCCTCAAAAGTGTACAAAAAAACCAACCAGCAAACAAATGAAAGAAACAGAAAAACTCCCAAATAAACAAGAAAAGAGAAACTATAAAAGCCTACCCACACAAACTTTCAAATATTATGTAGAGCAGTGTGAGAGAGCAAAAATATGTAAATATGGATATGTGTATGCACATGTGGGTATATTTGCATGAAGGCAGAAAGAAGGCAGAGATATATAAGGACTTACCTAGCTCTCATTGTAGAATTTCTAGTTTTAAAAGATTAGAGACTGTATTATGTCATAAGTCTCTGGGCTTCACTAATTCCATGACTGCAGGCTTCTTTGTGATTTTGATTTTGCAATTGAAACTGATTGGCTGGCAGACAAAGGGACAGAAACAGCTGCAGCTGGTATTATTGATTATTTCCTCAATTTAAAGGAAGTAAAGCAGGAGGCTAACGACATTGAAGGACAAAGGCTAAGTTGTTGCTCTACATCTCTGGCAAAGCCAGTCACTGTCCACTGCAACATGCTCTGAATTAATTCTTAAAATGTAGCTTTTATCATTTTAATACCATAAATTGCTGTAGAAATCATAGGGACTTGCCTGTTTTGATGGTGAGTTTTAAATCTCATTATTGTTTTAGTAAAATCTGAAATCTCTAATACGGAAAGACACTAAATCCAATATAAACATTCTGGAAACTGCTTTTGGTCTGTTATCAGTAACACAAACAACTTTGTAGCAATACACTGAGCTCATGTCCCCTAAGAGGTCCTGCCCTCTGAATGAGGATTGTGTCTTCCTAGAGAAAACAGAAGATAACTCTTGAAAACCAGAAGATTCATTAGTGATCCACAATGGGGAGGGGGAAATCAAAATCAAATCAAAGCAGGAAATGTGTAAATTTAGAAAACAAATTATACAAATGTTATTTGTTTTGCCCCTCTTCTTTAACCCCTTCAGTTCATTGACTTGACATTAGCCACTTATTTTCTCATGAAGGACTTCAATGTGAAGAAGTAAAGCAGAAGAATCAAATAGTTTCCCTCTGCATTAAAGAAACATGTTTTCATGTCGATGCATGGTATAAACAGCACCATGGATGTAACCCCTCGCTGCAAAATTAGGTTTGTACTTACAGTGCTTCCTCTGGTGAGCAACTGGGTGGATGCCCCTCAGGATACAGAAATGTACCAAATTTTCCTTAGGTAGTGAGGGATGCACTGTTTTAAGATGCACTTTTTGAACAACAGCAGAAGGAATCACATGCACCCTTGCAACCAATGTTTTTACAACAAATCTTAAAAATTACCAATACACACATTTGTAAAGACCTGCAGACAAAAAATGCAAGGACTTGCAGAAGCCCTATACTTAAGCTACTCAGGCACTCTCACAGCCTTGCTGCGATAAAAACTTCCCCCATCTCCCCTGCAGCCTATTCCATTCCTCACTCTTGTTACCATTACAAACATTTTCTAGTCTAGCTGAATCTCTTGATAGAATTTAAGCCCATTACTCGTTGTTCTGTTCTCCATGTGCATACAGAACAGATGATCCCCTTCTGCTTTAAGGAGTTGGAAGCTGTCCTCATTTTTGCTCTCAGGCTTTCCAGACTGTGCATGGATCTTTTAAAGAAACGTCCTCTAGGTTCTGAGATCGTGTTTAGGTGATTATTAAGACCAGACCTGTGTGTTACTGGATCATCTAACAATAAACATTTTCTGCACAAACAGATCACAACATTTCTGTTGAGAACACCAACAGAATGCCTCCTATAATCAGAGATTGATCACCTGTGCTCTTCATCTACATTTTGTCTTACCTTCCTCTTGCCTTCCAGTTGAAGTATATGCCTGTAATACTAAACTAAACAAGGTCAGGTTTTCTGACCCTGAGGCTAACTGGCACAAAATGGCTTCCTTCCATACAGTTGAACTCTCTTATCCTAGATAACAGTATAGCTTTGTCAGTGCTGCCTACTGGGAACAGTCCCTGGCCTGAGCCCAGACATTATCCATGAAAGTTAGTTTCCACTAGGAAGTATTCTTGCTAATGAGCATGTGCCAGAGCTTAAGGCTTTTCCCTGCTTAATTTACAGGCATAAATGTAGTCAAGGATGTTGACTCTATCACATTAGAGGAAAAGTTTACCAACATCCATCTACTTACATCTTTCCACTTTCTAGGTTTCATTTTTAGGCTAGCCTAAGTAGCAAGCTGTATCTGGATCTATATCCATGCAAAGTCTCCTTGTTACATGCACCATGAGAACTAATGTAGGCTCTGCTGATGTGAACCAGGAGAGGTTGAACTAGATGATCCTTCAGGTCCCTTCCAACCTGGGATTCTATGATTCTATGATTGAATCTTCTAACTGCATCAGGACTTTCTAACTACACCAGAGTGCTTCAAATTTTCTGGCCTCTCCTAGGTCCTGAGAGAAAGTAAAAAGGCATGCTTCCCAGAGCTGAACAGCTCCAGATACTGAGGACGCTGCAACTTGTGTCCATGTCTTGACTCTGGAAACTACTGTGAGCATCAAGGACATGTCCTGTACCTGCCCTACCACTTTCATGTGGCACAATTGTATAATTTGGTACAACATTTGACTTAAAGATTTCTTCAGCCAGCTCAGCTGCAATTGTTTACATGGTTTTGTACTTGTGCTATTCCCACAGCTTTGGTTTCTTATGCTAATATTTGTCACCTACCAACATTACCGGAGCTTCAACTCTTAACTAGTGCTCTTCTTAGGCATTTCACTTGATACTCCATTAGTATTAAAAGCAAATTGGTCCACTATTTTGGCTTGAACATATTTTCTTAAAATTGCCCCCCTCAGGTTCAAGCGTGATCTTCCTTTGATGAGGAGTTCTAGAAGCTTGCTGCTAACTGATGTGCAAAACCACTTAATTTGTTTTCAACAAACAAAACTCTTTTACTTTAAAGTGAGCACATCAATTCCACCAGCTTTGTGTAATAGCTCCTTGTTTCTCCTTCACTGGAGACATTCAAAACCCACCTGGATGCGTTCCTGTGTGATGTACTCTAGGTGACCCTGCTCTGGCAGGGGGGTTGGACTAGATGATCTTTCGAGGTCCCTTCCAGCCCCTAAGATTCTATGATTCTCCTTTTCAGACTTTTTGTCTTTTTCTCAGTTAATCCATTACATAATATAGCCCCAATTATTTATTATTATTATAATCATCATCATTTTATGCTATATGTATTCTAAAATAAGATTTAAAATTATGTTTGATCACAGTTTACCACACTCTAGACAATCTTGACAGTACTTTTTGTAAAATCAGGCAGTCAAATACAGTTCTTAGTTAATAAGTACAATAGGAGCAACCCATGCACCAGTATGTGTGGGGGCTGGCCAGCTGGAAAGCAGCTGAGCAGAAAAGGACCTGGGGGTCCTGGAGGACACCTAGTTGAACATAAGCTCCTCATTGCAAGATGGATATGGACATGGACAGAATTTAGTGAAAGGCCATGAAGATGATTAAGGAACTGGAGCACCTCTCCTATAATGAAACATTAAGAGAGCTGGGACTGTTCAGCCTGGAGAAGTGAAGGCTCAGGGGGCCCTTATTAGTGCATAGAAATACTTGAAGGGAGGGTGCAAAGAGTAGAGAGCCAGGCTCTTTTCAGAGACTGAGAATGTGTCTTAGCCCAAATTTGTGCAAATCTCTTTCTCCAACACACAGGATGAATTCATACTGCCAAATCTGGAGTCCAGAAAACATGTAATTATTTAGCTAGAGTGGACTGACCCATTTGCCATTCTTTTTTTCTCATTCTCAGAGAACATTTTGAGAAATATATGAAAAACTTAAGAATGCATATTTTTTTTTATTTCAAGTTTAAAAATCCTCAGAAAGTCAGATCACAAAGCCAGATTTTGAATGGAGTATTCTTTCTCTGTCTCTGCACAGTTCATATTAAAATTGTACCTTACTCCGCTGTTTCCTGCCACAACATTTCAGAATTTTTATGCCATTGGAAAAGAGCTGCACAATTTCCATAATTCATATTGTTATAATTACCAAAAAATAATGAGAAACCATAAGATACCTGGGGAATTTCTGATTCAGTTTGCATTTTGTTTGTAATCTCAAAGCTTTTTTTTTTTGTGTGTGTGCGTTTGAGAAAAGTAACCAAAGGAAAGCCGACCACGTAACTGCAGGTCAGTTAACAGGAAATGAAAAGAGGTGCAAAGCTTCCCTCTGTAATAGACTATCAGCATGTTGGGAGAGCTTCCAGGTAGCTGAAGAGCCAGTGCTGCCTTCTGACTCCTCTGAGTAGTGTATCTCTTAGCAGTATGCACAAGTTGGAATAGGAAGCAGACTGTAAGTTCATAAACATGGAGTTTATAACTTGTATACTGTCCCATTAAGAACAGTGAAGAAAATCACTGAGAGGTATTGATACCTCAGTCATTCCATTCATGGGAGAGCCAAGTTGCTAAAAATCACAGTGTGCCTGAAAACATATTTAATATTAGCCTGCAATGTCAAAATTGAAGACAGCACAGGGCTCAGTTTCCTTGTGCTCTGTTAGCCTGGGCTTGTATGTGATCACAGAGGAACCACGCAGCTAGGCTAAGCTAGATCAGCTAATGAGGCAAATTCCATTATTTTCTGTTGAGGAGAAAACAGTGTTCTCAATAACAATGTAATTCAAAATCCTAGAGAAAAACTGTGAAGATTTGTGAGGGCTGTGTCATATAAGTAGCACGAGACCACTGTGACCATGCAAGTGGAAGAAGGATGGTGAGTGATTGTTGCAGAGATGAAGCCAAATGGAGATATGCCAAGAGGCACCCAGCAGCAATTGACAACTTGGTTAATGCAGAACTCACTCCCCACATTTTTTGAGATTGGCAAGTTCCATATCCAAAGAGTAGAAAGGTTTTAGAAAACAATGTATTAAGCAGCAGTAGTACTGCAGTAGTACTAACAGTGTCTTTGCACTTCTGTTCACAAAAGCGCAATCCATGTTCATGCAAACTTCCATACCAACCAAATCACTCTTCTGAGACACAGGAAGCAATCCAGGCTCAATGAAAATGACTTTTGGTTATTTGGTGAGTAGAAAACACTACAAAACTGTATGGCTTACACCATCCTGTATAAACTTCTGAGCAACCTTATCTAGTGGGAGGTGTCCCTGCCCAGGTAGGAGGGTTGGAATTAGATGATCTTTAAGGTCCCTTCCAACTCAAACCATTCTATGATTCACTCCATCAGTTCTCACATGCATAAATAATCCCTTTGAAAGCACACGTAATGGTGGAACAGTGTAGACCACAGAGGATGACCTCCCAGCTCATGCAGAGACTAAAGGAAAGGCCAGAAGAGCCACAGATTTATTGTGCTCAGCTGACTGTACGTATTCTCCTGCTGCTCCCTCTATGCCTTCTGAAGCATTTGGAGAGTCCAGCCCAGTATTGACGTGTATCCTCAGCCTTCACTGACATCCTGTATTCTTGTTACAAGTATGAAGGTCTATAACAACGTAAAACTGCATGACTGGAGAGAGTTACATAGATTGTAATTCTGATTCAGCACCTACTTCAGATAACAGCAAAATGTCCACTGGTTAAACTGGGAGCTCATATGAGAGGATGGCTATGTGCATGTGTGAATATAGATTCCTTTGTCTAATGGTGCTTTCACCTCTCCTGAAAAGACCTAATCTATTCTAGCATGCTTAAAAAGGTATTTATTAATGTTTAGCTTCCTGTAGATAATTTGGCTGCTCTATGCAGCCATAAAATTTTATGACAGTAAACATGAGAGATGTGCCTAAATTGCACAGAAATGTTTCTAGACTGCCTGTTTTATTTTTATTTTATAGTGTCAGTCCCATTAAATTTACATTGGTGCTAATTTTACAAAAAACTGTGTCAAAATTATTAAGGTGACAAACATGCTGAGTCAATTAATTTTAGCTATGCTCACTGAATGCCTGCATATAGTACTTTCTGGTCTGAAATGTATGTATGCAAAAACTCTACAGCAAATGCTGCTATGCTTCTTCAACTCCTGTAGTTGTCAGAGGGACTAGTGATGAGACCAAGAGATCATTAAAATGAGATTTTAATTGTCTAACTCTCAATTGAACCATCAGAGCATGCCCTTCAAATTAAAAAAAAAAAAAAAAAAAAGCTTATTTCTTAACATCTTGAAAAATCTGCAGTGAGGGCAAAAGAGAAATATATAGTTATTTAATAATATAGTTCACTATAAAAATTAATTGACTATTTTACTACTGAGGTCAGCTGCCAGACCTTCACAGATCAAAAGCAGAGCACTTATACATAGGGACATCATTTAATGGTGGACTTGGCAGTGATGGGTTAACAGTTGGACTTGATGATCTTAAAGGTCCTTTCCAACCAAAAAGATTCTATGATTTCCAACCAAAATGATTTTATATGATTTACAGAAAGAGCTACAAACCATTCCAGAATTAACACAGCACAAATTGTGAAAAGAAGATTATGAAGAACAGAAATTGAACAATGTATCTTGTGATGAGAGAACATTTCCACAGAATCATGCTCAGTGCCTACTTAGATGAACTTTCTGAGCCTGGAAGTCCTCAGCTGAAAGAAAACATATAAGGCTTAAAAGCTTCTGCAAGTCAAAGTACTTTTTCTTTACATTGAAATTACTTCAAGCTGACATACACATAACTTACTCTCTTATGAATCCTATTTAACTCAAAACACTCACAAAGTGAACCCCACCAGTTTGTTTGCAGTCAACAATAAGAAAACTAGCATGACAAATAACACATACCTCAGGTTTTCAATACTGGAATGCTACTTTTCTGCATATTTTTTGTTTTCCCTTCCCCTGTTTTCCCTTTCAATGTCTTTGGTTTTCCTTTGTGTTTTGGTGATGGTACTAAATTTGAGTTAAAAATTGTAAAAAATGTTTTCAGCTTTGCTAAAAACATGATTCTTGTAAGATATTTTTATTTTTCTGAGGAAAATATTTCTATTTTTTGGAGGAAAATATTTTTATTTGCCTGAGTTCACAAAGCAGAACCTGGTTTGGTCTAATAATAACCTAGAACTACATATCTGATCAACAGCTCACCTTTGAACCCCTGCAAAAAATGTTCAGCAAGTACATATGTGTTTCAGGTGGGGTATTTTTGTTGTTGTTGGTTGGTTGGGGTTTTTTTGGTTGGTTGGGTTTTTTTGTTGTAAATGTATGCCCAAAGCAGACAGGTACTTCTGAAATTTTGACTATACCACAGAGAACAAACAGATCTGCCATACCACTGGCACAGTATTCTCCCAGGAACAGGATGAAATATTCCCAAATCTTTTTTTCCTAACTCCTCTTTCCGTTTGCTCAGTAATTTTGCATTCATATTTGGCTTGCATCTGTTTACATACTAGTCTATTATTCATCTACAGTGAAACAGTGCCTCAGCTACAGTATCCTTTTCATATCACTTTTACAGCTTTTGGTTCCGACTTGCTGTTTTTTTAAAACTTATATAAGCAATCATGCCAAGAACGGGAATGAACGCATAAAATAAAATGTAGTTTGAGCACCAAGTCTTTACGACTTAGGCAAGGTTATTGCTGATGCCAGAGACGGGTAAAGTTAAAAACTGTCTGCTAAAAAGTTTAAGGCTCAAAGGTATGAAAAATGAGAAAAACCAGGGATTCAAGAGGTAGGAATCATAACAGATTCCTGATGTCAAGGAACTTTACAGGCTATCTGGCTTTGCTCCATTAAGGCAACAAAACAGCTCCTCCAAACAGGACAACAAACTCTTGGACCATAACCTTACAGTGACTATCCTTCTTCACCTATAATTTTCCATGGAAAAGGTGATTTAAGAGAAGGTTATATAAGTATCACTAAACCCAAAAGAGATCCTTTCCACTAGAAATATTTTTCATATGAACATAAGCATAATTTTGTCTTATTTTCTCTGTCATAATCAGTTCTGATCTTAGGTTTTCCTCTAAATAAAGGAAGCCACAGCTTCCTAACGAGGACTTCATACTGTTTTGTTACACAAGAAAAGAGAAACATTCAAATGCAACTAAAAGAAAGCAAAATTAAAAAGTAAAAAAAACCCACCAGCTTTCTTATGGACCCACAGCACAAAATACTACTGGGGGAGTAAGTAAAGGCAGATTCTCAAACAAATTTAAGTAAATAAACTGAACAGAAACATAAATTGAGCTATGATTATAATCTGGGGGGAGTAGAGACTTTATGTTGCAAGATATAAAGCAACCATAATTTGCTTGAGATAAGGAAATAAATTCAATTTCAGGTATTTGTACTTATTTATTGTGGGAATTGTTTCCACCTGTGTTGAAGAGCCAGCATAGATACCCCAAAAGAGATAAACCGGATGAGTGAGGCTGTGACATAGTTCAATTATATAGCAGTTACTCCTCTAAGATACTTGTGCTTTCCATATTAAAACAAAAAACCAAAACAAACCTACTATTTTTGTGCTAAAAAAGCTCTTAGAAAAAATACTGTTGAGCTGTATACACATTAATTTATTTATTTATTTGGATACCCTATTGCATAAGCCAATTCTCCAGTCTCAGAAAACATTAAGGAAAACTAAACCAAATAAATGCCTGAGAAAACTATTACGACCACATGGCATCGCACATCCAAAGTTACAAAGGATGACAAGCTTGAAGTACATTTGAGAGTGTAAAATGCCCTTCTTCAAGAGGACTGTAAAAAGTAAGGGAAAAAAAAAAAGGAAATAAAAATAAAATACTGAGCAGCAGAATATTTTACTAGCAGCAGCTGTAATATAACTAGACAGAAAAATATAACAAATTGCAGTAGATTATTGAACAGTTGTAATTTGTACATTTCCACATTGATTTACATAAAAACCCAAGTGTGAGTCAAATCTACATTCTTCAGTACAGAATATGCAAGAAGCTAAATAGATTTCAGTTAACTCAGTCAATGACATGTCTGCAGTCTGACATAATTTTCCTGTACTATTACTAGTCTCTGGTGGATAACAATTTTGACATCATATTCTACAAAATGATGTTTCTGTAAATTACTGAGCAATCCAGATTTGGAAATTAGTCCAAATAGATCATTCGAGTCAAAGCAGTTGTAAGAATCAGTCTTTACCCTGTCCTAGCAGTGATCTCCAGACCAACTATGCTAGACGAGATTCAGGCTACATGCTCTGCATTTTCATCCTTCCACCACGTAGATTATTTGCCACAATATCTGGCTGGCATTTGTAGAATCAGATGCTGTCCTGACAGAACCAATGGTAAAATCCACCGTGGCCAGGTTTTGTTTAGGTTCGGTTTACTATTTCAAACAAGGCAGAGACCTATCAAGACTGCATCTTAGGAAATTTAGGTGAGGCTTTCAGTAGAATCCCAGACCCTTCAACCTCTTAAAATATGAAATAAACCTTTAAGGATTAACTTATGACTATTAATAACTTACATCATTAACAGAACAGAGGAAAACTATTCCCCATAAAATGTAATTGGTGACCTCAGAAGAGTGCTAACGTCTAAAATATAACTACCCCTCTTATGACTTCCCAAATCAATAATGTTTGAATATGATGTTAGACTGTCTAAATTCAATAGAAATGTCAGTGACAGTAAATTTTAAGGAGACCTCATACCCAAAGAAATTAAAGCTCTTCAATAAACAGAAGAAAAATAAAAATTCTTCTGGCTCTATTCCAAGAACACCTAATGTGTCTCAAGTGTTGGGCATGTATCCTGGTTGTTCAAGAAATCATCCATCTGCCCCCTAAGAATAAGACTTTCTTAAAAAGACAAACACACAGCTTGGAGGAAGAGTCCTTTTATTCACATTTAGGTGCGGATGAAAGAAATCTTTCCAAGTGTTCCTTTGTGCTCACAGAGGTGAAAAACGTTCTTTTATGTTTCAGGCCTTTATTTTTGGTTTAATTTTCTTCTTTTTTTTTTCTTTTTTTTTTCTTTTTTTTTAATGAAACGAAAGATATTCTTACTGTGTCACGTGACTCCATGATAGGGGGACTGAAGAAAAACACCAAATGTCTTGAGAGCTGGCAGCTCTGAGAGTGTTACAAAACAAGCCCCTGAGCCAAGCAGACTGAGAGATGTTGGCCTGGTACAGTTGCTATAGTGTAATGGTAAATGTTTAAGTTAGATGTCTATAGCACAAGGAAGCTGCCTCTTACTTCAAATGTTTATGTAGAAACTCAATTAGGATAATAGCAGATGCCAGGGTACACAGAGCTCTCATAAGAAAACATGCTTCATGGTTCCCCCAAGAAGGACACAGTGGAGCTTTGGCTCTGCTGGCCCTCAGCCTACAGCAGCATGTCTGGGCAAGCTGAAAGGTGAAGGCAGAAGGCATGTGTTATCCTTATAAATATGTAGCAACCCAGGCACACTAAGTGCTGCCACCATCTCAGGAGAGCATGCATGAACATGGTGGGGGCAGAGTAGCTGTGTTATCATCTACATGATGAATTGTACTGAATTGGTGCAACTGTTGTGCTGAATTTTGTGTCAGTGGTTGCTAGATATATGACACAGAATAATTCCTTAAAATTCAAATCGCAGTTCTCTTTCCCCACCATTTTTTTTTTCTTCCAGAGCAATGGGCAGCAGAATGGAAAAACAAAGGTAAACCAAAACTGCTTAAATAAAGCTATTTAATTTCTGTGGTTGCTCGCTTGTCTTTGTTACTCATTGAACACTTGTTCTGAAAAAGTAAAACTACTCATGCCAATTAAATTAACAGAATTTGGATTCTTTCTTTTATTTTCATTTTCACTGCTGTGAAAAGGTAGTCTCAAAGCATGCTACCCAAGATAAAAAAAGACATGTAGCTGTCAGCTGAAAGAAATGCAAATTGTAATAGTGTTGAATCCAAATCCAAACGGGAGAGATTTAAAAGCTCATACCTATCTAATATTCCATTCTGTATAAAAGAATGCTTCCATCACTTTTGGAATGAAAATTCAAAATTTTGAAATTTGCTTCTCATTCTTAATAAAGTTGGTTCTAAACAAATGGAAATATTTTACTTTCATAACATGGAAACATTTTATTTTGATAGTGGCAAAACTTTTTTATTATATAAACAATAAAAATAACCCGTGTTATATTTTAAAAACTATTGCAGTATCTATAAAATCAATAACTTTCAATATTTTCAAAACATGGTGAGTAAAAATTATTATATTGATTTTTCACTGAAAATCTTATTTAATTCAAATACATAACACATATTTTGAATGAAGTTACAGGTGAAAAAGATTGCGCAGAGAAGTTTTAAAATGGAACTCTGCTACTACTTCCCTGTACTAGCAATTAACTGCTTTAACTAAGTAGACTTGCTAGTGATGCAGGAAAGAAACAGTAAGAGCTTATTACATTCCTGCTGATACTCGAGCTTTTATTGTCTGTCTTCATGTGCTAAGACCTGCCAGTGTATTTAGTGGAATCCTAATAGTGGCAGGTAAGTTCATATTCTTACTAGAAAGAGGATGACTTTGGGCTTACCTTACATACAAAGTATGTATTCTCTCACATACAATGTATTTTTGCCATTTTTTTGAGTGAACATGATGTATGTCTGGTGTTGATCGTATTTCATAGAGCCACAGGCTGTCAGACAAGTGAGCCAGATCTGGTCTAAAACTCTTGGAAAACCTACAAGTAAGTGAGTAAGCCTCTATACCTTTCTGCTCTTCCTTGTGATCCAGAATGTTTTGGTAAAGAGACAGATCAACAATAAAAGTTAATTACTATTACCTCAGATACACTGTACTATCAAATGATTCAGCTGGCATTAATGGTCTCCTTCCTACTTTTTCTTGGTATAACAAAGAGGGATCAACCATTGAGTCATATATTTAAGGAATTTTAAGATTGTTTTGTATAAATTTATACAAAATATATAAATATTAAATGTAAAAATATATTTTGTATAAATTTAACATTAAAATTTAATGATTTCATGAACTATAAAGCTTAGTCAACACTTTATTTATGTTAAGGAACTGATGGGGTCTCACAGTTTGAGAAACCGATGAAAGTATTTATGACCACATTTAGGTACCTGTGTAAATCCAGTGAACATGAACTGAAAATGATGTAACAAGGGTGTGTTCTTAAAGCTAAGAACTCACCCAAATATATAACCAAATCAGGGTCTACACAGGGCTGAATTTGGCTCAAATTGAAATGAGATCACATGGGCTTTTATTAAAAAAAAAAAAAAGTACTCTGTTGGATAATACAATCTTGCAAGTACTTTAAGAACTTGAAGGACAACATCTTGAGTAATTATGTAATGGCATATATTTCTGATTTCTGGAAATTAAACCTATGAAATTATGGTGGGGTGGAGAGGAGGCAAGTGGGAAGGAGAAATATCACCTTAATTCCAGTTGATTTTAGGCATTTAACACCTTAAGTCAGATTGTTTGTCACTTCAGGTCCTCTCTACAAGTGGAGAGAACTGGGCAGTTCCAGATGGTTACACTGTATGAGCCTCAAAGTGCTTAAATACTGATGAGTTCTGCCTTCCCAAGCCTTCCCTTAACAATCCTGAAAACACATGGTGTCTGCTAACACATAGGAAACTCATCATGCCGTAAGAGGAAGCATGCAATCAGTAAAAGATACTGCTCATCACACCTTAGTTCAACTTTATATGCCTACAATACAGGAAAGAAAAAGGACTCCAGATGTTAATTAAAATTAAGATTTATGAAGACACCACTGCTGAGGGACACAGATCTTGGAAGCCAATGTCAAACAAACATATTTCCAATCCAAAAGAAATTTTTACTGATTTGTGTTTTCAATATAATCCCTCAGCCCTCTGCATGCTGCAATTAACAGCACCAGAGCTGACAGTAACACCTACAGGGTACTAAACACTTCACATTAATCCAGCAAAGAAAGGGCAAAATATAAGCAATGAAGAGACTAATTTTAGTAAAGACAAGAAATGGTTGGAGATTGAATTTGAAAGGCCACTGAATGACAGGTGCAAAGCTGTAATGGAAGCAAGGTGTGTACAAAGGATGGTTTTTACATGTAGCTATAACATTGTCCGTTAGCACCAATTGTGCTGTGATAAAACTGGTTTATGTTTAATGACATGGTCATTACTGCTACCAAACCAGACTCTGCGGGTCCTATTGCAATAAATGAAAAGACAGACAAGTCTAATGTACTATTCATTCACAGGGTCAAGGAACAGTAGACTATCAAATAGAGAAAATATTTGTTGATTCATGATTCAAAGGCAAAATTGAACCTAGGCAGATGGAGGTCACTGGGAATTGTTCTAATTAGCAAAGTGCAACAAGATAGATCATCTGTTTCTGCTTCCTCTCCCAAGTGTCCAAATATATCTCATCAAGAACAGCTGCCATTAAATAAATAAATAAATAAATAAGCCACGTGAGAGAAAAGTGTCATGAAAATGAGCAAGCACCAACTGCAGCTTCTGTAGAATCTGGAGCTGCGCTTCGCTATGAATTCCTACCAAAGAGAGAGTCATGAACATATCTCTGCACTAAAGTTTCAACAGAAATGCATACTGAAAGTGTATTCCTACAGATTTAATCTAGCTGTTGTCAAATTAATGAAATAATCTTTATGTAATGAATACTAAACTGGCAAAGACATATGCTCCCATTAAGCTGGTAAAGACTTCAGTAAGTCACATACTTCTCTAAGGCAGCATGACAGACCTACTAAAGCAACTCTACTCTTGTCTTACTTTTTTCCTGAAACAGATACTACTTGAACTAAAAAATGCCCATACAAAACAGTTTAATTTGACATGGTACAAAATATGCTTCTACAGAAAAAAAAAACCACAAAAACAAAACTACCCTCCACTATATTAATGATGTAATTGCAACTCAAATTGCATCTAAGTTACTGTTAAAAATGTGTTGATTTTGAAACTTCACATCAGACAGCAACATAGTTTATTATGGAAGACAGAAAAAAGAAAACCTAGAGTTTACTTAGGAAAGAAATCCTAAATAAATAATTCATACTCAGATGAACTGAATTCTACTCTTTCAGAAGGTGCCAACAGATGGTTTACATTTATAGAAAGCGCACTTGCTGACTTTGAAACAGAAATTAAAATTCATAAACTATATCATTAGTTCTCCTTTGAAGCACCATTATGTTTATGAGGAGGATTAGGATTTTTCCAGGTGAACAATCTTTAATTATAATTTTGCCAACAAAGAAGTGCAACATGTTACTTTTTAGCTGGTGTTTTCTGTTTGTAGGTTTAAAGTTAAACTAATCTAATGATCAGTCAAAGGACAAACTGAGAAACATGGAAGCTGGATGAGGCTAATGTTCCAGCTATTAAAAATGTCAAAGCAATTCCAGGGTTTTCCCATTGCTTAAATGAAGGACAGTGTACCCTCAGTCATTATGGTAGGGGCTCATAACTGTGAATGCAGTTTATAAAATCTGTGTTTGTGCTGAACACTGTCACTACCACAATAAGCAGTGAGTTTGCAGCTCATGTAAAAGTGGCCATGTAGTTCTTCTCAGTTAATTTTAGAAACTCCCTTGTGTAAGCACAGCCAATATAATAGCCTGCTATTATTGCAACACTTCATTTTTTTAGCTAGACTAAATGTTAGCTCCTAACAGGGTAATGATTAAGGCTTATTTTACACCTATAAAATATACAGTGATTAGCTTTCATTAAATATCATCATACATCTTTTTCCTTGCTCCATAGCAGATTTACTGGTTAATATCTGTTTTTTGATACAGCAGAGTACTACTAAGAGGTATGGAAGGATCCCAGTAGATAGGAGAAGAGTTTGCTGCTTTGAGGCCAGGCATACAAGACAGGAATCCTTTTCTTTAGTAGAAGACTGTTTAAAAACCAATTTGATGAACGAGTTTTGTCAAAAAGAAAGTTGACAAAGTAAGAACCATTAAAAAAAGACCATCTGCATATTTCGTCCATAGCTCACGTGCCTTTTTACATTTGGTAGCATTAAATATCACTACATGGTGATGCACCAGTTGAAATAAGAGTCACTTAGGAGTTGTAGGCAGATATGAATAAACTTTCCAGAGTTTGCACCTAAATGAAGTATCTCAATGAGTAAACGTACCTCCCTAGGATCACCTTTTCCAAAAAGCAATTACATACAGGAGACAGTAAGCAGTGCAGGTCAGCCTACCATCAGTACCTAAGTTATTCAGTGGAAATGCCCTGTGTTGTTTGTGTTTCACAAACTTGAATCTTGTTTATAAAGGAAATTGTAAAGGGCAGACAGTGTTTCTCATAGTCACTCTCATTAGTGATCATGGCCTAGTCAGCCTAATGAAAGCATTTTGCGTCAGTCAACATGTAAGCTGAAAATTGCTGATCTTCTTAACAAACTTCTTCAAAATTTAAGCTGTGGGTGTAAACCATGAGAAAGCAGGTATCAAGTAAACACACAGAACAATGAAAGCCTATGCCTAAGAAATATTAAAATTGAAATCAATAATAAGGAAAGACCAATTAGCTGGAAGAGAGTGGAATTCTTGGGATGGTCTGAAAAAAATATATTTCTTGGTTACCCTTTATGAATACACCAAGGGACTAGGAAAGCCTGCAAAGTTAAAAGAAAAGATTGGTGTAAGACCTAGGGATCTCGGTAGTCAGACAGAAAGGCTTAAGAGATAAGTTGTTACCTTTAAATTAATGTATTAAGTAATTTCCACATAACAAAGACCACCACACTACTTGTAACAGTAGACTGATTCTCCTTCAACTGATTTGGTCTAAAACCTTTCTTATTTTCTGCATAAGAAAATGGGGCAGCAAGTGCCACAAAAACCCAACCAAAACCAACAAAAAACAAAAAATCACCCACCACAACCCACAACCAACCAACCCAACAAGCATCTGAAATTTGAAATTTAAAGGCTTTAGTTTTCTCCTGTGGGTATAAGATATACCAGCAAAACTATGAGAGCACCATGTATTATAGTCAGGTCTAGGGTGAATCCTTCACTCTCCTTCCTTCCATGCATTATTAAAATGAACACATTTTTCCCAAAAGGCTTAGTCTTCCTATAGAGAAGGGAAATAGCTTTTACATACTATCTGCAAATTATCAATCATTTAAATAATAAGAAAAGGCAAAAATTTACATTGCTTTTACTGTAATTTGTTACTTTGTGACAGAAAGCTACTTTATATGACCAGCTTAGAGACCGGTAAAAGTAAAAT
>NW_009952801.1:4507714-4522926 GCF_000747805.2 Chaetura pelagica
CAAAGCCAAAGGCAATGTATTCAATTAGAGGAAATAGTTATATCCAATATATTTTATGACTACTACTGGATTCAAGCCTGCTATCACTCTCTTGGGGTTTTATGCACTGGAGTCTCTGTAAACTAATAAAAATCAGATGCTATCATGAAAATGAGGCTGTGGCCCTTGATGGAAAATAACGGAGAAGCTCCCAGTTCAAACAGTTTGACACAGAACTCATTCACAAGGCCTTCAGCACAACATTTATTATTATTTTTTTTTTTACCTTTAGCATAGAAGTATCTTCCTAACAACATATACAAACCCAACAGTATATATGATACTGTTTCAGTTACGTGCTCAGTTTAAGTGGTTCTCTGGAATATGTTTTGTAAAGAAACAGTCCTTCCCACTTATCCTTCCTCTTAGACAGTGGTACATACTGGTCTGAAAATATCTGAAAATATCTGAAAAGCCTTGCCAGTCGGAGTCAGAAGTAGCAACATTTTACTTTGTGGGACACTCAAAAGCTGAGGCTGCCATGTTCAGACTGTCCTGAACATAAGTGACTTAGTGGGACTGTTTGCACAGTGACATACGCTGTTTCTCCCCTGCTGAAGTCAGAATATGAATGCTCCCAAAGCTCTCGAGTATTTCACTGGGTTAGATTCAGGTCCATTATTAATATCTAATTTCCTGACTGATATTAGGAGCTTCATTAATACTCTGAAATTTGACCATTAATATCACATATTGGTTGTCAAAGAAACAGGAAGTTTCTGATCCTTAAAATTTTTTTTTTCCTTAAAATTCAAGACATGTATTTCTATATCTGGGATCTAAGTTTTCTATAAGTCAGAGAAAATCAAGTAAACTAAACAAAACCAATCTATTCATTGTTTGCTTATACAGACCTTATTCAAACAAGAGACAATATATTGATTGAGCTTCCTAAAGAACACCTGTAAATGACTGTTTGAAATCTGCCTTTTACTAAAAAAGTTATGAATAGCAGAAATAATTTCAGATTCAATCTGCTTTATGTAACTGCTTATTATATGTTTTATACCTTTTCACTTAATAAGGGGACAAAACAAGGAATGCTGTTGAATGATTCAATTTGCCACCACTCAGATGCAATTTCCTTCTGTCTCCTAGTCCATACTGTTGATGGCTCTTGGTCTGCTTGAAAGAGTGAGAATAACTTTCTAGATGCAAACAAAGAAACTTGCAAATATTTTATTTTCCAGGTAGTAATGATATTCATAAACATATCTGCACTGGAAAAACAAGTAGTCGCTTACTTAACCTTATTTCTACTCCGAACTAATTTTTGAATGATGAATGGTTCATAGCAATGCTGGGTCTTATGCTTTTAAATGGTTTGCACAAATTGATGCTGCTGCAGAGAAGAGAGGATGAAACTCATGCCCACTTCCAGCTTCACATAGTGCTGTTCTCATTACCACAATTAGTCTTAAAGCACATTTCTTTTCCTAAACCATATTAGTATTGCTACATCTATATAGCCATCCCCGTAGGAACAATAATCACTGTGACTTTGACTGAATGTACTTGGCTATACTTGCAGATTCCTATTTAAAAAAACAAACCAAACCAAAAAAAGTTTTCCAAGGGAATACAGAGAATTTCCTGCTTTTGGAAGCAGAAGAGCACCTCTTGATCTTTCTTGTGGGAGAATCAGGTATCTCTAAGAACAAGCTATTAAAAACTTGCAGCCATTATTGAGGAGCTCTGTAGCATACAGTGAAAGCATGAACACAAGTTCCACCCTGGTCTGGCTACCTCAGCTCCTGCTGCTTTGGACATCACCTGCTCCTTACCAGTCTGCAATGAAAGGGTGGGCAGAAACTTCTAGGGGAGCTGCTGGAGAACCATGTGCTTGTCATGGCCTGATTCAACTGAGTCTCTGACCTGGTTTGCATCATATTGACTTCCCCCCACAGAAATAATTCAGAAAGATTTTAGCATCTGGATACTTTATTAGCATTCCCTTCAGACAACAGTCACACACATATAAACAAACTATTGACACATTAAGGAAACTGTTAGACAGTAGGAAGAAGGATTACTACAGGAAAACCTTTCAGGCTTATTTTATCCTTCTTTTAGCCTGTCTTGTCACAGCTGCATTGGTGGATGGGTTACAGGGACATCTTTTGTCTCACTAACTACATCTTTGCAAATTTTTCTGAAGGCCATATACCCGTCAATAGTTAATCCCAGTTATTCATTACCATTTCTGGCTTTCTGAATAACAGTTGTGACTATAATTTTATTCATCTGATCTACTTCAAATACCTACATCAGGAACACAAGAGGAACCATGCCCTGGTTAGGCAGATGGCTCCTCTGCAGCTACTGTCGAAAGGCAGGTGTGACGAACATCAAAATTGATTTTTATGCCAAGATTTTCAAAACCTAGAATGTTCACTTAAAAAAGTCTACTTGTCTTCTTCAGTTTCCTCTGTTACTGTCTTCTGTGTTTTTCTCTACCTAGGTCTTACCCAGATTATGAAGTGAAATTAGGAAGAGATCTTTGCTAGCTCTTGAAAGTACATAGTCTTACAGTGTGGTAGGAAGGAACTGTCAAACACAAAAAGCAGAACAGTCCAGGTATTTACTACTTGCTTTCTAAAAGAACTATGTGGCTTCAGTGCAAAAATGTGGGAATAAATGGGATTTTAAAATTGATTTCTAATAATAAGGTGTGCAGTAATAAGGAGTACCACCAACACAAATCAGGGCTGCTCTTTTTGTGTAGGATCTTTAGAAGCAGAGCTAATTCTATTTCCTTGTTAATTTTCTTTCTAACAAAAGACAGTTGTGGTGTTTTGTTTGTAATTTTTTTTTCTTTTTATTTTTTTTTTCTTAAGCATTGTCCAAAAGTAGATTCAAGATATTTCATATATATATGCAGAGTTTTCTGAGGAAGCTGCATGCAATTTCTAACAGTTATTCAGAGATCTCTTTGCAGTTGCCAGCAAGACTGGCTCTTACCACTGTCATTCCCTTAACCACGTCTACTGACATTCCACTTTGTCTTCAAAACAGATGTCATCCATTACAGAAAACATTCTCTCCACAGGTGCATTAGTGTCTCTGCATGCCAAAACAAATACAGCAAGGAGCAGAAGATTTTAGAATACACAGTATTTTTTTTTAATTATTTACAATTTTCACCCATCTTTCAGTGAGTACCCAAAACCCTATGACTCAGAAGCAGAAGAGAAACCTCCAGCTGAAGGCAGACTTTCACTTCAGAATGTATAAAGGCTCAGTTATTTAAAAATAAAATAAAAATTAATTTACCCTCCCTGTGGTTTTGGGACTATGCTATGCATGCTATTAAGAAGATACAGGATTTTAGTTTAAGAAAAAACCTCAGATTTGAGTATCAATGCAGAGATATGTTTAGTACTGAATGGAAAAAAAATACTTTTGAAAAACAGTCTTATGTAAAACTATGCAACTAAGTCCAAGTAATTCATGATACTAAAATTGCAATATATTGCAATGTAGAAGATTTGAGTCACTCCTAAGGTAACTGAGACTGCAGTGCAAGTCAGAAAGAAGTCCATTCAAGTGCTCTAGTATCTGTGCTGAACACTGGGCTATCTCCTTAATGAGCATAACCATGGTCATAACTGTATGAAAGTCAACGGGACAGGGACTGAAATTTTCATGTCAAATGAGATGTGCTCCTGCTCAAGCTGCATCATATTGCTCATACATCTCTTACCTTCACTTCTTCCAATAACTTGGATCCTGCTTCCCTGCCAAGTAAGCTGGGATCTGCACTTAAACAGAAACTCCTTTTTAGACACTTATAGTTTATACTAAAAATGCTGGTGTGTGGGTTAGTGAAGGAGAAGTTCCAGCACAGTTAAATCATACATTCAGCAATTCTTCCTGAGTAGAGGCCTATATATTTGGTGCTAATTACTGCTGACAATGCATGGATGCAGTTGCTGATGGCTGTGATACTAGTATATACACAGTCCATAATTAAAAGACCATGGCTCTTCCTGTACAAACATTTCTTCCTGAGTATCTCATGCAGTGATGCAGATTTCAAAATCTACCCAGTATGTCAGGGAAGAATTGAAGGAATACCTCAGGTGAAAGCACAGAGCTTTTAGATGTTCTTAAATTTCAATTTACAACAGTATTTCTAACTTCTGAGTCTGGGAAATTTTAGTAGTAAATAATGCATTATGTCTTCCAAAAATCCAGACAAATACTTAAATTATGCTTTTGCTATTCTTCCTTATAATGGGCTGTAAAAATTGATAGTGCCACCAGTTTCAGGCAGTTAGAACATATAATATCCCATATCCCTTTTTTTTTTTCTTCAAAGAAATACAATTCTTTACTTAGTTCTAGTTTTTTATTCTTTAAGTTCAACTCAGGCATTTTTACACAACCATAACAGCTAAAAACAGCCCTTCATTACTGAAATTTGAGCTTTTCAGAAAACTTGGAGATCTCAGTGCAGACTACATGTCTGACTACATGGCAAAAAAAAAAAAAAAAGGTCTTCTATGAAACAGAAAGGAGGGACAGCAGGTACTTCACCTACTAATTCCAGATCACTACTAGACCATTATATCAGTCTTGCTTGTGGTGTGAAAGAATGCTCACTTTTTATTCTTGCTTCCAGGAGACTAAGATGACTTTTACGATTTTATTATTGCAAAGCAAAGTGACAATATTTTTGTATTATAAAGGGACACAAATTAATCTCCTCTTAGAAGGGAAGTTTATTACATGCTACTTGGATACGCAGCTTTTATCCCAGGACTGCTGAAAAGTAATGTAAGAAGTTGCAGAAATGTACTTGGTTCTCAGTGGAGGGAAAAGGTGACAGTGCTCCAAGAGCCGTTCCTGCTCACAGTCTGTTAGGTTGGAGGGTTATTATTATTCTTAGAGCCAGGGGATGTGGACATCTGTCAGCTTGCTTCCCTCAGATGTGCAGTGACTGTGTGTGGTCCTCTAAATGAAACTATTAGCTATGCAGTTCTGTATTCCTGTACCAATTCTGAGCAGGCTGAACTCCTGCCAATTAGAAAGTATTTTGTTATGGGTGGGTGAAATGGGAAAACACAAATACTTAGAGAAAATAAATAACTGCTGTAAAAGAACTTTGTTTTTTCTTAACTTCCTCTCAAAATTATTATTTTTTTTCTTTTAAAATGAAAGTATACACTAAATTAACAGGTCTGTTTTTAAAATGTGAGCTTGTTTTATGGCAGCCTGCTCCACTGTATGATAATCACTGTACAAACAGCTGCTATGGGAGGTCAGAGAAGTCAAAGAAAAGGAAAAGTAGCCACTGACACGAGAAGATGGGTGATCTCAAGATGTAGTTCTTTTAATGCACAAAATGCACATTACTAAGAAGATTGCATTAATAGAGACCACTGGGAACCAATGTTTACATACAAAAGTTGTTACACAACTAAGGATAGGCTACTATACTTATTAGGAAGTATCCTGTGATTGGCACAGGTGTTTATGAAATGCTTGTTGTGAGGTTGTCAGCTGATGCACAGTAAGTACAAATAGGCTTCATAACACTGAATTAAGGTATTTACTTTGTTTACTGGTTTAATTAACTATTCAGAATAGGGCAGCCTTCAAGATTACATTCAAAACACAGCAACTGTAAACACATGTACTTTACAGCATAAATCTTGCAGCACCACTGCCATTATTCAAAGCCATCACAACACAAGGTCCAAGCTGTATGTAATGCCTTTTTGGGGTCATAACACACAGCATGAAGCATTTTCTAATGAGGGGCAGAAAGACACACTTGTCTGACTCCCTGTTTGTGCCAAGATAACCCAGCTATGCTACTTCACACGCTCTACCACTATTTTTTTCGCTAGACGTGTAACAGTGTCATCTCCCATGCTGTACAAGTAATACGTTAGTTAAATGGATTTTTCTTTTTCAATTATCTAGCAACATTTTGTCAATTATCTCCCAGCTCACATTGGCAAGACTTGCCATAAACTTCATAGATCTGTTAGAATCCTATAATGATGGAACATATGTTAAGAAGACACCCAAATCCCTTAAATAAAATAATAAAATAATAATAAAAAAAAAATCAAACATGTGGCCTAGACCAAAAGATACTTAATGCATGTACAATGAAAGGAATCTAGTGATTTTTTTTATTTCACTGGTCACAATGTCACTCTCTCTTTCAAGTTGCTGCAAGTAGTTCCTCCACTTTTAAATCTAAAAAGCCATCTTCTCTCCTATTAACTTTTGTTTTAACAGTCCTTTTATTTCCCCAGCAGAACAAATCTTTTTCCCCAAGCCAACTGCCAAGTGGAATTTCCTTTATCTCTCAAATATAACCAAAGCCTTGATATTACCCTCAAGAAACATCTGACATTTTGGGGATTTTGACAAGACATACTATTCAACACATTTTTAAAGTTATTTAAAATAGATTTTATAAACTCTTCTAGTTATCCTCTAAAGAAATAACTTTTGAACACCAATGTACTAAACATACTACCAAATTGGTATAGGAAGTCTTAACAGAGTTTTGAAAGATATTTTAAACAGGTAATATGCCATTAAACTTACCTTTTTTTTTTCCTTATTGGCTTAATAAGATACCTTTTTCCTTTTTTTTGAAATAACAAAAAAAAAGTCATACTCAGAGATGTGATACAAAAGACAATTATAAAGAATTAATAAATAGAGTACTAGTTTTTCACCAGTTATATCCTTTGACTCAGTCTCAGTCAAATTAATATACAAGTGAACTTGATAAAGACCTGAAGCCTCTAATATTTCAAACAAGCCATCACCACCCCATTCACAAAAACTTCTGCTCCACAAAACCAAATGAAACCTTACCTAGATAAACATGGACAAGCTTCTTTACATCTGTCTCCTGGTACTACCAACAAATTGCCACAAATTTTCTGGCATATGACTACCTCAGAATTCAACATAGACTACAAGACAAAACATGTTAAAATAGTTTAGCAGAGCAGTCAATATTTCATAAAGATGCACTCACATGAGTAGGTAGTGATTTAAAGCTATCACTGGACCAATGTGATTATGTATGTGATGTCAAACTTTCATGCTTAGAATATGCCTGGTGTAGTAAGAACCTGTGTGAAGAAAGACCCTCAGCATTCTGTGTGTCACACAGACCTCGGCAACTCACCTCAGCAGCTCAGAGCACAGGCTCTGAAGCTGGTTGAGACTCCTCTCCCAAGGAATTTTAATGGCACCAAAGAATGATGCCCAGGTGAGAAACCTTGAAAGCCATCTATCTGTACTGACTTCTCTTTTCTCCATAAGGATAATTTAAAGTATGGGTAGAATAGAATGTTCAGTGTTCTCTCCTTCAAGAAGGAAGAAATAACTTCACAGAAGTCTGATCAAAGTGACCTCTTCATTCTTTACATTCAAATAGTTATTTTTATACAATTTAAGAAGAAAAATTCGACACTTGAAAACTCCAAAAGAATAGAGTCTCTTTATTTTATTTTAAATATTCATTGCAGGTACAGTATTTCCTCCCTCTCCAGCAGGCTTCTGTAACCTAGACATTTTTTCCTTTACTTTTTATTTAAAATACAAGTTACATTTTAAAATACAAATTACTTCAAAGTGATTGTAGTATGCTGTCTTACCTTATTAGTTTTTACACCCAGATAGAGCTTAGGTACACATCAGGCAAAGTTTTACAAAGCTGGAGACATATATAAAAAGAGTGACTATATCACAGTGATATTTGAATTAAGCCTTTGTTCTGAACTACAGAAAAGGGCCTGTAGGATGATATTATTTAAAAATAAACTTTATATATATATCCTAATGAATTGTTGTCTAAATAACTAGCTCTATATATTTTGAAAACTGAGTGGCAATTTTATAGCTGAAAAGCACTGTCAGTATGTATGAGACTAACCACACAGATTTTCACCTGTAGAAAACGATAGTTTCACAAATTGCTTCAGACAGAGCAAGATTAATCAACTCAATCACCCCCAAATTAATTATGCAGTAATTATTTTCTGATGTCTTAAATGTCTTCTGATTACGTCTTACTCAGTAATTCTGAAAGCGTCTACATCTTAATACGATTTCCGATGTTACAACAGAAATTGCTGATTGTTTTTCATGCTCTAAAGACTTAATAATCCATTTTATCAGTTCTTAGTTAATAGTTCTAAACATTGCCAAACTGTAAAGGAATATTTTTAAGTCAATATATTTAAAAACTTGAGTCATGCATAGCTTTTTTTCCCCGCACAGAGTAGAGAAAATTGCGACCTAAGAGAAACTTTTGACTATCTGTAGAAGGTCGCCTAAACATGAGACCCTTCGCATTCCAGGGAGCTTACTGCCATTATTTTAACAGGTCTGTATGCCTTTTGGAATGCAGAGGTACTAAACTTTCAGCCAAATTCTCAAGGAAATAAATAAATAGATAAAGCAAAACAAACAAACAAACAAACAAACAAACAAACAAACAAACAAACAAACAAACAAACAAACAAACAAATAAATAAGATTATGAGAGATGGGATGTTGGTCAACAAGGAGAAATGAAAACACTTTAGAAGGAAAATTATACTCTCAAGTGTATCTGGAGTCCTGAAAAATGGAGGTGAGGCCTTTTATAAGATACTATTGGTGGTTGTGCTGAGGCTTTTTCCAGATAGCAAGTCCCCAGAAGAGAACTAATTTCTAAGAGAGCAGGAGGACAGACCCTCTGGAATAGGACTGTTGGGTCAGCTAAGTCTGTGGTCAAATGAATAAGAAAGATGAAAATAAAACAAATGACATACTGACTGCCTGAATTAGGGTTACATACATGCAGTATGAGATTGGACTTCTTCACCTTGCATTCAAGAACAAAACCCTTAGATTTTAGCAAATTAACAGATCATAAATTCTTAGACACCTTAGAGTGTAAGTTCTAGACAAACCCCTGAACCACCTGATCTGATTAGACCTGCTTTGAGCAGAGAGGGTTGGTCTAGATGACCTTTAGAGGTCCCTTCCAACCTAAATTATCCTCTGGTTCTGTGATTCTTCGTCGGAAATATCCATTTGATCTGTGTTTATAAAGTGTTTGGTGTCCGAGACCTTTGGGTGTTACCACAGATCAAATTAATAATAATAATAATTAACTGTCAATTTGATCAAATGGTTCATAAAAAGCAATACAAGGAATGGTTTGGTCAGCCTCAAATTATTTATTGAGTTCTAAAAAGGCTATTTTTTTCCTAAGCGTATCACTTCTTTTTCCTGTACTCAATACTATATTAGAACAGACCCACCCCGCAAAAAAGAAAAAAAGGGGGACTCAGACATTGTCTGTGATCTATTACAAATCCATGGCTGCTCTAGTCCATATTTTAAAGCAACTTTCTTAGTGGTTGGCAGCTGAAGCAACTGAAAAACAGAAACATGCCTTTCTGATAAGATGAAAAGAAACAGTAACCAGGGCCATAAGTACAAAATAATGTACAGAGAAGGTTTATACCAGTTCCATGGAGGGTGTGCAAACCAGAAAAAGAAAACTCATCTTGAACCCGTAATTTTACCACCTCTGCAGTGCTAACAACTGTTGAAAGTAATTGTAAGTGTAAAGACATGTGTCTGAATACTGATGAAGAGGATGATGGGACAAATCCTGAGCCTTGCACAATGGACCTTTAAAATTGTTCAATTAGCCCCTTGCAGGTTTCTGCACCGTGGAATGCATTGCCAAGGGGACAACAAAGCCAACACAGTAGCTTTAAGCTATGCCTTCTCAGTATCAGGGAAAGGAGCACAGTCAGAAAATGTATTGCCAGCAGGAACCACCCACTGGGCCTATAGATAGGTATCACGATTTAGTGCATCAGAAATTACAACATATACAATAAATGGCAAAATCTGTACCTACTTGGATTTTACAATTAAGTATACATCTTTGCTTTACTGTTATTTTTCTTATGTCCAATTTCAAGGACTTCCGATGATAATAAAAAAACCCTCCCACTGACACACATGAAAGATAAGCAGTGTGTTTGTAACCCTGTTGCCTGGAAATAGGAGGTCCAGAAATAGTTGGCGCTAAACTTTAAATAAAATAATAGAACTCTTTCAACCTTTCTACTCTCACTGTGTAAATGTGAAAGTATTGTAAATCTTGTTGACAGTTATTGCCATATCTATTGGCACACACAGTCAGCAGCAGTTTGAAAAGTGTTGTGCAGCATAGCTAGTGCCCATTACCTGTCTCCCTATATTTTCTTACAATTTATTTTCACTCCAGCAGGCAGCACCTCACAATGCCATTAATTTGTTGGGCAGCTCATACTTTCCAATACAACCTACTTTACAGTGTGCTGTTATAAACAACCTGGTGGCTTACTTGCAATGCTTAACAGTGTCAGGAGGGAGGCTACATTTTAAAGGCAGCAGATAGAAACAGAGCAGGTCACAGAGATGACGTCGTCTGACTGAACCTCCTTCTCCTTTCATTTGACTTAGCATGAGCACAAGTGCACAAAATCACCAGACTTACACTTGGTATTGAGATTGAAACAACACTACTACCAAGTGGTGCATTTTGTGGTTGGACATGTGCTTTTGCTACACAGTATTCTGCTAATAGCATATTTGCTAATAGTGTATTTGCTAGCAGGTCATGGGTGCTTACATGAAGAATATAAACAGAGACAGGGGAAAAAAACCTTAAAATTGATTACAAAAGCAAGTATGAAAAATTAATAACCTCTGCTTGCAGACTTATTAGGTGCTAGTAAAATATGAATGATTACAATATATATTAACAGCTAGACATATTTGAAAGCTCTGGTTGACAAAAGTCTTTGCAGAGTGAAGGGAAAAAAAAGTCTTAACAGAACAGCTTTTTTAATACAACACACTGAACTTCACATTTTTTCTTTAGTATACACATCATCTTCCACCTCTCTCTCTCTGCTTCATACACAAACACTACTTTTCTCCTGTAAATTCTACTTCTACCTCTAGATAGCAATGGAAGTGAATATACACCTGACCTGTGGTTTTACTGGGTTCTTCATGTCACTGATACTTTTGGAACATTTTACTTATCTTTTTATTAGTAAGACTAATGTGTACATTAACAGAAGTTGTCTCTCCTGTTGTTACTCAAAATTAAATTGCTGTCCATCTGACACCTTTTGCAAACACTCAAGGAACTTGAAATTTTCTATTAACAAGTAGTAGAAAACTAGCATGGATCAGAGGATATGATTGTGTTACAGAAGCAAAAAAATATCTGCTAGGCTATTCTATTTTTATTTTTGTATCTTTAATCTAAAGATTCAGGCACCTGGGGCAGGGTTAAATGAGTAAACAATCTGGTTAATACACTATCAGACATTCCTAGGGAGTACTACTCTGCCATTAAACAAATTGAATACTACAGAATGGTTATTGCAGCTTTTTTGTACAAAGGTCACAGCATAAAAGCATACGTTTGGCACCAGAAAATACTACTATAGATCTAAACCATATATGCACATATCAAGTCTCATTTAGGATTTGAGAGGGTGGTAATCATTCACAACATTCACGTGTGAAGAGAGTCTGAAAGATTTAAAAAGGTCTCAGTCTTAAATTAATCCAAACTTTCTACTTCATTTTTATTATCTTCCATATGCTTGCAATGTTTTCTAATAACAGGACAATTCCTTAACTCACACAGGAATCTAAATTACAATAATCATATGCATTCCTTTCCCCAAGAAAGGAAACACCTGTTGTACTTAGTTGTTGAATTTTGAAAGAAAAGTAACATTTACAAATAATTTACATCTGAAAAACTTCAGAAGCAGAGAAACACATTAACTATAAAACTGGTATAAAACTAAAAAACTATGTTAAGACATTAACAGGTATTTTCACTTGGTTAATTAAAGAAAAAGTCTGCAAAGTACCATCAAAGTATGCGTAAATATACATATTGTACATATATATATTGTACAATGAAAAATACAGAAGATATGTCCAACAAAGAATTATTTAATTTCTTCCTTTGTTTGTTATGGAATTCTTGCTGAAGTAGAGGAAAAGGCATATACATAAATGTATTTACAAAACCTAAAATGTCAATTAAATATATTTATTTATAAATATACACACGTTCTCACTTTTTGTTTTAATCTGAAACTGTTAACCTTTTTCATACACATTTTGATATATAGAAAATCTGAAATTCTTCTCTAAGGTAACGTACTTTAATTTTCATCTACATGAATCTGATAATTATTTATTTTCTATCTATTTTCTTTAATATTCATGTATTGATATAAAACTGGTAATTCTACCTCCAAAAAGGAGTTATGTCCTTGCCAATGCTCTTGTACAAATACTCACTTCTGATGCATGGCACAATACATTTTAAATAATAATGACTCATCTGCTATATCAGCAAACTCTGAGTTCAAGTCTGGCCACACCATATTACTGCCATTATGCTAGATGAGCTGCTGAAAAACAGTAGGAAATTATAGTCAGAGGAAAGACCAACATGGAGGTAAGACTCAAGGAAGGAGTTCAGGAAAGGCAAACTTTAGCTTCTCCTGCCAGGTACAAAAGAGCTAATTATTACAGAGGTATGCACCCTGCAAGGTGTATTTTCATGTGAAAGTCAAGTCTGTAAGCAGCTAAATACATGGGTAAGCAGGCCTGTTTTGGTACAATGAAAAATGGTAGTTGTAACTAATTCTGCAGTGAATACGGAAAGAATAAAAAATATTCAGATATTCCATTCATGTCCCTTATCATTTACCACATCTCAAGTTATGGTTATCATACAGGTAAGTATCCATCAGCTGGGATAATAAGGTGGAAGAGTCATGAAGGGCTCCCAGCAAAGCAGAGTGAAACCCTGAGTGTAGCGTGGTCATGAGTCTTTTGCAGAAACCTGAGCTGAGGTTTGCCACAGGACCTGCACGATGTGCACATAAGGGCATATCCCTTGTTCCAGGTCAGAGAGACTCAGGCTAAATTTACCTTGAACTCTGTAGGGGAGCCTGAGCTGCTCTAAGGAGATGGCTGAACACGGGGAGCGTAGCCACATCAGCAAGGTGATGTTTCCACTAGTTAGCAGCCAAAGTGAATCCCAGCATGATATCATGTTAATGCTGCTGGCACAGAACTTGGTTTGATTATTTGCATGCTACATTGTAGGTATTCCTTAACACAATACTTCTCGCTTGCTACTTAACATGCCATCCCTCCCACCCTCACCTTGTTCTCTGAACAAACCAATTTACTGGAGCTTTTTTTATAAAATAGCTAGAGTTAATTTCACCTACTGCATTTAATGTCATAGGAGTTATACATGTAAATCCCTGTACTTAGAGATAAGATAGTCCTTTATGCCATTTTAATCAATCCTTGTCATGGGTATGTTACTTAATAGCTCTGTCTTTCTATAGAAAATGAGCAACTTAAGGGAAATGAAACTTTTCAAAGATACATTTTCCTTCTGGCAGTCTGTGAAATACACCGTAATTATCCTCTTTGAATGAATAACGTTTGAAAGAAAATGAACATTCCGTGCACCAAAAGGTATAATACATTGACAATCTCAACTGCCTTGTAAATAAAAGGAAATTGTTTTTCTACTATGATCTATATTGCACAGAAACATATATACATGCTTTATAAATATAAAACCAAATCAGACTATCAAGACAATTCTCAAGGTCCTACTACTTCCTAATAACAATAAAATCAGTATTTCACAACAACAAGGAATTGTATTTATATTTCTAAAAGATTCAAACTGTGTTATGAATTATGGACTCCACCCCTCAGGCTGATGGGCTTGTATGAATAAGGCTTCCACTGAACAGAGCGCCTCTTGAGTAACATAGGTATCTAGAGGAAAAGAGTGCACCCTAAAGATTTTCTGCTGGGGGGCTGAAAGAGAAGCCTTTTTTAATAGCATAACCAAACCATGACTGTCCAGTCCATATTCTCTTGCTACAAAAACCATGCTATCTTTAACAGCTTGGCAAAATGAACATTTGCATTTCAGATCTTACAAGCTCACAGGTGCAATTCACAATTTTACTAAGTGGCTAGGACAAGGTACCATTTAACACTGTCATTCCAGGGAATGTGCATATGCAGTGAAAATTAGAAGATAAAGCTCAGTAGATAAATTGGGACAAAGGCATTTGAATACCAACCCTCTCCTCCTAAAGTCATCCAAATTCTAGGTTCTGAGTAAGGAAAATTACCAGTGCCATCACTTTGTCATGTTGACTATTTTAGCACCTTTCTCACCTCTACACTGTGTCTAAACTCAAAACACACAGCTTAAAGTAAAACAAAAGAAGTAGGAATTTATTAATGTGGAAAAATGGTGACATTCGTTTCTTCCTCCCTTTCTTGCCCCTGAAATCAGTGTCTCCACAGAGATAAGATACTGCTGAATAGTGGTAACACATGACAGTATGAAGCACACTGCTCCACAGCTTCTAGAGGAACAACCAAAAGCTGGGAACAACAGCAGAAGAAAGTTCAGTTGAATCCAGCCTTAGGCAGGTCCTGGATTTGCAGGAACAGGCACCTCCACAAGGGCAAACTGGCCAGGGTTCCTTGCCCTTGTTGAATTTGCAACCTTGCCAAAGCCAGAGATAAACACCTTGCACCCTGATGAGCTACACCATGGAGCTGCTCCTGGTGAGACAGCAGCTCCCACTGCCTATCAAGATGTTGCTTGAGAAGTGGAGCAAAATGTCCAGAGTAGTGGCTAGTTGCTGCTGTTTAGCAAATAGAAGAGGCAACACACAATGGCCGAGTGCTGCAACACAAACGCCTAAAATATTCAGCATAACATGAAGATTTTTAAAGGTGACCAAAAATAATGCAGTTCAAAATAAAGAGGGGGAAATATACAGCACCGCTGAATGCTACTCTGTTTCCCAATACTGCCTATGCTATAATCCCCCAAACAGGCGTTCCTCTAAGTCCCTGACACATGGAAGCAGGGTTTGTCACAATGGAAAGATAGATATTCTGCCATGGTCCTTCTGCTCAGTAGATTAATGACTGTTGTGGTCACGAAAGATGGTGGGACACATCAGCATCGGATCCACAAAAAACAGCACAGTTCAGCTCAACAAGGCTTACCTGGCAGAGTGGTACCTGGTTCACATTCCTGC
>NW_009952801.1:4522953-4544306 GCF_000747805.2 Chaetura pelagica
TTCCTGCTCCAAGGAACTGCTGAAGTATTTAATGAGCTGTTGCCTCATGTACAGAAATTCATCTCTCCACCTAGTGAGCTGGAAATGAGATGTCTAAACAGGCCTATTTCTTAGGCTCCACTTAAAATAAATGGAGACAGAGTCATATTCAGTGAACATTTTATTCTGCCTAGCTCAGACCCTTATTTGAGGATGAGACACTTTTCTTGAGGTGACTATCTACTTGCTATAGGGTTGATATTTAGTCACTTCAGTTAATGGCACCCTAACTTTAACAGTCCTCATACGACTGTGATTTACTGTAAACAACACACACTCCCATAACTGTAACAAGAAATTCTTTGCAGAAATACGTGAAGTTTCATTAAATCTTCAATTTATGCTCTAGGATTTTTAGAATGTGGTGTTTGCTTAGAAAATAAAAAAAATAACCTGAATAAATCTACAACTTTTTTTCTAATGTTTAAATTTGAAGAAGTATCTGGATTAGAAGGGTTAACTTTGCTGTTTATTTAGGTCATTTTTCTGCCTTCAATCAGGGATAGAAATTAAAAAATGCTGGTCTTTTCAATTCAATTAAACAAAATAGAAATTTCATATGAGAATATTATTGTGTTATTTTCCAAGCAAAGAAAAGTCAGGTATGTAAGTGAATTTGTGAGCCATACATCCAAAGCATTTTAGATTAATGTGACACTCTATCTCATTACTTGTATGCTTCCTAAATTCACACCCTAGAAGTGCCATGTGGGTTTTATAGCAGTTTACATTGAAATAATACTGGACTCTTCTCCTGAACTTTGTTTACTTAATGCTTCAAACCTATACATATATCATCAGTACTCAGCCCTATTTAAATAGGCAGACAAGGTCACACGGATCCTCCTTAATTTTTACTTTTTTTGGGAACACAAAAAAGATAGACATACTATCTGCCATACCCCTTTTAAATTTAACTTATTTTACTACTTGTTAAGGAAACTTGGTTTCTTCTTTTTTCTGATCTGCATGTTAGGTAAGTTGCAGGTCTTCTTGGGTTGTTTCCATTAGGAAAAGAACACCAATGTTAGATTTTCATTCTTCATACTTCTTCCAGACAAAAGAGACTACAGACAAAAGATCTTTTTTTCTTAAATGGAGGAAGAATTGAACAGAAGGCAGTCTCTGCTTATCTAACAGGTTTATTATCAGAATTTGGCCAAAAAAGCTGTCTTTCTCTTCACTTTTTTGAAGAAATTAATTAACAGATTTTCTATTTCTGTGTTCAGTGCTGCCTCTTTTCCAAGACTCATTGTTCTTTTTATGTTATTTTTCACAGAAATATAAACCTTTATGTATGTTATTCAGCAAGATATTTCCAAAACAAATGCCCTGCTTGTATCTTTATTTTGGATGGCGACATATATCTCAATTTGTGTAGTCTTCCTGAAAGGAAGTAAAGACTTCCTGGAAAAGGACTATAAAGGGTTTGAGAGGTATCTCAAATGCAAGAAGGTGGTCACACATCCCTGCTATCTCTGCTATTGAGTTGGAGCCTAGTTCAGAATAGTGTGTAATTATTATTTCCTTTGATGTTTAACTGACTTAGAAACTGGTTTTTAGTAGTTAGACATATTTCTGTGTTCTGAATTATGAATACCAGAGGTATTACGTCAAGTTCTTAAACAGATACTGTCTTTAATTAAAAGTTAGTTTACCTTTTTCTTTCTTTTTCTAAAGTAACACAAATAATCTATAATACTGATTACTAAACTTGGTAGAACTTGATTATATCTCTAGTATTTGCTTTCATAAAACTATATACATATGTACACAACAATACCTAGTTAGGATTGTCAAGGCAGCAATTAAAATTATATTACTTGGATACTCTGTCTAGACAACTGTTTCTGTAAGTTCAATGTCATACCATAGAACAGCTATGAAATATCTATAATTTGTTATTTTTCTCTATGGTAATGTGTTCAAGTCTATGTTAACCCAACTGATGCAGCAAGATGCAAAATAAGGGCAGTTACTGTATCTAGCCATTACATTATCCATAGCATTTAATAAAAATATTATTATAGATAGTTCATTATACGTCTTGTGTCACGTCCTAAATAACGTCCAATCTACTAGTACTGCATATATACTGTGTATATTCAGTCTACATAGCAGATACACTGTACATAAAGAAGAGTTTCTAAATTTTTCAGCTTATAAAATGATGTCTATCAAAATTAATACTGTGCAAACATTTTAAATTTAGGGAATTATTAACATTAAGGAGCAGTCATCTGGCTAGAGTGTAGTTCATGAAATATCTCAATAAATTCAATTAGTATGCTAGCCTACAAAGTTTGTAAGTTGTTTTAGAGAACTTTTGTCAGGAAGCCCCTGCCTATACAGCTTGGGATGACATTCCCCCCCTCCCCTGTAGAGTGGACTTTTAACACCTAATAAGAAAGGTATTTTGCCCTCTCTTGCTATTTATAGATATTTTGAAATGCTTTAAGGCTTTCAACGTCTCTGCACATCCCCTACTTTTAACTGCAGTGAACTCTTTGTATACACATTAACCTGTTTCCAAAACTTCTGCATTTCCATTCAGGAAATCATAATGCAGTTATTATGAGAGATTTCCACATGGAGTTATTGAATCATATTGGTAAGCTGGGTTTATGCCTAGGTGCTGTGGTATGAATGCACATTGTCTTGAATTAGTCCAGTAGCCTGGCATGTTGCTGAGTAATAGCATACTGCAGCTCTTTTAATAAGCAGAGCAGTTCAACTTGGTTAAGCATCAGTGTGCTGGGTGATGGACAAAAGAAACAGGAAGAAAGTATTGAATGGATATATTTACACTCTAAAAGGATATATTTACACTCTAAAAGTTTCACTCACTAATAGTTTATAGATACTGCCTTCAGGATGGAGTCCATTGAGGTGATTGCAACTATTTGTGCAAAGTTAAGACTATTGCAAACAAATACGTAAGAGACTTTAAAGGATATTCTATTTCAGGCCAGGGCTCTAACTGAACTTCAGCACTGAAAGCAAATCAACAACATTCACCCGAAAGGAATCCTACTCCACTCAGCAAAAAGTATACTAATGAGATTTTCAAAGAAATTATTTCCTTTGTGTTACAAAAGTTTTTAAAAATATACTTAGTATTTCTGTGATGAAGAAAATTGTGTTGCTTAACACTTAACATAAGTAATTCATATTTCATGTAACATATGTTGTCATGATTCAACTTATGTTTTGGATGTAACTTCCAAACAACACGTAGCTCAGTTATTTACATTTATACTTCTCAACTCATATGTTAGTTTCTCTGCAGCATGTTCATCTTTTTAAACCACTGGGTTTTGGCATTTATCAGTATGTGTGTATATCCAAACAAAAATCCTGTTCAAATAATGTTCAAGGATTGTTCACAGTTACCTTTAAAGTCTGTACTTAGAAAAAAAATTGACTGTAGATAGATATACCGTAGATATGTATACACGAAAGATTTCAAAACAAAAAATAGAATCATTTCAAGTGTCAAGTTCATAAAGCCAAAGTACTAATTAAATCATCTTATTTCACAAATTGTCAGATGTATCTGTAGTTATATTTTTCCCAATGCATTGACCTTATACAATAGAAATCATAACAATACATCAGAAATTAAAATTAAATTAGGAAAAAAATAATCTGATTTTTACCCTAATAACATATACTTCTGCACAGGAGCTGAAATGAAAACTGTAGATTTTTTTTTTCCCTTAAAAAAGAATAGTATAACATTTAGTAATTACAGCTAAATACAGTTTTCTTTCCAATAAGCTATGAGTTTAACAGATAAACATATTTTAATATATTTTTCATCACAGACACACATACCTATTAGCTATCAGTATGAAATGTTGCTCTTTAGTGTACATGCACAACTTCTAATAGCATTGGCAGGGGAGATATTTAAATAGTGAGCATTTAAAATTGCTACATTTAAATAGATTGTTTTTCAGACTATGTGCATATAATCAGATTGTTTTCCAAGCAGATGTCCCTTTGATTACTTGAAGTCCTAACTGCAGTCTGGCTATTAAGTATGCAGAGATGGATAATGGGAAGGGCATATAAAAAACAAGCCATTTTGTATCAACAGGTGACAACAGCACATACAGGAAAAAAGTGGGAAGTAGGCTCAGAGGAATATACCTTCCCTGAATTGAACAGATATTAGAAAGAAAGAAGTTTGGCAGAACTCTGACCCTTTTTCCTGCAGTGATGATCATGTTGCATGTACATGGCTTGTGTTAAGTGATACACACAGGAGCTGGGAGGGAACAGTGGCAGGACCTCACAGAGCTTTCTTCTTTGGAACTTTTAAAAGTCCTACCGGGGCTATTCCAAGAGGAATAATCCAACATGCTCAGAGGTGCAACAAACTACCCGGAGCAAGGAGACAGCTTTCGCTAGTCCATGCAAGAATCCTATATGAGAGCTCAGATTTTAAATATTAAACTTCAATTGGTGTATTTATGGTCAAGATACAAAATCACAGAAGTAGAGAAACAAGAAGAATACATATCGATATACAGCAGAAAAAACTACAGTTGTATTGAAATTGAAAAAGAATAAAACTAAATGTGCATGCCACTCAGAAGTCCTAAGTATGCAAGAGGAGTAGATTAAAAAAAAAAACAAACAATGAAACCAACAAAAAAAAAAAATCCAACATCAAAACATAATACATATCTCCATATAAAAGATAAGGATGTTTGATTACTGTCTCCTAGAAAGTGCAGTGCTTAGTCGTCAACTGATTAGATGTTTTATTTGGACATAAAATGAACTGAAAGGGTATTTATTCAGAATAAGTAAATAAACAGACATTAACAAGCACATGGCTCTCAATACAGCAATACCTCTGCACCTGGCATTAACGTTCTGTAAAATATTTGGTTCAAACTAAAAAGTGGAATCCAAATGCCCCTGAGAAATCTGCTAGACAATGTCAGGCTCTCAGAGTTGCTTGTACAAAGCTGGTGAAGGAATCAGTGCTTTAGAAATGGCAGGTAGTCAGTTATTTCTACAGTGGGTAGATTTAGATTTATCAAAACTTTTTGAGAAGCATAGACATAAAATTGATTGAATTCCATTATTCAGCAATAATCTTGAATACTGAGATGAAGAAGCACACTCTATCATGAGAGCCTAAGATAGCAGAATTAAGTGACTGTTCTTTGCAGTATAAAATAGGAGTGAATCCACAGAGAAAATTAGTTGTTTCTCAAATGTTCACTCCATGCTGATTTTGGAGTTTTACTTTGAGTTGTTCTAACCTAGTTGCATGGACTGAACACCCATTTGCAGTCAGAGCATATGCCATCCTCACCCCCACAAAGTAAAGAGATAACTGTTTGCATTATGAACACTTTGATAGATAATGTAAGATCTTTTGTTCGGTCTTTAGTATTTTTATTATTATTATATTTTTCTTGTCCAGGAGAAAATGGAAAGGAAGAGTAACACCAAATAATATACCAAATAGTGTAATACACAAAAAATAGTCAGTAGTTTTAAATCACTGTTATGTATGTATCGAAAGCATATATAACTTCAGAAATAAAAAGTTTATAACATCTTGCTTCAGCTCTATCAAAAGGGTGAAATGACCTGTCTCCTTATGTTCAGAAGCAACACAAAAAAGAAAAATTTTGGTGAGTCCATTATGCCTCCATCTCTTAAACATCAGGAAATAAAAGAGAAGTCATAGCGTATGCAGAAGCATAGCAGCTGGTAAGACTTCAGCTGACAGTTTATTGGTTAGTTTCCTTTGAGATACTAAGAACATGTGCCAAACTGCTTAAACACTTAAGTTTTGAAGCTGAGTCCCTATTGCAACCTCCAAGCCATAGACAACCATTTCAGTCCTAAACTTTTGTCATCCAGATAAATTAGCTGGATTTCAAGTACAACACATATAAATGAAGATATAACTAGCGACTTAAAAATTACTGCTGATGAAATGTAAAAACTTGGATTTCCAAAAGGATCTCAATAATATCAGACAGTTAAAATCCTGATCTTTATTCAGTCTGAATAAGGAGGAGAAGCAGGAAGCTCTGAAGCAGGAGACACTCTTTTCCACAGAATAAAAAGAGGAAAAAAAAGTTTAGTCTGTTCATCCCTTTGTGTGGCGTAAGTTTTACAATCACAAGAACTTGCGACACAGTGATATGCTACAATACACAGGATTCAGACTCTATGAAACAGAACAGATTGCTACTTACTGTAGATTTTGTACATTTTTGTCAAAATTTACAGACCCAACACTCCTAATCACCAGGAATGTATATAATCCCTGAAAGTACAGATCACACCCAGGAAAGCAAGCTACAGCATATGCATTCAAGGACTGCATAGACCATGACAGTATAGTAACATAAAATGTACAGACACCTTGCTCTTGTTACTCTGAAGTAACTTTCCACAGCCTCAGGCCAAAGTTTTTTAGAAACAGGGCATGGTTATCCCCAAGTTTTATGCACACTGACAGTAAGAAACATTATAAATTATCAGTAAGCATTTTCTAACCCCCAAAAGTCTAGATACTTCTGGACTAAATAACATAGTAGCAAACAGTGCCACATGGTGTGCTTAGTTGGCTTAACAGGTAATATCCAAGACATGTTTGCAAGCATATAGACTGTAACTGTCAGCACATCTGGCAAGAGGATTTATGCCTTTGTTCTAGTGCTTCCCATCAGAAAAGCTAAATGCACAAGAGAGGAAAAAAAAAAAAAAAAGCTAGGAACTGTCTATTCTTTTTCTTGACAAAAGGCAATACAAGGGTAAATTTACAACTGACTTGAGTATATGGAGTCAGAGAGCCTATATTAGACTGTAAGCTTACCTTGGCACACAAACTTCAATTCCTTCGTATCTGTGACAGTGGTTCTTTTATCTGACCTCTTCTTTTCTGTTCGACGGTGGGTTCGTCTTTTCTTCGTCTCTCCCCAAAGATTTGATCCACCATGCATGCTTGGGATGTTCAGAATGGCAATTCCTTCCAGAGAAATATTGGTTAAGTCTAGCTGAATTCCATCACACTGATTAACAAGGGGGAAAAAGGAAAGAAAAAAAAAAAAAAAAAAAAGAGAAAGTAGTAAAAGAGAAAGAAAAATCAGGATGTTCTATCTATCAAATATTTTTCTTCAGCAATTCATCATTATTAACACTGTTACTGGTTTATTCAGTGTTTACACCTAAGATAGATACTTATATCTAGAAAGGAGGCATGAGATAAGAACTGAACCTAATTCCATAGACAAAACATGATTCCTACTCAGCTCTTGATTGCTTAAGTGTGGTACCATTTAAGCTACCTGACACCTATTCAATGAACCAAGTGAAACTGATTTGTACCTTCACTACAGCTATTAGTATAAAAGGATTTATACTATAAAAATTGCTGTAGCAATAACTGGAGATTTTTTTTGTTGCTTGTTCTAGCTACATTCTCTGTCTTAAGATATTGCAATGAAACTTGTCATTATAACATCTGAGTCCTTTCCAAATGAAACTGAATATAAAGAAGTCCCTGTATACAGAGCATATACCACTTCACAGAAAAGGACACTACCATGCCCCAGGCACACCGAATGTCACACCGATGGTAGTTTTGATCCAAAGGCACAACTGGCACATCAGCGTATGGCTGTGCCTGAGCAATAACCCCTACTGAGAGGTCAGATTAATAAAACTGGGTACAACAACATGGGGATGCAGCTAGAGCACTTGCTTATGCCACAACTTCCATCAGCTGGTTCTCTGAAATATGCAGCATTGCCAAAGGAAAACAGCATATGTAGCTAAAGAAGAGGTTATCAGTGTTCTAAAAGCCTTTCAAGGCTTACTGCACACACAGAAGAAATCATTGTGAGATAGTCCCTTTAATGGTGGAATCATTACTGTAGGCACCTTATGGCAATACTGTGTATTTCTCCTGCTTCTTATATAAAAACTGGACATTCAGGCTTTTTATAAGTTATATTCCTTTGCCAAATCTGGCTTCAAGTTGTATCTTATAAAGGGACCATAATTTTAATTTCCAGAAGAATGGCTCAGGGACCTTAGTTTATCAGCTTCTTCAGTGACAAACTGCAGAATCTTCTAAGGTAGCAAAAGCCTACAACATTTGCAAATACAGTTCATCTGACACACATTGGATGACATGTACTTAGCTGAACAGGATACACCTAGCCTCCACTGACTATCATTTACTCAAGCTAAGTCCTCCTCCCTTCCCACATTATTTCAGGATCAGTGAAAGCTCCTAACCTATATGAAATACACAAAATACTGAAGAACCTCTACAGAAGAAAAAAAAGATCCAACTTCAGATTACTACAGTTGAACCTGCAGAAGGAAGGCAAAGCATCCAGTTCTGGTTTTCAGTTCATGGAACCAGCCAAAGTTCCCAGGATTCATACACCTTGGCTAGAGGTAAATTAGCTTCACACCTCACAACATACTAAGAATATATAGATTCCCTGTCAAGTCACAGACACCTTATAGTGTATAGCAGCATATTTTAAAAAAAAAAAACCTAGATCCGAGTCCTGCAACATTCTGCAAACCAGCAAAGGGTTCAGTCATGCAATAAAAATGATTAAGGGTCTTGTTTTGTAATTCCAATATAGAATAATCGGGAAAAAAACTGGAAAAATAATTGACCATGCTTCAGCAATAGTCCACTGACATCTTGCAGCTTGCTGCTCTGTGGGTCACCAACACTTTTTCCTCTCTGCCGAAACTTTCATCACAGCTTTGAAGAAGCAAAGCAAATTACAACTTAAAAAACCCCTATGCATAATTGTTTTTCCTGAAAACTTCTGCTATCACAAAACAGAACTGTGTTGTAATGGCTATTCTGCATCTTCCCAGTTCTTCTAAGAGAATACATCTGGAGGGACAATCAGGTTGCCATTTCAATTTGCTTTTCAAGAATTATATTTATATAGTGAAACCTTTACAGTCAAAAGACCTGTCTGGAACTGAGTTGGCAGTTGTGGCAGTTACTGTAATTGAAAGTGTAACTTTTTAATCACACTTGTCTTACAAGAAAAAAGGCATGGGTCTTCACTGTTCTTTTGGAAGCAAATTCATGGTTCCCCCCTATATTTTATATGTATTAAATATTAAGATGATTTATTTTACTAAAAATTCTGCTCATGTGTATGCTCACTTACAGCTATACATTCTAGATAAACAGATATTAATTTCATAATTAAAAGTAATCTTGTGTAAATACCCTGCAGGCCTCAATGAATCAAACACATACTGTGTGTCAGGCCTCCCACTGTCTTCAAGTGGAATGTACTGGCTGGATAATTAGATAGTACATATTTTTTAACCTTATTTGCATGCATATTATATCTTTTGCACACTGACAAGCAGCAGTAACAACAAAAGTCAGATTACCACAGGGAATTCCCACAAAGAAGTCTTCATTCCTTATAATTTGCAGCCTAAATTAAAATAATTTGATCTTTGACAAGGATGAAATGTCAAGCAGAAGGGGGTCCTCTACAAGCCACGGCCTGTGGCTTCTGAAATCTGCCTAATTTATGTCAGTCACTTCTTAATACATATTTAAGTATTACACGAGAAAGATGATAAATATGCAATCTGACACCTTTGGTATTTCCCTGCTGTTAATTTATAAAGGTCTGGCGTCCCCCAAACTGACTGGAATTATTTAAATAAAAGAAGAATTGTGAAATAGGATAGTGCAGGGTCTGGCTTCCATTTTCACTCAATATTGAACACAGCAGGTAGTACACTAAGACAATTATTTGATGAGGCCTCAGAATCCCACAGTGACGAGGAACTTTCTGAATTGGTAAAAGAGGATTTCTTTTGTCATACACAGACAAGTCTGCGCTACAGGTAGCTCTGCGTTGTCCAACACATTCATATGCTGTAACAACAAAACATCTCTTATTCTGGATAACATAAGAACTTAGTGTCCAGACTTTGTTTTGCACCTCACACAGAAGAAAATACACAGAACATAAGGGACAAGAATCTGTATCAGGAAAGTTAAGCTTAGTTAGGCTTAGAAATCAAATATAGGGTTGAACAAATATTTTCCCACAGAATGTTTGATTGCTGTCTCCTAGCTCAGAGATACAGATCCTTAATCTTTCTGTGCATTGTTCCTTCAAAATTTGGCTGTAGAGCAAAGGCATTCTGTGTGCATTTTATTTGGAGTGAAATGTAGCATCATATGCCAAGCTCTCATTTATAGCAACATCACCAAGCAAGGGGCAGCAGGTTAAAAATCAGATGAAAACAGCACTACTCCCACGTGTTTATGACATTCAAACAATACTAGATTCAAGCATACTAGGAAGCACCATCCATTTAAATTCTAAACAATAAACAAACAAACAAACAAATAAATACCTTGTAACACTTCTTTTGTTAACATTTCAGAAACTAATTTTCCCCCATGATTTTTGTTCCTAATTGTAGGACTGATTATAATGACCAGGACAGATGAAGGGAATATTAACAAACATGTCTCATACACTGGCAATGTAATACTTTATTGGTAATAACAGTGTTATTGATACAAACTAGTAACAATTATACAACTAGTATCAGCAGAATCTTGCTTGCTCTGGGATGTTAAAATTTCATTATCCTTCCAATGGGTACAATTAGGTGGTTTAAGAAGATAATACCTTATATAAGATTTTTGCCAGAGAGAAATACTTTCTTGGGAAAGTCTGCACCTCAATTTGCATTTAATCAAAAGGTACATTTAAATTGCAGTATATTAAAACCAAATCAAATCAGGTAAGCATTTCTTCCAATAACTAATCAAGTATTTTTCAGGATACATATACTTAAGCCTAAATGTGTGAAGCACTGTCTTGGGAAGCAGGTTAGGGTTTTGATTTTTTGTTTTCTCTTTTTTGTTTGTTTTGTTTTTTCCAGGGTTTTGTTTGTTTGTTTTGTTTTGCTGGTTTTTTTTTTTTTTTTAATTGTATTTTTTAACTCAACATGTATGGAGTATGTTTCCACTTGAAAAAGAAACAGCAGCATAGCAGGCAAGTCTGGCACCACAGATCTCACAGTTCTGTTCTCAATATTCTTTGTTACTGTTCTACTACCAGATCCACAGTCCCGTCAGATTATTTCAGACTTCACCTTTCAGGAGGCTTTGACCAGACTCTTATAGCTCTCACCATACCTCTCCAAGTACCTCATGCTACAATACAAACACTCATTGACATGCGTAGTTTCCCATTACTACTGGAAGAGAAAAGCACCATCATCCTCTTGAGAAAGGATTCCATTATTTAACTTAAATTCTCACGTTTGTACCTTCAGTCATTTTCCATTTTTAATTTACTCAATTATAAATATCAGTGCCCCAAACAATTTATGTAATGTAGCCACTTATTCTATCAGCACCTTATTTTAAATTCATATTTTGTCTGCAACTCTCCTGTGCCTTTTCAGTTAATGTTCAATGTGTAATGGAAAGATAACCCTGTGTGCAGAGAGAAAAGATATTTAATGAAGGGGAATGATTCAAAAAATATATATATTCTTTAACCTTTATTCAGGAAAGTAAGTACAATTTTAGGGAATTGAGTTTTAAAGGTTACAAAAACTTGGGACCTAGAAAAAGATTTTTTTTTTTATTATTTTAATCCTGCAGCAGCTCTGACTCCCTCCGACAGTCTTTCATTTTTCCATCTGACCTAGCCACACTCCCTATTGATTTCTAATGTTATATTTCACCTCTTGACCTCGTCTACTGTATTAAGACTTCACTAATCATCAAACTGAACTTTGTTCCAGTGTGCAGGGCTACACTACAAATAGACGTGATAAAAATAATATTTTGGAATATAGGGTCAAAAGGATGAGCATTGCTTTGCCTTGTTGGATTCAGGCACTCTGCACCCTTGCTCCCTGCATTTCAGCCAACCTAGTGACATTTCAAGGATAAAGGCAACAATTAGTTTCTTACTTCTATTTCTACAGATTCATGCAGCTTCTTACAGGTGGCTGAGAAAGTTTCCGAAGTGCCAAATTCAAAATACCAAAATTTGTTCTTCATTCTGAAACAAGAAAAGAAGAAAAGAAAAAAAGAAAGATCTTATTCACTATCAATATGTGACAAAAGTGATCATCCTGTCTTCCATTATAAGTAATGGCAAAGGCTTGGGAACATGTGACATCCCATTTGAAATAGATGAGCTCATAATTTTCAAAGCTTAAATGTTGGTGTCAAGTTGTATGATATCCCCTAAAGGGATAACAGGAACTTGTTGAACTGACAGGTTCAAATGTACCTTTGACTTTTTTTTTTCAGTGACTATCAGAGTATTTTTTGTCACTTAACCAGTGACACGCCTCAGAAAAATGCATCGATTTTATTTCATGCCTATATCTGCTATACAATTTCTGATTCACGGTTAAAATCTATCCTGCAGACTACCAGAATGTGTAAGCAGGACACTCCCACCATGAAGACAAGCCAAGACAAAAATGTAGCTTGCCTTAAGTTAGCTAAAGATGAAGGTAAAATTTCATGATGACAGATGAGATACTCGACGAAAACAAAAATTCCAGCTCTAACAACCTTTAGGTATTTTGCAGTAGAAGAGCTGTATTACTGCATCATTAACTCATAGACACATTTTAAATGGGTGATGGGACCTGCATGTTGAAGTTCATTAACAGATTCTACAGAAAAGTAAAACTTGGTATAAATGCTAGTCAATTGCTTAGTTTATCATGACAGCAGGCAGAGATTACATTTTTTTCTTCTTAAATACATAAAGATTGCACTTCTGTTTTACCAGATTTATTGCACACTGTTAAATACAATCATTGACTCCAGCAGCACCATTTCAAATAAGTATGTGCAGTTTTGTTTAACTCTCATGAGTAATTATTATTCTGTAACAAAACAAGAAGCTAAAGTAAACAAACAAACAAAAAAAGATACCAAATTAGAATTCAGTATTCACAGTTAGGAATCTGATAGGAACACAATTCATCCACTTGTATAAACTGTTTTCTGACATAGACACGGCCCAGTGTGTGTGTAACTTGAAAATGACTGAGTTTGCATGAGCTAGAATTGAAGAATGAAATGCAGATGTAGATGACTGTCAAACATGCCAGCAAAAGTATAAATCCTACCCGTGGTACATATATTAAATTACACATAAAAGCCTACTTAGTGGCTCTTAAAATCCACTTAATGGCTTTGAAAGTCACAAAGGGAGAAGGGGCACTACAGTACTGGCCATTCCCCGAAACCTGCTGGCACACAAGCCAACAGTTCCAGCACAGTACCAGAGGTTTGTAGGGATGTCCAACCTGGCAGCCTGCATGGGGTGAAGAAAAGGAGAATAATACGAGAGAAACCAATACACTTCCAAAGAAAAGTTATATTTCCAAAGGTTTTTAAACAATAAATCTGAAAATGTTTGGAAACTGTTTTGGAGAACCTGCTCTGGGATAAATGGCATATTCTCAAAAGAGCTCCAACAACCACAATGGCTCAGATCAGATTCAGCTTTCAGATTCCAAGAATCTATGAGTGGAAGTGATCAGATGTAGGTTCCTTCTACAGTTGCAGGTTAGTCAGCACACTGACATGCCAACCTGGGGTCAACCGCTCTATTTACAACAATATATGTGAAGAAATGTAGCATCCTTTAATTTCCAAACAAGTGTGAACAAAGTACTGAACTCCTGCTGGGTCCCTCTGGATAATGTGGATGTAGCTATTTTCCTGCTTTCTACGCAGGGACAATGAAAAATGCAACAAAAAAATTTAATAATTTAAGTATTCAGAAAAATACTTAATCATTTCTTTGATTCTGTTATTAAAATCAAAAAGCCTTTGCAACTTCTCCTTGGAGAGCCTTTCGTTTTGCTATTCAGTGATCTTTACCTCAAATGAAACATCTTTTCTTCTTCTTTATTGAAAAGGCTGCTTTAAATTGACTCCTTAGCACTATATATATAAACTCTTTGACTTACCCAAAGATAAAATAGATAGATATATTTTAGATTCATTCATAATCTATTGTGTCAAATTCATGTATTTTCAGTTCAGGAAAACAAAACCAAGCATTGTCACTGCTGCATTCAGGGTTTACTGAAGCATTTATGTCTATAAATCAAAACATTGTAGAATTACAGGACAGAAGATTCAGTACATCTATCAGGTGAGGTTTTGATGGTAGATGTATTTTTTCTCATTGCCAGCATACACATTAAGATTCTATTAGGCAAAAAAAATATAGTCTTGTGAGCCTGTCCTCCTTTCTCTAGTTTAATGTATCTCTTCTTTTTAACAATAGACAGACAACCTACTGGACAGTTTTTCCAGTTCAAAGATAGCTGTATATACAAATAACTTTAATCTTGATTTTCAAAAGGATTTACCAACTCTCATTTAGTAACTGTTAAATAGATTAGATTGCATTTTTTTTTATTCAAATGCACTATATTTTTTATTGAACAGAACTCTGTATCATATATTTTGTTATACGTACAAAACAAAGTTAAATGTAAAGAAATCACGACAAATTATAACAAAATTTCCATAAGCAATGCCAGTCTTATTATTTTAGTAAATATTCTACTTTATTTAAAATAAAATAATAAATATACCAAAATATAATGAATATAATAAATATATAACATAATATAATTAATATAATAAAAAAAATATATAATAAAAATATTTATAAATTCCTATGTTACACTTGCATTCCTCTTTCAAACAGGTGAAGCTTATCTGCTTATCAAGATGGCAGCAAATAGGAGAGAGTCCTTTTAGATAATGAGTGAACTGCTTTCATGGCCACTAATTTCTTTCACAATGGTGTAAGTAAATTGTAGAATGGCAAACAAATACCTATTTAATGACAATTTCGCAGTATTGAAACTGTAAGAAACTGAATTACGGGCTGCTGGCATGTCCATTTTATCTGTCTCCTAGGAGAGCTGATAATTTTGACTTTTTCAAACTTTTAATAAGAGCTGACCAAAATACAGATAAAGTCTGCTGCAGGAAAAAAAAAAAAAAAAAAAAAAGTGTCATACAGTAGCACTTGCCTTTACAACACTGGTTTTGTTGGAATAGGAAAGGGAATAGATTATTTTACAGGAGAGCATTTTTGTATACGCTTCAAAGTGCATAGTTAAACTCTTAAACAGCTTTGCATTTGAAAATACAATATAAATTAAGCATCAATCATGATTAAAGGCTGACCTATCTAATCTTGCTATTGGATTGCAGTATGCTAAAATATATACAGTCTATGGATGTAGGAACAAAACAAAACTGTACTTCAAGAGTCTAAAAACCTTTTATGCTGTCAGTGTTCCATGTTCTCAACTATTGGTCAATTTTCTCATAAATGGAACAATCTTCTTAAACAGGAATGAAACAAATTGGCAAGACAGTATGGGAAGGCTAATACTGTCATTTCTTACAGTGTTTCTGTGCTGTGGATAAATATCAGACTTAGAAACTTGGATATGTTTCTTGGAAAAGTTCAGGCTAATATTTGGCAATCAAGGCAAAATTATCAAAATAGTCTGTAATATGGGTTTGCTCTATTATCAGTTAATCAGAAACCCCCCTACTGCTAAAACTATTTTATATAACCTTTCTGATTAAGCAATTACAAGGCATGTCATTGAAAAATTGTCCTGTATCTAAATATGGAAATAGTAAACACTTTATTCTACACCTGAAGAGGATCTGTACTTCTTTGCAGTGTGCACATTCTGTCACAATAGACCATCAGTAAGGGGCTAACAAAAGGTCGTGACAATGAAACAGGAATATCTTTAAACTTAAACTAATTCTTACTCTGGTGTTAAGGGTCTACAGCTGGGGCAACTGTTTATTGCTACAGTTGTAAGTCTCTACTAAATTCCTCTTCTATTTACTATTTATATTTATTATATTTATTTCTACTTTATTTTAATTATACAGTGTCAAGCTTCAATGACTTGAGCTAAAAATTTCTACATCAGGAAATTTCTGACTGCAATTTTTATAAAATTTCAGATGAAATATTTTGACAATATTTTTGAAATTGACTGCAGAAATCCATGTATATTTGCTTATATTAACTGTGCTTATTATCGTATACTTTGAACTTGTGTAATACAGCTACAGTTTCTGAGTGAAGACTTCAAATTTAGCACAAGGATGATCTTACATCAAGAATATGCCTCTGGCCATCTCCATGAAAATACATATTGAATTTAACTATATTATGAGCATTTGGAAATACACTCTGGGAAAGCTTTATTTTCAATATTCTCATATGGCAGAGAAAGAACAATTTTTTTGTCTGTAGTTCCGTCACTTTTTTATCCCTTAACCTACACAAAGTACAGAGATTTTAAACCACGCAACTACTAGAATTCATCATTTTTCCACGGTAAATTCCTTGAAAAGTTCACTGCAAAGAAGCAATCTCTACCACAAATCTGTGCAAGAATGTCTACTCATGGACAAGCAGCACTTGGTTTCCTCCATGAACTATACCATTCTCCAAAACGTACTCCCTAACCTCTCCCTTCTGAATTATTTTTTTAAAGCTATTCCAATTATGCCACAGAATTACTGTTTTGTTTCTCAGTGAGTGTCAAGAGTTAGCCTCAGTGTACATCATAAACTCATACATATTCCAGCATAAAGCTCTCATTCTGATCACCATTCATGAACAACAGTGTACACAATGTAATAAACAAAATTAAAAAAAATAATAATAAAAAAATCCATAGGGGGAGAAAAAAAAAAGAGTAGGAAAGAAGCCACATAGCGTGGATGCTTATGATCATATTCACCACATTTCTGGAAGGTGCTCAGAGCCACAGATTCAAGGTAAATATTTAAAAGGAGTAGGTCTCTCCGCCTCCTTTTCCCCTCTTGTTCACTCCTTTGTTCTCTGTTACAAGGAAATGAGCAGTAACGTGTAGAACCACCTTGGTGTGGAAGTATGCAGAAATGGCAATGTGAGACAGAGATGTATTTCCACAGAGCAGAAACTGTGAAGAGTCTAATGGGAGAAAGTGGTTGACACATCTATGTGAAAAAGAGAGGAGATGTTCATCAGGGAAAATAGAGGAATCAAGGAAGAGAAGAATGAGGAAAAGATAGGAACCTAATTTCAAAATACATTGAAGTCCCGCAATGCTGAGAGAAAAATGATGACACAATACAGAAGGGAAGAAAAAGAAAATAATCCTAAAGGAGACCCAAGTAAAACCACGTATTTCTTATGTCTGAAAATACGGAAAATAAGGCCTAAAAATGAAACTGGGAGTATAGGAGAAACCATATTGGGCAAAACAGCCAAACATGTCCCTTACAGTGGTTAGTACCAGAGACTTCAGAGAAGACTGTAAAATTCCATGTAGTATATAGCTGGCAATAATCTAGCTCAAAGTAAGGTTTATTATTTTTTTATGATTCTATCAAATAAAAAAAGGGCACCTTTTGATTAAACATAAGGAATAATTTCTTAGGATGAGGATGGTGACACACTGGAACAGGTTTCTCAGAGAAGCTGTGGTTGACCCATCACAGGAAGGATTCAGAATCAGCTTAGAACAGGCTTTGAGAATGCTGCTCTAGTGAAAAATGCCCCTGCACATAGCAGGGGGTTGGACCAGATGATCTTTAAAAGCCTCTTCCAACTCAAACCTTTATATTATTCTGTGATTTTAATTCAGACAGTTTATAGCATGAAGCAATATGAAAAAAAAAATAAAATATTTTTAAAAATTAATATTACTAGCTGATTTCATGGGAGCAAATTATGTTTTTTTAAAGTACAAAAGCAAAACAAAAATATCCCAACTTGTTTATGTTAAACATGGCTGTTTCCTGCATTATTAGAATTTGAAATTTCACATTGAATTTAAACCAACTCAAATATAGAAGCCCTAGCACTGGTTCTCATGTTCCTGCATCTAGGAACAACTGAAGCTGTGGAAGTTTATCCTGCAATTGGGAATAAAAGTGCCTGGAGCCTTATACCTGATTTTTCTCAGGTCATGGAAAAGTTTTCTATGGTGTGTCTGAAGTTGCTGCTTCTGGTTAACTGAGCTCCAGCCTGAGAGACACAGATTCAAGTGCCAGTGAAGTAAAATTTACAGCAGATTATATGTCACTGTGTACTTTGTATTTCTGCTAATGAAGTGTGCTGATACTTTGGGTTTTATCTAATTAAATACTAAATTGTTGATAAAATAAATAAAACTTGAGTTGCTAAAAAAACCCTAATGCTTTGTACAATTCAATATAACAAATATTTTTTATCAAGTCCCATTCCTCTCACAGAAGTTTTCAAGAGACAACATATTTTCCATCTTTTCTTACTGTTCATAAATCTATTATCTAGGTAATTTTATACTTGGGTAAAAATGATTTCATTGCAGCACATAATATATATTAATAAGAATGTATGACTTTTCTAATGTTCTTCTTTTCTTTCCACTTCTGTCTTAACAATCATATAATTCCTGTTCTGCTTTATAATGAATCATACGCAAAGGTAAGGAAATAGCCAGTGGAGATGCACATCCATAAGAGATTTATGTGTGAGTGGCATGATTTTAATAGAGACACCTTTGTCAATTTTTTCTTTTTCCATTACCAACTGTACTTAAGCAAATCTAAGTGTTAATCTCTTATGGCACACAGCATAAGCAGAGTGTATAGATAAGTGCAGAGAAGTTAAAATCCTGAAAGAACAATTCCAGCTTCACAGAATAAATAAAATTTTCACCTTATCATACAATGAGACAACCCATAGCTAGAAAGCTACCCCATAAAAGCTTATATCATTAAGTAACACTGTGAGATCATATTTTCCTGACATTTATTAGCTCTACTGCTGCAAAGCTGCATTTGACTCCATTTTCTCTCATTCCTTATAGTACCACTTTGCACTGCAATTTGCACTTCTGTCTGCAGCTGGTCTGCAGCCCCCACTGCCCACCTGCCTGCCCTGCTTCTCCAGCTCTCTGCCCAATTTTCTGCAAATGGTCTGCAGTTCATTCCAGCTGTAAATACCATCCTTCCCCCTTGCCTGTTCAGTTCTACTCCTGCCTTCAGCTATACTCCCATATCCATCAAAAAACACACTCCTGAACAGCTTGTTCCCTCTGTCTGACCACTTTCAGTAACAAACACAAATTGTGAAGAGTTGCAAAGGGTCCTTGCAGTTGTGATTGACTGGGGTATGAAAATATAGATGACATTTAATGTGGATAAATGCAAAGTGATGCACAGAGGAAAAACAATCCTAATCTTACAAACAGTGATGAGATCTCAGGGACAAGTTGTTGGGCTCACAATAAATAGATGAATGAAGTGTTGGAGCAGTACTTAATAGCTTCCAGATTGGAAACACTCTCTCTGCTATGGCTACCATAAAAACACATGACCAAATCCAGGACGATAGTCATATCCATAATCTACATTCTTCACTAAGTAGCTATGAAACCTGTTCTCACTGAATTAACTTTGATGCCCTTCTCACATGCCCTTTACACTACTGACTCTGGTGGAGAGAATCCTACTACTAACATGTATGTAAAGGAGAATCTTATCCTAAAACACAAATAAAAATACCCATATTGAAATAAAAACACCACACTCCAATAATTCTAGGAGCCTTAGAATGCCTGATAGGTGTTATGCAGTAGGAACTAGGCAACAAGATGTTCATGAGGCAAAAAAAAAAACAAGACAATGTATTTCTCCTAGAGTTACAGCAAAGTGGTACACTCAACTGAGACAAATTACAGGAGGTTAACCTACAGCACCTGGTATAAAAATCAGCTATTATAAAACAGTGTGATACCTGACTGATCCAGTTTACAGTACTGTTTCTCTTCTGCAATAGAAATATGTGGTTTAACTAAGGAATTCTGACACTTGCTTTTGAATATATTCTGTTTTAAAACCAGTTATTACTTATTTTCTCAAAACTTTTACTTAAAAATATCTGCGTTTTATCTGTGATTTTAGCTGTCATTAAATGAACATTTCTGTAACTCTTCTTAAATCCTTTGTGTCTACTTCCCATCCTAAAGATTTCTGCTCTTAACATTTTACTTATTTTTATCTTCATATTTCCCCTCAGTTTCTTTCCCAAATTCCCCAGCCTTGAGAGCAGATGCTGAGGCACCAATGACTCATTAATCTGAAGAGGGTTTTTATCATGAACAAAAATAAAGCCTATAAAGAGTTCCACATTTGCCAGCCTTGGTTGTACTAGAGAACCAACAAAGCTTTGTTAAAAAAAAAAAAAAAAAAAAAAAAAAAAGAAAAAAAAAAGAAAAGAAAAAAAAAAAAGAAAAAGCCCTCTGTGTATATTATAATAGACCTACTATCTTAGAGCAAGGTCATAGACCTTAACATTTCATCTTTAAATTATGCCAGACGAATAAAACAATTTTCCTTCCCCTTACCCACTAATATGGATATGTAAAAGCAGATATGACACTGAGCAGTACTTAAATTAATGAGACCACTGTTAAGGCAGTTCACAGGTTCAGGGACAGGTTTGCAAGGAGCAAGTCCTCATTGGCTGCTTCACACGCACAATTGTAGCTCTGTTTTATAAAACAAACAAACATATAAACCATCTTTATTTCCAGGTGATTTATTTCAGGTGATTATACGTAATTAAATAATCTTTTTCTCTACCCAATATTTTAACTCCCACTGAAAAACTGAAGTATCTCAATACTGCTATTCAATTCTTGCCAAAAACTCTTTCCATTCCCTTAAAATACTTGAAAGACTATGCTTTATACCATTCCCAAGTAGGATACAATGATGAGGCAAAGGAAAAAAACAAAACAACAAAAAACTAAGCAATGAAATGATGCTGCAAGGGAAACAATAAGCAGCTCTTCTGTGAACACACAGGAGAAACATCAGACTCTGTGTAGGAGAAAATCTTTGACAAAATCTTTTCACCTTAGGATCCCTCCAGAAATATTTAAGCCTGACAGGACTGAGACAGGACTAAACTCCTCCTGTCTGACTGGGATTCACAAAACTTTAAAGATTTTTGGTTTTTGTTTGTTTGTTTTTCTAAATAGAGAGCAGATTTATGAGTTTAGGAAGCCTCACCCTTTTAAACTTCATTGCTTTCTGATGCCACCCCCATGAAAAGACCACTTCTAACAATGAGATGGTTTGCCTGAGATTCGGCTTAACAGTGTATTTAGCCACGTCACTGCATTTGTCTACCTGTGAACTGGAGAGTTGTATTCCTGCT
>NW_009952801.1:4544597-4662588 GCF_000747805.2 Chaetura pelagica
GCTGAAGACAAAAGACATCTACTCAGTGGAATTGAAGTTGTGATTCACCAGACCCAAGTAAGCAGAATTGATCTTCAGGCTTCATGGAGAGAAATAACTCACTCTCCCCTGACTGCAGTGAGAACATTGATATCTAGTCCACTCAGACACCTTTAACGGCCTACATTAAATGTCTGATCTCAAACTGAAAACATGTTTGTTTCAGAACACATGTAAAGAAAAGACTGTCCTTCCACAAACTCTACAACATAAATGAAGTTTCATTATTCCTTACTTTGCTTGCTAAAATATAATTTCAATTACATACGCTTAAAAGTATTTAGGTGAGACAAGGCACCCAAGCATCCTTATACCAAAGTTTTTTTAGCAACTCACCACAGAAGAACCCAGGGACTATACCCAGTCCATCTGTGTTCCCTGTAGCACCTTAATACAAAAGGCAACACAAGCTGTCCATCCTTACTAGTCTCATCTTCTAGGAATTTTCAAATAGGCATATAACCTACCTGTCTCTTCAGGAAATGCATGGACATTGTGCTACCTCATTTTCTATGGAAGGGTTACAGCACAGCTGCCAGCTCTCAGGTGCAAAACATTCAGGAGAGAACAGGCAGGTGAAGCAAGTGGGTTAAACTTAATTCTCTGTGAAATAAAAGTTCACAGTTATTAAATAACAGGACATGAATTTCTACTTTTTAGGGATGAGTTTTGTTTTTTAAAGGACATTGATTTTTTAGAAACCTGGACATTTTACAATTAATGCCATCTTTGTGAATCTGTCATTTTAAGCAATGTTTTCTTCCCCTGAAAACTGAACACAGTCATCAGCTGTGGTTAAAAATGCTGTTCTGTAAATCTGCAGAGACTTCAGAATGCATTTTTAGTGTGGCAGAAGGTCTTTACTTAGGGGGAATCAGGACTTAGCATTGAAAATGCACATGGTAGCTGTATAAATAATAAATTCTACTACTATAACTACTTACCACCTTACCCTTCAAAATACAAATTTAGAAAACTTTCTACACTGAACAGCACCTAAAAGGATGAGGCAGGCTGCCAGGCAGAAAGTAAAGCTGAGAACAGTGTAGTGCTTTTGCTCCTCTGTACTACGCTACGTGACCAAGACTCATTCCACCAAAAATTTTGTTGGATTATCAGTAAATAACTGCTATGCACCTGACGTGTCATTTGTTTCATTTGTTAGAATGTTGTGGAAAGAACACTCCCTGTGTTCTATTATAATTTAAAATATATGCAAGAAGAATTCAATATATTTTCAAAATAATACTTTAAATATATCTATACAATGATTCCCTATGTGCCTGGAATATGCCGGTCATTCTATACATTCCAATCTGGGGAAGTCTATAGAGAAAGATCCATTTAACAGGGATAAACAAAAACATTACTTCAAGAAACCTTTTGCCTTTCCAATTTTTGGATAATCATACACTACAGAAATGGTAAATTTAGCATGAATGTAGTAGGATTCTTTTCTACAGACAGAGATTGGTGAGGAAATCAGCCTACATGGGTGATAATTCTAAGCTATCAAGTAAGCCCAGTAATTAGACCTGTGCTTCTGACTAAATTGTATTTGTCTTGTTCAGTGCCTTCGTTTTTACTTCCTATACTACAGTTCCATATTGCATTTCTAATCATTACTTCACCCCAGCTTTTTAAAAGCTCTCACAGCTCCATGCTACCAGCTGTTGTTTTCTTTCCTAATGCACTTCACTTGCAAGGAAAAAAAAACCAACAAAAATCCCCCAGATTCAGATTTCTTTGAACCTCATCATTATTCACTGCTTTTCAGCTCCTGAGACAAATCGAAGCAACCATTCATTGCTTTAAAGTCAGTAATACTTTAGGACTTCGATAAGGAAATCAAACATGGTCAATGAGAATACTGTCTTTTGGAGGCATTGATCTGATTTCTTCAAATGTGTAGGATTCCTGAGACTGATTGACATGAAAATTATACTAGTTTAACTGGTTTTCTAAACTTACATGGACAAATACAGATTTTTCGGTTTATGCTATTAAACAAATAAACAAAAATCAAAGGAACTATGCATATATATAGATAAAATGAAGCACTTGAATGCCTGCAGAACAGGGACTCTATTTCAGTATAAAATTGCATAATTTAAAGTTATTTAATAATTTCCTAGCTGATCTAAACTAAGCCAAATTAAGCTGCTCTTAAACGAGAGTTAAAATATATGTAGTCTGTCATTTGTTCCAGCTCAATCATTGTATACATTGAGTTTAAAAACTAACATGAAAAAGGCAAAACAAACAGACAAACTTTATATTAAACTAGTACAATTTTTTTAACCTAGACATGTTATTGGACATACAACTACACATCTTTTGTTAACATACATGCATACCTTCTGTGAACTGTGAATGTATCAGTAAAGAAAGAAAAATTATTGTATAAAATGCTGCTTCACAGAGCTCACTATATTTACATGAGAACTGCAGGTAACATTTCGCTTTCATTCAAAAAAAGAAATCTTTAGAATGTATTAAAGAATATAAGCCTAGCATCTATAATAGGTCTTCAAAAATGTATTCTGCCATAAACTTTTTAGGGCTGCAGAAAAGTAATAAAAATCATAAAACACAGTTCTACAATACTACATCTGAGAAAGGACAAGGGAACTTTTCCAAATTTTAGCAAACAAAAAACCTCAGAGAAACCATGTATGAAACAGTCTTCAAACAGTATATACTAAATCCTTCTGTAAAAGCTTACCATGCTGACTAAAAAAGACATGTTTAAAAAAAAAAATAGGGTTCACCAAATTTTTTCAGCTTTCAACTGAGAACATGTAGTAATCCATCATTTTTCATATTAATGTTGAGTGAAGAACTAGGATGAAGAATACGCTGAAATTCATAGCTTTTCTGTAGTTACTCTGTATCAGTGTACAAGTACAAAAGGGCAGTAAACATTAGTACTTTTGTACAATCCATAACAAAGTCTTAAGGCTTCTTACCTCACAGTAATGCAGTTTTTCTGCTGTTTAGGCCCTTGGCCAGAGAAAGGGGAGATACTGGGGTATTTCTTCTTCCCATCAACTCTCAGCTATGCAGCACAGTACTGAGGCAGACTCAACCATATCAGCTTAGGATTTATGATTTAGCTGGTAGGAGAGGTGGTATAAGAAACAAGTAGGATTTGAAATGCAATTTGCAGATTAAAAAGATCCGTATTTATACATTCTTGTGTGAGCCCTAGAGCTGACAGCAATTACAGTTTTTAGGTAACAGGTACATGTTTCTATGTTAAGATATAAGCAGCACATTAGCCAAGTATAACTCCCTTCAGGGAAAGGGGTACAGAGGAGGGAAAAAGCCAAGCCTGTTTAGTGAAAACAGCACTGTTTTCAGTAGACAACAGAGGCTATTATGTTAAGGCAGAACTATGCAATGCTTTCTGAAAAAAGGGTCTTATCTTTGCAAGTGGCCTTCAGTGTTCCTGCAGAATTTTCTAAGTAGTAATCCTAAACTATGTGTTTGTAATGAATATAAAACGGCGGGTTTATCTCTGTGTAGGAATATTATTAACATAGCAGCTCTACTTTTTTAATTTCCATGAGAACATAACAAAGAATATTTTCCTTTATTTCTGGTAACCCACCTTTTCTAATCACAGCCCTAATATATCTGACAATCTTTTGTATAAACCGAAGACATTTCCCAGACAGGTTATTTCTCAGAAATGATAAACCTATTATATTTTCTTTAGCTATCTCTCTATATATGGCAGTACACTCAGGAACATTTTTAAGTTTGTCTAATTTTGAACAGTCTTTATTTCAAAATCTTAGCATACTTCCTCTCTGAGTTGTTCCTTACAGCTAGATATTTTCTGGGAGTATGAGGTATCATGGGCAATTGTCACGTGATAAATTACTGTTTTCATCCATCAAATATTAAAGCTGCTCACTACTGACCTTGAGCACCACTTACACTCCCACAGCCATGTCAGCAGGGTACAGCTGGCACAAATTCAGCCAAGCAATCAAGTTCATACTCAGTCACAAAAGCTGGGACTTTTAAAAGCTCTGTGTCTCATGCAGGACAACCGGAGACTTGACCACTCTTGAGACAGGTGTCCAACACCTGACCCTTCCTACCGAGCAGTATTACCTGCTCTCATTGATTTGCAGCTAAGTATTTCTCAGTAAGTATTTCCACTTAACATTTACTCTCAAGGAACCTGTGTAGTGGGAGATATTTACGAGTTGCTTTCAGCTTAAAAATAAATCACCTCTAATTCCTCTAAGCGAAATCAATCAAAAGTCTGTAAAAAATGGACTGGTTGTTTGGTCGATTCTGGCAGAAAAGTAAACAGCACTTCAGCTTTTCTCCACCATTAAGGTCTAAATGGCCTAGAAAGTAAATCAATATCTCCAGTCAGCCTTCTGGCTATTGTTTAGCCAGTAGATATGGATTTTCTCTAGCTTACTGCACTCCTTTGGGACTAACCTGTAATCCTCAGAGAGTAATAATAAGTTCGTTATCTAGTTCAGCTCTCTGTTGTACATTTAAATGGACCACATCCATCAGCAGCACTTGTTAAAGTTAAAGGACAATGTCATCCCATTCACCCTATTTCACAGTGAAATACTTGCAATACCTGACTGAGAAAATTATTACAAAAATCTTATTTGTTCTCAGGTTATGAAAAATGAAATGACACAAATGAAGTAAACAGTAAATAAGGATTTTTCTCATATATGTAACATTGTTTCTTTGTTAATGAGTTAAATTGTGGTGAAGTTTATTTCTGTCATACATCATGCAATCTTTCATTATTCATATCAATCTGTTTCAAATATTTCTGGTTAAATACCGCTGCAAAGCAAGCAGCTGTCAGAACCAATCTGTACTTTTTAAAATTCCTGAGCTACCAGATGTTTGCTGGACTAAAATGATTTTCTCTCCCTCTGCCTAAGAGTGCACAAGAAAGCTCTCTCATATTAAACAGTGAAGTTTTAAAAGCCTGTACTCTCAGATCACAGAATCTGTACTGTGCTCTCAGCCAGGGAGAGCTACAGTTTCTGATCTCAGCACTATTTTATTGTGCACCCACGTTTTCTCTGATAAACGTATACAGTCCATCACAACAGGACTAAACATTATTACTACAGTTTCAGCATCCACTGAACTTTTTTTTTTTTTTTTTTTTTAATACCTAGTAACTATTCTTTAAACACTCTGAGCATTTAAAAGAACCCATCACTTACTAGTTGCTGTGACTAGATCCATACTGTAAATTATGTACATGAAGACTGTCTGCTGGGGAATGTGCTGCATTTTATCTACGGCTTCATGCTCAGCCCTCAAAGGGGTTACACAATCATACATAAGTCACAGCCACAACTGCCACACTGCCACAGGTTTCTTTCTCTAATTCAAGAATTGTTAAGGAGAATGAAACAGGAAAAGGATGGGGGCAAATGCCTTGAAGAACAATAGTTTCTATAATAAGTACCTGTTCTTTTTTCTTTCAGAATTGGCTATCTGGATTGCATCCACATTTAGGTGAGTGACAAACAATCCTCAAACCAAAAGGAGAGTTAGGAGAGTCTTAAATAAAGACAAAGAAACTGATCCTTGTAATGGATCATTTCACTTAAGAGGATGAGCCTAAAAAGCAATGCTTTATGGAAACTGGAACTTTATGACAGTGGCAATTCCCAAAACCCACCTTTAGCCTCTGGTGAGCTGCTTGTTGGTACTGGGATCACCACAGGGTGACAGCTAGAGTGCACCCAGGGTTCCCCCGATCTTCTCACTAACAACTCTACTCTGCTCCTAAAGCAATTCACTCAGTTTAGTGAAGTTTTTTCATCACTCCACACTGCGCTACAAAGCAAATCAATAGAACTCAGGGTTCTACGTACATGTTGCTTTGAAGGTATCTATTACCATTGTGTGAAACAAGGCTTAGACACCTTCAAAATGGGGCCTTAAAGTCTTCTTATATCACTAATCTTTGGCAGAGAATGAGGTCTGGTGAAAAGGTAAGTTGAAGAAATCAAAGCCACAGAATGGAGCCTGAAAAAAACTCACAAAAGGTGTCCTTCCAAAATCCTTTGCAAAAAATTTTCTTCTCCTTTCTCGTTTGGATTGCAAGATGAATATTAAAATTAAATTTCTCCTCTACTTTTCCAAAAGACTTGGGGCTCCATATCAGTATAAGAAGCCAATGATGAAACTGATGTTCTAGGAGGGGATCTTTGCTTTTGAGATTCGTATTGTGGGTTCCTGCTCCCTTTTTTATGTTTGTTCTCAGGGAACTGTGGTGGCAATGACTTGTGAGCCAACTGTTTGCCAGCTCATTAGTCCTACTAATGAGCGTTTCTATTCTCCTCTCCTAGAGCAAATCTATCTACTTGCAGCATCTGGGCTGTCTAATACCTTTGCCTAATAAAACAAACAACTTCTTACAATTAAATGACAGGCAGATACTTGTTATGATCATCTCATAATTTAATCTTCTTTTCATGAGAAATTATTAAGATTCAACTGTTTGGTGGCTTGTTCCCAAATTTTAACAATTTTTGCAGCTTTTTCAGAAATCTTTTAATTTTTTTAATTTTCATTTTAAAGACTAGACACTAGAATTAGGTACATCATCACAGCAATGGTCTCATGAACACCACCTAAATTTAAAGAATCACTGTCCTATTTATAAGTGTTATTCCCCTGCTCATAAAGCCAAATATCGTTATTTGTTCTGTAAGCCACAGAATCACCCTCAAAAGCTCCTGTTTACCTGACTACCAGGCACGATCATTTAGACCTTTCCAGAGTCAGTGTTCTCCGAAACAAAGATTGCCATTCCCCACACGTGATCATACATTTGTGATTTCCAGATGTTCCACCACCCATTTAGTCATTTGAAAAAATACAAAGAGTAATTCATCCAGACAATAATGTTATTTGCCTTTCTTCATTATTACTTACTATCCAGTTTTTCTAAGATTAAAACTTTGAAAGCAGTGTTTCCTTACAGCTCTCTGACAAAGACATGATACTACTCTGTAAGAAATAACTAATTAATTCTGTAAAAATATTTTGGACATAAAAATATATAATAGCAATTACAACTACAGATTGGTCTGTGTAGGCTGTACACTTTTAGATTGCATAACACACAAGAACATACTAGAAACAGAATATACCTAAAATGAGTTTGGGCTTTAATGCAGTGTGTTGTAGGCTTCTTCCAAACAATATACTTCTAAGCTCCTGTTACATTAAAAAATGCAGAAATCTAAATGCTGTTCAGGAAAATAAAACCTTTGTAATAATTATATCTTCTGTGTTCAGTTTTGTATCACTATCTCAGTCCTATTTAACAACAGGCTTGTGCAGGAACTAAATACTCTTTACAACCTGCATAATTATAACACCTGAAAAGTCTGGTTTTAAGAAGGCTGAATCTACACTCCAAAGTCTGTTGCTTTTACCACCACACCACATGTTTTTCTAGAGACTGGCACAGCTTTTAGCCATGGCAACACTGAAGTAAATCCCAGGGAACAGTCAGAACTTAAGTTATCTCCTGTTAAAACCAAAACCATATTTCTTTCTGGTAAAATAGCTGGCAAGTGCTCCCAGAATCTTGCAATTTTAAAAGTGTAGATTAAAGGACACACTAGCAACGTCTACGTAGAAACCTAAGTGACTGCATCAGTGTTAGACATGAGAAGAACCAACTATTTATGGAAAACAGCATTACCAGGAGGTATCAGTGACCTTCAACCTCTGCAAGTCTTGCAACAGGAAAAACTAATGACAAGGGAAACATCCAATATTACAGAAAACAAACTGCTAATCAACATGTTATTGATCCCTCGTTTTTGTCAAGGTCATTTAGTGTTTTAAAAAATGATCTCACGCTAAATCTTTATAGAAAAAGTGGGCTAATTTGATTTACAAAGTAAAGTGCTATTAATTATGGAAGACAGTCAATAAAAAAGCTGATTCCTCTAAACACAAGGCAGATCTTATGGCCTCTGATTTATGATTATGATGGCAAAATATTTGCAGTTCTCTCTACGAACTTACTTGGGTTAGCTGGAAATAAGAGATGCAGGCAAGATATAATCAAGCATGAACACAAAGAACCCTAGGAAAGAAACAACCTTTAGAGCAGTAAAGGTAAGCATCTGTATTAAGAACAGTATACAAAAATAATAATGTAGCCTATTGTTTCTTCTCCATCGTAGAGCAAACAAACCTCTAATTTTTTAATATCAGAGCCAGACTTCTGTCTCGCTGATGATGTTTCCTTTTGTATTAAAGTCCCTCAACATCTAAGTTACATAACCAGACATCTCAAGGGCCCAAAACACTCATCTAAAATGATGTACTCATTACAAAATTTCCCATTCGGGATTATTAGCAGTAAAATCTGGCAGCTTCTCTCACAAGTAAGACAAGCCTTGGATTTAGCTACAAATATCTTGTGTGACTTAAAATATTCAAAAGCCTAATTCTATTTCAACAAAGGAATATTGCAAAACCCTTAAGTGAAAGATTAGAAACAATGTATCAGACATTTTAATTGAAAATATTTAACATGAATTAAATACCTCAAAACCAGAAAAAAATATACAAGATAAGCCTAGAAAGTAGTATAGGAAGGTCAAAAATGTTTTGCAGAAGAAAATACATTTTAGATTAAGGAGCAGAAAAATGAGGAAACTAGAAAAATCAAATGCATCTACCACAATGTATGATGCTTGTCCTTTTGCATTTATTTAGTTTGCAAAGTGAAAATGAGATAATTCACACTTCATAGAATAATCGTTTCAAGCTGCTAATAGACAAAGACAGAAATAGCATTGGTTATGCCAGGTCATATTTTCCAACTTTTTTTTTGCAAAAACACAACATTTAAAGAATATTTCTGACACTGATGCAATCAAAGAGCTCCAAAAGTCAAAAGCTTGAGCTTCCAATGTGTGTGTCTTAATTCAGTCTGGATTTTGCAGCCATTTCTTTAACACAAACAGTAATTTATTCTGCAGGGGTTAGAGAGAAGAAAAGGCATTTTGGAAAGAACAAATTTTGGCCTATCAAAATAATCTTCTTTCTGTATGCAGAAGCTGTTGTTTAAATAAAATACTGGGGTATGGTTGCAAGGCAATTGCAACACAGTCTAAACTAAACCTGTGCCTATCACTAAAAGCTTTCATCATGTTCGCTTTGTTTTCATGTGAAAAACATAGCACTTAATTTTGACATTCTGTCATTCTTCTAGCTTGTTCAGGGAGCGGTCAGACAGTGCAGTACTTTTATGTTTTCCATCAAAAGCCTTACGATGCAGAACTGCTCTTCTGTTAGAGTCCTTGTCAAGCCCGGTGAGCTGTCTAGGCTGAGGGAGGAATGTGTCAAATTGTTTCAAGCTCACATGTCAGCACAGAGAGATATGGATCTACTGGTTTCTATCGGCACTAATGCTTGCTTGTGCGTTCATATACATCAGATATTTTTGTTTGCAAGATGCAATTTGCTAGCACTGTAGTGCTAGTGCAAGCAGTCTATAAAAGCCTCTATCTCTCAAGGCAGGAAGGGGCTGCATACCATATATTCCACCAGCCTGCTCTCCTGGAGCTGTATGCACCTGTACAATACAACCACTAATTGGGGTAAAACTTTGACAAGTCCTAGCACTGCAAGTTGATACAGAGTTGACAAATGATTTACAATATGTTATTCCACATCTCTCATTTTTAAGTCTAACAGAGATCGTGTTTTTCCATAGATTGGATCTCTTTTCACTCTTGATACAAGAGTATCAGAAAATTTCTGAGAACTTCCCCCAAAATATATTCATAAGTTGTTTCCAACTTTGTGAATCTGCAACCCTAAAATAAAATCTTTCCTTCAGGAAATTGCTTTCTAAGTCTCTCTCAAGGTCTTAATATTGTTAAAAAGTCCAAACAAACAAAAAAACCTCTTTAATTTTTTTAAGAATTTTTTTTTAAACAAAAATCACTTGTTATAGCCTGCACACAAAAAAGACCAAGAACATCCCCTGAATATTATTATATTATTAGCACAAAATCTAAATGTACATAATGATTTTGCATTATTTATCTGAATAAACAGGAAAAGTTACTTTCTGGAAAATATGTAAACTCTTCTGGCTTTATACCAGAAGTAATGTTAGATTGACATTCATATATCATTCCTTCTGGTGTTAAGCCTCTGTACAGATTATACTTTAAGCTAACTTAAAAACAGAAAAATGACATAAAATCTTTACTTAAATCTTTGTGAACTAGAGCTCTGATGCTACCTAACATTTTTTGACGTCTTCTTCAAGTGTAAAATAATAAATTTAAACTAATTATGCAAAATTACAGAAGATACTATGCTTAAAATTAATTGATGAAACAGACATTAAACAGCCATATGTTCCTATGATCTAAGTAATGCCTAGTTGTACAATAGTCTGTGGTTACATCAGTGCTAAGAGGCAGAACAGGGAAAATACAGGCCCTGTGTGGAAGGAAACAGGAGACCTTGTCATCCAGGATATGGAGAAGGCTGAGGCACTGAATGACTTTTTTGCCCCAGTCTTTACTTGCAAGGGCTCTGGCCACACCATCCAAGTAACAGAATGAAAAGGCAGAGACTGAGAAAAGGAAGATTTCCCCACTGGAGGAGAAGAGCACATCTGAGACCATCTAAAGAACCTGAAAGTGTTCAAGTCCATGGGACCACCTCTCCTATGAAGACAGGCTGAGAGTTGGGGTTGTTCAGCCTGCAGAAGAGCAGGCTCTGGGGAGACATTTAGCAGTCTTCCAGAACCTAGAAAGAACCCACAGGAAACCTGAGAATTTGATGGATGGATCACTGGGTGGATAAGTTATTGGCTGAACGACTGCACCTAGAGAGTAGTGATCAATGGTGTGATGTCCAGATGGAGACCAGTGATGAGTGGTGTTCCTCAGGGGTTGGTATTGGGACTAGTCCTGTTTAACACCTTTGTCAGAGACATGGACAGTGGAGCTGAGTGCACCCTCAGCAACTCTGCTGATGACACCAAGCTGTGTGGTGTGGTTGACAGGCTGTGGTTGACAGCAATCCCAAGCACAAATAGAGGTTAGGAGTAGAACGGAATGACAACAGCCTTGAGGAGAAGGACCTGGGGGTGTCGGTTGATGAAGAGCTCAACATGAGCTGGCAATGTGCACTTGCAGCCCAGAAAGTCAACTGTGTCCTGGGCTGCGGCCAGCAGGTCAAAGGAAGTGATTCTGTCCCTCTACACACCCATGAGACCCCACCTGGAGTACCGTGTCCAGTTCTGAAGCACTCAACACAAGAAGGACATAGAACTCTCAAAGTGAGTCCAGAGGAGGATCACAAAGATGATTAGCAAGCTGGAGCACCTCTGAAGACAGGCTGAGAGATTTGGGCTGTTAAGCCTGCAGAAGAGAAGGCTCTGAGGAGACCTCATAATAGTCTTCCAGTACCTACCCAAAGAGGGCCTACAGGAAAGCCGGGGAGGTACTTTTTACAAGGGTGTGTGGTGATAGGACAAGGGGTAATGGTTTCAAGATAGAAGAGGATAGATTTAGGTTATACATAAGGAAGAAATTCTTTAGTGTGAGACACTGGAACAGGTTGCCCAGGGAGGCTGTAGATGCCGCCTACCTTGAAGTGTTCAAGGCCAGGTGGGACAGAGCTTTGAGCAACCTGGTCTAGAGGAAGGTGTCCCTGCCCATGCAGGGAGGTTGGAACTCGATGATCTTTAAGGTCCATTCCAAAACAAACCATTCTATGACTCTATATTAGTATGATCCCATTACTAAGGCTATACTTGGACAACTTACAGGAATGTAGAGCAGTAGTAGCATGTTTTAATCTAACCCATGTCAGGATCTGTGCTCTACAAAGTAGAACATGTCTTGCCCAGTATAGTCTAAGATGGCAAGTTGTCACAGCCAGCTATATTAGTTCCTTTGGACAGGATAGCAAAGCTATGCACCCTGTAGGGTTGTATGCTACAGCTATTAGTCTGTTGCTATGTCCTCAAATTACATCAGAAGTTTGAAGTCCTATTCAGATTTGAGATTTCCTCAGTTGTGTTCTGCATTCCACATGCTGGAGTAATTTTCCCGGTTATATAAGTATAGACTTCCAAGCAATTGCCCTGACTTGGAAAAGAGCTGTCTTACAGAAATCAGGTACTCCAGGTACTCTAAGCCTTCAACTAGGGTTATATAAAGTTCTTTATTTCTTTTCAAAAGTTGAAGTGTAACTGACGAGATGGTCACAAGAGAAAAAAAGGAAAAATATTTTTTATGGGAACACTTCTGTTGTCATTCTTATTAATCCTACAGCAATGAGAAACCTCTGTCATGAAACGGGACACAGTTGTGTCAGAAAGACAAAACAAAAAGATGGTCTGTGAATCAGAAACCCCTTATATTTAATGGAAATAGGCTTTTTTATTTTTTTCCACATTATTGATCAGATAAGAGGCTTCTGTTCTCTAGAAGGATAGAAGATTTCTGAGACAATGCCAATGTTATAATTTCTTCTATAATAGTGTTTTCCGATTTGGAACTGCAGTATTGCCTACTCTAATATTAAAAATCATGTGTCAGGCCTCAAAAAGCGTGTAATTTGGAAAAAAAAAATATATTTGGGTATTTTATATTTGTCTCTTGCTACTTTGCCTAAGGGAGTGTTCGAACCATAACTGTAAAATGTTCTCTAACACAATAAAGACAAACACATCTGCAACTGAAAGCAAGATTTTCTGATAATCAGGAGTTCAGAACTGAGACCAGAAACATTCAAACACACTGACATTTTTAATAAAAAATCAATACCATTTGCCAATGTTCCATGAGTCACTTGTAACTCAAGGACAGTTGCACAAAGTCCTTGGGTAAGACCTCCTATTCTCATGGGGAGATTTTGCAAGGAGCAGGCCAAGGTTCATACAAAAAAAGAGAAGACTAAGGACTAAAGATAAGGACAATATTATTGTATGTTACATGAGAGGGTAATACTCTCATCCAATTTGCATTTATTTCATACTTATTCCTCAGTTTATTTTTGAGTTTATATGTCTGATTGAACACGTTCAATCAAAAAGCCCCTGGGGAGGGGCCTTTCATCAGATACTGATAGGACAAGGGGTAATGGTTTTAAACTGAGAGAGTGGAGATTTAGGTTAGATATCAGGAAGAAATTTTTCACTGTAAGGGTGATAAGAAACTGGAATGGGTTGCCCAGGAAGGTTGTTGATGCTCCATCCCTGGAGGTTTATAAGACCAGGTTGGACAAGGTTTTGTGCAACCCGGTCTAGTGGTAGGGTTCCCTACTCATGGCAGGGGGGTTGGAACTTGATCTTTGAGGTCCCTTTTAACCTTAATGATTCTATGATTCTATGTTCTTTAGAAAAGAGATTAAGGAGGTCAAGGTGAGGGATGCATAAGAGGATTAGAATATAATTAAGATGTGGCATCTGGACAGATTCAAGCCACAGTTGTGGAAGATGCCTCTGCCCATGCAGGGGAATTGGAACTCGATGATCTTTAAGGTCCCTTCCAACTCAAAAAAATTCTGTGATTCTGTGATTTGCATGGAGAAAATGCCACTCAGGTAATACCTTGACAAAAAAAGGCAAAGAGGTGGTATTTCTTTTCACTATCAGAGATTAGGTAGTGACATAGGAAATCAAGACAAATATCAGTCTTCTGTGCTTAATGCCTAGGAATACAGTGGAATGTGTTTCATTATTTGCTTAAATTACCCATGAAAAACTAGACCTATAGTTCTTCAGTGCTGATGCCAAAATTCCCAGACAGGGAACACATTTGGGCTATCGGCCAAAGACAAAAACACTCATGTATATATGCATGTATGTATGGGAGGGAGGGAAGGAAGAAGGGAAGAATGAAGGGAGAAAAGGAAGGAAAGGAAAGAAGAGGAAAAAGAAAGAAAAGGAAAGGAAGAAAGGCAGGCAGGCAGGAAGGAAATGTTCTGAGGCCTTTTGCTATATCTAACATCTCAAGATTATTTTTTACATGAATTTTATCAGTAAAAAAGATTATTTTGTAGATAGGGGTAATTAATCTCCATTAATAATTATCTTTTATTATACTATAACCACACAACAAATGTGAGAATTTTGACTTGGCAAACCAGCTTCAAAAAGCAGCCAGCTTTTGAAAGTATGCGATCCTGCTCCATTAGATACTTCTAAATATTATTATTTGAGATACAGTTTCTTTGGGGCAAAAATTAGTACCATTGGATTACAGCAAGGATCTGTGGTTGAAAATAAGAAGAGATCCAACAGCTACCACAGCAAATAAAAGAAGAAGCATGTTATGATGTTAAGCCACATGCTCTGCCTGGCATTCATTCAGCTCACTGTAGCTGAAAAATAGCTGTGAGTGTGTATGTTCCATTAACACTATGTTAATTACTATCATTGTCTCATCAGTATTTTGTTTACGACTGCTCTGGGTGACAAGGATACTGAGATGCTCTGTCAAAGCTATCACCTGATGAGATTTTTATTGGCATAAGATCTTTCTTTGCCTTAGTTCACTACATTATAAAAAACACTGTTTCATTAAATGCACATACTATTGCCTGCCTTTGGCTTTTTGTAAGATTCATATGACTGATATAATAACCCTGATCTCACATTACATGAACCACTTTCTTCTCTAAGTGAGGATAAGCTAATCTATATCTCTTCTAAAGAAAGTCACACTATAATAATAAAATATCAAATGGTCATGTTGAAGCTTGCTTAATAAGTATTTTCTTTCTGATTCTCCCATATATGAAAGATACAAAATGAACTGTTATTGTTTAACTAAAAGTAAATTCCCTGGAAAGGTTAGCTCTAAAAGGGAAGGACAGCAAATGTTTAATTATCCTTCATAAATAGCATTTGCTTACAGTTGCATTACTGAATCCTTAGGCACTCAGTTTAAATTACAGCTTTGGTAATGAAAATATACTGGAGCTCTTTTCTAGTTTCCTTCCTTAACTAGCCATGCTAATAAGGATGGTCTTTCCAAAACAAAGTACATTCTAGCAAGGTAAAAGCTCCAGAACCAAATGAATACAGGAGACTAATCCATTAGTTTTGCTGGATATTTAAAAAAATGCCATGGATATTACTGAGACCTCTTATATTTACCTAAAATCTATTTAAGCAGATCTTAGACATACTTTAGAAGGATTCAGACCTTTATCTCCCATGAATTACTTGGCACTATATACTTCTTAGCATTGAGACAATTGTACTTGAGTAGATAGCCTATCTTTAGCTTCACTTCTGTTTGGCAAACACAAACAATGAGAGATCTAAATAAATTGTTCCTCCTTTCCTCTTTTCCCACCATTTTTTGAAGGGGGAAACTTGATACCGTTAGTAAAAAATAATTCAATTAGCATTTGAAGTTGTGAACACCAACATGAAACAAATAGTGCTCCAGGAAATTGTACTGTACTAACCACTGGGTTATTTCCATATTTCATCTTATTATCTGTCACACTTATCTAACAGTTTTTCTTCTGGCAATTTTATTTACCTTTGGCTAAACTTAATTGAGTTATTTGGTAGTTGCTTACTAGAATCATGTCTGAAGAGATAAAAATAGCACCAGTGATGTGCTTTTCCATCTCTCTCCCACTTACTTTGAGTCAATGCAAGACCTAAGACACCTAAGACACTTAAGGAAAACAGTTCATGTAACAATAGCCAGTGATTTCTTAAAAGAATTCAAAAGTTCTTGAAAACAGCATGTATTTTTTTGCTTTTGCATCTAGAACTAAAAAGAACCAAACAAAGACAAATATATTTTAGATATTGACATTCCAGGGAGAGTGGCCTATGCTGTCATTTTGTATGTAAGAAAACTCAACATCATAAATTTTCTCAAGTGGGTTACAATGCTTTTGTATCATGAACATGTATTTTTGCTTTGTTTACTTTTGCAAATCTGTATTTTACTAGCAAGGCAGATACGAAGTCTCTAGTTTTTAATAAAATTTGTATTATTTATATGTCTATGACTTTTAATGTGCTAGAACTAGGAAAGAAGCAACAAAGTGGCATGCAAGGTTTGAAGATACATTGGGCCAAAAATCGATGAAGTTCTGGGAGAGGTCTTATGAATTCCAGGCATTCTCTGCTGATGAAGCCCAGATCTTCATAGGATTTCACTCCTCCTGACTTTTCTCCCTTTACTTTGGGATGAAATTGGACAAGTATCTCCTGAATCCATAAGTACACTTTTCAAAGAAGAAATTTTGCTTAGCTTTGAACTATGTTTAAAGGGTACAAGTCAAACGGACAATGGGGTGAGTTTTTCTGTGTATTTTGGTGTGCTTGTACTGCAAACATACCTTTCCATCATCCTTTAATCTATTTATTACTTACCCAAAGGACTTTCCTAGCTTTTTATGATGTCAAGTTTCAGCAAAGAATGACTTTTTATGACCCTATTATAAACCCATAAAAATGAAGGTTTACAATGGAAAAACGAACAGATGTTTATTTCTAGCTTTAAAAGAGGGAGTTTTGGACTTGAGTGAACATTGCTTTTATTTAAAAATAGTCTGTCTTCACAGATATTTGGCATTTTCTCCTGGAACCCTACATTCCGTTTCCTACAGTTTCTTCAGCTAGATCTATCAAATAGTACAACAGTACTATTTGTCAAGATTCACTACAGTGAAAGATACACTACAATCTGCCTTTTCCTTATCAATAAATTATTTTTCTTCGCTCTTGAAAATATCTTCTGCATTTAAACTTGCCACTAAAAGTTGGGATAGGGATGAATATGTTCACAAAACTTAATAATGAAAAATAGGCATCTATTTTGGAGTTTTCAATAAAATGCAGGAATGAACGACTTAAAGCTTAAAAAAATTGATTTTTAAATGGGTTTTTGGAGGCAAATAATTTGTAAATGGTACTAATTGATTTGTTCTTTTGAAAAAAAACCCAAACAAGTCACCTCTTGAAAAATAGGTCAGAGTTTTCAATGACACTTTCATAAGATAATTGGCAGGAACACTTAGTTCCTCTATTGCATCAATAAGCAAGTGCCCATAGAAACAAAGATTGAAAGATCATCTTACTGTGATTGTAAGCAACATTATCACTATCTAACATTAAAAAAATTAAGTACCTATTTCTGCCTATTATATAATTATTAATTCTGAACAAAGTCCTGAATGTGGTTGAACTTCTAGGACTTTCCAAGACATATTTTTCCCCAAAGTAGACCATGAACTTGGACTCTAAGCAAATTTAAATGAAATAATATGCATGAATCTATAAAAAGTCAGTACTTTTCCTATTAAATCAAGTTCAAAACACATGCCTTGAACTCTTGTTATATGATGCTATAATGTCTGGTAATCATAGAATCATAGAATCATAGGGGTTGGAAGGGACCTCGAAAGATCATCTAGTCCACCCCCCCTGCCAGAGCAGGGTCACCTAGAGTACATCACATAGGAACGCATCCAGGTGGGTTTTGAATGTCTCCAGTGAAGGAGACTCCACAACCTCCCTGGGCAGCCTGTTCCAGGGCTCTGTCACTCTCACAGTAAAAATTTTTTTTCGGATATTCACCTTGAACCTCCTATGCTCCAATTTACACCCATTACCCCTTGTCCTATCACTGGTCATCACTGAGAAAAGCCTACCAGAACTGGACACAATACTCCAGATGTGGCCTCACCAATGCAGAATAGAGGGGGAGGAGAACCTCTCTTGACCTACTAACCACACCCTTTCTAATGCACCCCAGGATGCCATTGGCCTTCTTGGCCACAAGGGCACATTGCTGGCTCATGGTCATCCTCCTGTCTACCAGGACCCCCAGGTCTCTTTCACCTACACTACTCTCCAGCAGTTCAGCCCCCAACCTGTACTGGGACATGGTGTTGTTCTTCCCCAAATGTAAAACTCTGCACTTCCCCTTGTTGAATTTCATCATGTTTCTCCCCGCCCAACTCTCCAACCTATCTAAGTCTCTCTGAATGGCAGCACAGCCTTCTGGTGTGTCAGCCACTCCTCCCAGCTTAGTGTCATCAGCAAACTTGCTGAGGGTACATTCTATACCCTCATCCAGGTCGTTGATGAAGATGTTGAACAACACCGGTCCCAGTACCGACCCCTGTGGGACTCCACTAGTCACACACCTCCAACCAGATTCTGCCCCATTGACTACAACTCTCTGACTCCTTCCTTTCAACCAGTTCCTAATCCACCTCACTTCCTGGTCACCAAACCCATACCTGATCAACTTTTCTACAAGGATGCTGTGGGAGACGGTGTCAAATGCTTTACTGAAATCAAGATAAACCACATCTACCGCTCTACCATCATCTATCCACCTAGTAATTTCCTCATAGAAGGCTATGAGGTTAGTCAAACATGATTTACCCTTGATAAAACCATGCTGATAGAGGAACACCTTTAAGACTGTAAAAATATGACACAGAAATGCACAGTTTAGTGTATCTGTAGCATACAATACTAGAAAAATTGATGGGGTATTGCAATACAAGCCTAGCATTACTCATTTGCAGATGTATTTTAAACAGTCATTTCCTATAATCTCTCTGTATTTCCTCCCTGCTTTTGCTGACTTTCCCTATAATGACTAGATTAAAAGGAATGTACTTTGTCAACAGCAAAGAAAATAGGCCTAATTCATTCTCTACAAATGCAGAAGCTTCTCTAAATTCTGCAAAAGCCTTTTTCTATAGTTTCTTTGGATACACTGTAAAATGGCTCTATAACAAGAATCTGAAATTAGTATGGCTGCTCAAAACAGAGTGATTAAGTCTAATCACAATTATGAAACTTCACACAGAAAACAATCATAGTGTTACTATTGTACAACGCTGATGTACAAGATCTGATATGTTCTATTCTAGTTAAATTAGTGTTATTCACAGTTTGGGTTCCCTTGTATAAGCATTCTCAGAATGGAGTCTACCCACTTTTGGTGATACTGTCTTGAAAATTAGAAAGGTTACTCAAAATATACACTGTTGCAGGAAAGGAGGAGAAGAGGGGATATTTCAAGACTATACAGAATTCTTATTTTGATACACAAATGCTATATGCACCCAGTTACTCAATGGAATGCACATATAATGAGTAAACAAATATCACAAATAAAATTATATTAAATAGAACTGAAACAAATTTTTTTGATAGTTGCTATCATTCGTAGCAAAATTTCCCTGAGTGCAGTGAATCTTGAAAGTATGCAAGAGAATTTTAAGTTCTCTCACTGCACCAGTGCATGCACTCATACTCTTATATATATGTAATTTATATGTGTGTCTATATATTTCTATATATTATATAAATCGCATACAATAATAACACTGAAAGGCAAAATTTTCAGGGCAGCCACACTATTTATTCAATTAGGTTTCATCAAAATGGCTGATGATGACCTGGTAACTCCATCAGAACAGACCCAATCAAAGAGAAAAGATGCTGCTGCTTTCTCAGGTAGTTGCCCACAGAACACCAACCAAATGGTCAAACACTTATAATCTGGAAACAGTTAATTTTCAGATCCTCTTTCACAGGAACATACCAACAGAAGTGTTGAATCTGAACAAGTATTACAGAGCTCATATAAAATTTCACTTATTAGGTGATCTTATTTTACTAAGTTTTAATTCCTGAATAACATGTTTTTCCATAATAGAATATAAGAAAAAATAAATAAATCAAAGAATCAGGAAGACTGTTTCAGTCCCAATTAAGCTAGTTTATGTCTGTTACACCAGTTCTCACCTTAGTATGTTATGCTTCTCAAATGAAACAAATAGGAAATCTGGATCTATAAGATAAATGGTAGCATCAGAACCAGCAAAACTGTTACAGAATATTTTTATAGACAGTGGTAGAGGAGCAGGGACAGTGTCATTAAAATAACTTGTCAATTAGAACTGGAGTGATCTGAATGGGAGTTCATAATCTAAGTAAACTCAAGACAGTTTATAGTTATAGCCAGATTACAAATTAACTTAGCTGTGCTTTTTACCTTACTTTGCCCAACTGAAAACTGGAGTGCCCCCTTTTCATTGCATGCTAAAAGGGTCCAAATCATTTATGATGACAGATGTCAAAGGAAACAAGAAATAACTTAGCAAATCACTGAAATCTTTCAGTTAGGATATTAAATATACTTAGGAGGGAAAGAGATATGTCATAAGACAGTGTCTTATAAAATGGTTAGTAAATGAAATCAGGACTGAAAACAATCAAATTGACAGAAAGCCTATTTTATATCAAAGGATGTTAAGATTATTTCTTCCTTCTTTGCCAAGCAATGTTATTTCCAATTGAATGTACCCATGAATCTACTAATTAAGTCTTATAGAAGATAGAAGAGATCCCATATACAGGAAAGTACTTCAGGTTAAATATGCACTATAGAGATGTCCTAAGATGTGCTTACATGTGAGGTTCAGTAGATATGCTTGGTATTACAAGGTATTACAAAGCATTACAAGGAACACAGTTCACAAGCAGATGTACATTGATATAGACACGTAGGTCTACAGGTGCTGTTACGGTTTGAGGGGGCAGAAACAAATTTTATGGCATTGATGTGATGACCTCTGATGGTCAAGCCTAGGAGAGACAGAAGGCATTACTTAAGACCCTGGGGGAAGTCCAGGGGAAAGAACAGAGAAAGGTTGGAACACCTCAGTATTCCCTCCCATTTTCTGCCATACCCTATAAAATGCCAGAAGGGTGGGATAGTGGGCCCTGGGTCCTTTCTTCTGTGAACATCTAGGAAGGAGATTCTTGGCTCTCTGTCTTCAGCTTGCCACATGCTATGCAGAACCTGACTCCATTGGTTGCTGAGAAGAGTTCTAGTCCTTTTTCCCATGTTGGCTCTGCCAACAAGGGACCTTCAAACTCTTCTATCAGCTACCCTTAACACTGGGTTTTGTACATACATATATTTGTATATTTTTAATTACTTTCCTACTTACTATCCCTTCCTTATTCCATTAAACCTGTTCTAGTTTCCAACCTTGAATTCTCTTTTCCTTTTTCCCTTTCTAGCTTTCCTTGGGAGGGCAGGGGCCACTGGTGGTGGTAGTAACAGAGAGTAATGTAGTTCTCTGTGTTTTGATTTGCCCTGACCACTAAATTGAGACAGATGTAGACACAGATGAGAGCTCAACGAGACCAGAAACAAAAATTTAAGAAGTAGGAGATGCTTCTTGTCCAAGGTTTTCTTGAGAGCATTTTTAGATTCCAGTTCCCTGACAGGAACATAAACAGTAAGAAACATGCTGAGTCCTGGGCTGGGCTGAGAGAAAAGGAGAGCCAGCAGAACTTCAGTAGGTGAGATGAGAGGGAGGATGGACAACACAAGATATACTGAAAATAGTTACTCCTGCGTGGGCATGCAAATACAAGGTAGCTTAGTGAGAAGGTTAGTGTCAGGAGTCAGAGACAAGGCAACATCAGGATAGAGATGTCAAGCATGTTAAGAGAAAGAGATCTGAAACATTCACATCCTGATTTTTTTTTTTTTTCTATACAATTATCAGTTGCAATTACACATCAAAAGAAACAAATCTACCCCCAGTTGCGATGGATGAACATCTGCACTTTCCAGACGTTCTTTTCCACAGGATTTCTTTGCAATAGCATAGAACAACCAATCAGTCATCTAATGACAGCATTATAACCCATTATGTTCAAGAGTCAATTACTCTAAGGCCTTACAGTTTTATCACATACAATATGTCTAAATTGGATGGAATACTGTGGATCAATCAAATCCCAATTTTTATCTGAATCTGACTGTATAAGGCATCAAATTATTTATATTGGGGAGTGGGGAGGAGAACGAACAGTTAAAAATTGTAAAACATCAAATAGTTGATGAGCTCTTAAAGAATTAACTACTTCTTTCATTGATACATGGCATGTACACAAACAATATAATTGCAGTTTAAATAAAGTGTCTGGCATTTCTTCCATTTGTAACAAAGCCCAGAAAACAGCAAATACTGATTGGTCACACAGCACGTATCAGCATGTGGAACTAGCCCACATGTGAAAACGGGATTGTCACAGCAAGGACACAAAGGGTCACAGGCTATATACATCTGTAGGAAATCAGTCTTCATTACTTTGGCTGCTCATAGAACAGTTTGTTAGCATTATGTTCATGCATGGAGGTACTATCATTAATAGAGCCATAAGTTACTTTCCAGAAATAGGACACAATATATATGTAGTCTGCCTAAAGAATGAAGCAATTGCTAGAAAAGTATCTCAGATGTATTATTTACAAGTGCTACATTTTGCAGCCTCTTGACATTTGCTTGTTTGTAAAGGCTATGGCTGACAAATCTCAGTGGACAATAAAAGCATTTATTCCTACACCACTCAAAAAGAGGTTATGTTCTCTCTTATGGTCAAAATAGTTGCAACTTCATTATTGGAAAGCAAGATCTTTACTGGTTATAAGCGAGTATTACTCCAACAAAATCAATACCGTTGATTGACTGTAACAGGGGAAGTGCCATAAATATACATAAAAATTTCCTTATAATATCTGAAAGACTTTTTTTTTTTTTTTTAACAAGTCACATACTCAATAGTTTTACTAAGACTTCCGTATATCTTGAGTGGGTGAATCTGCAATTTAGTCAAGTTACATGTGAGTAGGGTTCATTCAAATACAGGCCAAAAGAGGGACCAAAATGCAAAAATTTATTCTTCAGTTGTGGTAGATAGGTGTTGTGAACAGCACCAGAAGACTGGAATGGCTCCGTCAATATTTAAACAGCATAAAAGAAGATGACAGTGAATTCCCCTAAGGGGGAAGAGGGTCTTTGCTCAGGAGCATGTGGGGATCTTTGACAGAGCTTTAAGCTAGACTTGAAGGGGGAGGTGGACAATTTCAGGCTTGCCTGTGACAAGCTGTGGGACCTGTTTCATCACTGCAGCATTGCCTGGCGATGACTGTCAGCTGAGCCTATGAACACGTGGTAAGAAAGCCTTCTGTTTTACAGAAGTTTAATAATACAACATTAAATACATAGTAGTGTTAATAAAAGCTGATTTCCACAAGTTCAGAAACCACAGGCAATACTCTTGGTCTCGGTTTGGATTCTATACTCCTAAAGATGAAAAAATATTTAAAGAAATTAAATGCAATATAATTCAATTAAGATTTTGTTTAATAGGATTTAATAAGTATATGCTACCTTTCTCTTCTTTTATCAATAAAGGTCAGCCACTGCCTTCAGTTTTGAGTGCCATAATTTAAAATAATACCTTCAATAAAAGCCTCCTTTTAATTTCTTCATGTAAACCCCCATTTTTTTTTCCTACCATAAGAATGAAATGTCCACATTAGCTTAAAGTAAAATCATAGAGGGAACTTTGATATGACTAATTTAAAATTAACATTTTAATTAAAAAATACAGACATCTGTGATATATCCATGACATCTCTAGTGTATGTTTGTAACAAACAACTAGGATTTCTCTGAAGATTTTTTTTTTCTTGATATTTAACATATGTAACCCTTATCAGCTGGTGAGCTGCTCCTTCCCCTTCATTTTCTGACTATATATTGGCCACAGATAAATAAAGATTTAGGTTAGATATTTGCCAGCATTACAGATGCCACCAAGTTGCTTGAAGTGGCACTCTTGTTCACATAATCAAAACTGAAATCAATCATTAACCTGGGAATTTTTACTTCAGGACAGAAGGAGTGGGGATTTTATTGCTATCTTAGCAGCACTGACCACAATCTTCCTTCTGGGTACATCTGGCTGGGTTTTTGTGATCACTTGTGCTTGTTGTTGCTGTTGGTTGGTTGGATTTTTTAATTCCTCCTATTGTAGGGATATAGGACTGCTTGTACTTATGATCACATCTGTATTCCTTCTGTTGCACAGTATGGGTCTCTTATTATTTGTCTTAAATTTCTGGTAGCAGGTATGGAAGTATGTAATAGTACTCTGGATCTGATGCCCTGTGGACATATTTGAGTAATTTTATTGCATTTTCATCTGTGACAGCAACTGACTGACTTTGATGTCCCAGATGTTTCCTTCAGTTTCTATCTTCATAAATAATAATAATAATAATAAAAATACAGAGCAACACTTCCCTTCTAGATTTTTACATCTAGTTTCTGGCCATCAGTAGTTCAGAGACTTTCTGCACTAGAAATTTCAACTAGACTATAACGTTAGCTCTTGATCTCCATCTTCCATCCATTTGCTTAAATGCAATCTCATTCTGTGGATTGCCAGTTCTAAGTCAGGAGGATCTGAACTACTCCCTCAGGTTATTCTTTCTGAATATTTTATTAAAAATATGTTTTTATTACTATAGTAAAAAGAAATTGAAAACTAATAGATTTAACTCTGCTATCCACAATAAACCTTTGGATGGATATTTAATGAGAATGTGAATATCTAGGATAATCAAACAAAGCAGATTCCCTAACTAGCATAGGTTACTGAGAGAGGAAATCCTGCATTTCTTACTCTGACAGTTTCCATAAAAACAAAAAGAAAATTTTTGTTATCCTATAATCTAGTCAACTCACATTGTCTATCAGATCTTACAAGATATGCTTTCCTTCTGACTCAATATGATGAACTCCCTCCCTGTCACATTCATTATCAAAGCTCACACTGCAGATCAGCAGCTTCATTAGGATTCCTGTTTTATATTTACAAGGAATTAGCTTTCTGTAGCCAAACCAGTAATAAACTCCATTGGTAATGTTATTAGACAAGTAGGGCAACCCAGATTACAGATCTGACTGTGACACCAAAATTGTGCATATTCTAAATTGCCATTTAAAATAAATGGGATGAGATGATCAGTAAGACTATTTAAAAACCCCCAACACCTAAAGTAACAAAATACCTTACATGAAAAAAGAAAAACAAACAAACACCAAAACCAAACCAAACCAACACAACCAAACAAAAACCATCAGAGCAGGTCCTGCAAGAGAATATTCACTATATTCACACTTCTTTTCTGGCACAGTTTAAAATACTTGCTGGGAAATTCACTACAAATGTGTTTTGTGTATTATATTTCCAAATTGTTTTATGACACCCCAGAAGGTATAAAGGGACAGATTTGCACCCATATAGAAAGCAGAGTCCTGGCACCACTGCCGCGCAGTGTGCAAATCTGAAGGAATGCTCATCTTCCTGGGGCTCTCTGGGAGCCACTGTGAAGACTCTCTGCCTGCTTTAGCTTCTTCATCTGAAGATGAACTGCTGTGGGGTTAATCACAATAATTATGTACTTTCTCCCTCTCTAAGAAGCATTATTTGCTCTGCATCTCAGACTGGGGATTGTGAAGAATGAAGTTGAGCCTGTGCATCTGCTGTTTGCTGAGTGCTGACTTAATCTCCTCCTGTCCTGCTGTCCCACATAATTATTTTGTGGAGTGTGGGTGAAGAGGAAGACCTGGATATTGTGTGTTGTTTTGTTTTTTTTTTTCTCCAGACATGTTGTTTAAGCCATTTCTGGAATTGCTGTCTTTTTATGTCCTACTTTGCCTCGCTGAGGAGAGATGGACCCACCCTTACAATGGCATAAAACTGAAAGCATGTACAACCTGAATTAAAAACTGCATGAAGCAAATAGTATCAAGTTTCTCATTAGAAAATATTTTTTATTTACCAAATGTGATTGCACATGCAAGCTTTATTTAACTAGTTTATTATTTTGATTGCATACCTCCAAAATATGTTTTCAACTAAGGTAATTGTGTTAATTTGCATTTTGAAAGGGCACCTTTGCAAAACTGAGCATTTTATGAAAAAAAACTGCTGAATCAAAAGAAATTCACACACAGAGTTGTAATAATTACCTTCAATATTAACATTCACTAGAAAAAAAAGAAAATAAAAAAGTGCAAATCTTCTAACTCCAATATGAATAAAAAATGGAACAAATAACGGATTTTCAGTGGGATTGATATTAAAATTAATTATGTCTTGTATTCAGGGAATTCTTAAAAACAAGACCTGAACCAACAAGATGTGGTAGAGGGAGAACACCCTCCCTCCAGTCCAGAGATAGAAACAAATCAACTCTCCTCACCAGCAGTTGATCAAGTGATGGGTGTTCAGCAGAAATTTTAACAATACATTGCACTGCACATGCCTTCATTTTATGGAGAGGTGATTATGTATTTTTTTCCTTAAACTACTGGTCAAGGCTATTTTTATAGGTTTGGATTTTATTATTTTTTTTTCTTTTTACAAGTCAGTACATAGAGACTTATTTTGATTAAATTGAAGTGCCCTTAATGCAATTGCAATCTTTTTGACTTAGGACAAACTACATAGAAGTAAACATTTTTATCACTAGGTAACTTTTTAATCCCTAAAATAAAACCTTAGAAAGTTACATTACATTAACAGAAAATAGAATGAACAGTTAAAATCATGTGGATTTTGAACCTAGACAACTCTAAAAGACTACTGATTAGTGAGTGCTGCCAAACTTTCCCTCTGAACTTTGTACACCCATGAAAAGGGTGAATATCACGTGATGTCTATGATCTCTTCTTGGGTCTTGTTCATACACATGCCTCTGTACAAGAGAACCACAGCACCGATGCTGCTTTTTGTGCCTCTAGAGTCTGCAGAACAGAGGCAAGAGAAGACCATGATATACAGAATCATACTGGCATATCACCACATTTGTCGGCCTCTACAAATGACAGAGGCTTACTTAATCTATAAATAGTATTAAATGCAATCATCCAATAATACAGATATTAAATAATTTGTTACACACAAAACTGGAACGAAAAATCCAGATGAGCAAAATAAAATGTCCCTTTTGATATATTCACAGTTGACTAGTTTAATATGTGAAATCTCATAAATTAATTAGATTCTTCCCAATCTGATAAGTTGCGTCACAGTACTGCTGATATAGACAAGATTAAAAAAAAAGGGGATGTAGCAGTCTGCCTTGTTATCAGTGTGTATGTTGTCACAGCTTCTCAGTGAACTGTGACTGAGACGTATTAGCAGGTCAAAAGGGCAAAGCTCTTCAATTTTTTACAGTTCTAGAAAATAGATGACATTCAAAGAAAAGCTTAGTCTTAGCAGGGGATCAAACCAAGTCATTTTTTTGTATACACACATTCTTAAAGAAGGAAAAAGAAAACAAACAAATGCAGACTCTGTTGTTAAAAGGCTCTACTTCATGCTAGGCTTCTTCTATATATTTATTGTGTACAATTTACTGCTTAAACCCCCTATAAAGCTCACACAATGATTTGGGTAAAACCAGAAAGAAAAGTGCTATGACTCTTGCTTCCTGGAGAGGCAGACGTTGGGCCAGAGGTGAGACTTCAATGAATTATACTCGTAAGTACCCATCAATTATAGATAACAGTATAGTTAGATGCATTATTTCATCTCAAATTAGGGCGATGAATTGGGCATTCATAGGAGCTATCTCCAGCAGTTTTATGAAAACGCTGGCAGCTGAATGAGGTTGGAACTGACTATATCTTTTTTAAAGAAACAGATAATTAAGTATCTCCCAATCATCTGGCCTCGTTGTCTCCCCTCCTTTTCAAAAGGTTAACACTTGAATGCTTTAAAATCTGAGTAATAAGGAAAAGATGTGGTGACCTGCTAAACTTTCTAACCTTTATGACTCTCTAAGACATTTTTAACATTTAAAGTCCCATAATAATTTTGCTAATGATTAATATTTTTTCATTTAGGAAAGCCCACTCCGCTTGCCTTCTGTGGCATGATGAAGACTCTGGATAGCTATGAAATCAATAGAGGAAACACAACATAATTAGTAAGTTTGTTGAAAGACAGGTCAAGGGAGAACGTTTACTATATATTTCTATTTCATAAACTCTTTTCTCAAATTACATAACATTTTTCACTACTGCATGTGTTTCTAGAATACATAAAAAGGATGAAATTTCCTTTGCTAGCCTGCCTTGGGCTGAATTTCAGAGGACATCATTTCAGTCCCATGAAAATTATTTACATCTTTATATACCTGTTTGACACTCCTTGAAGACCTCATCTAAGGTCTTCTGTATTCATGAGCTGTGAGAGGGAAATAATAAACATAGAGCTAATGATGTAAATATCATTGAAATTCCAATTATCTTCCTTAGTAATTCTGCAATTCTACGGTATTTAAGCACAAATTATTATTTGAAAGACAAAGCCTGGCCTCTAAAGGCTACACTAAAACTAGAGATGGGGCAGGATACTAAGGATCCATGAGCATTTTCTCTTTCAATTTCTTACTACCTAGAAATGCTTTGGAGTTGAAGCTGAGTCTCAATAAACCATCTACTTGCCACATGGCAAGGTTTCCTATGTTAGGAAAGCCAGTTCAGGCAATCCTACCCAGAGCTGTGACAGGATTTCTTCTCTTTCATGCACCTACAGGTTCTTTCAAATTGTGGAGAAATTGGGAGCCTACAAGTTGATGGGTGTCCGTCATGCTCCTCCAGTAAAGTTTAAGTTATGGAATTTTGCAGATGGCATATGTTCAGAATCCTTTAGACAGGATTTGAACAGGTACTCCTGCTGTCTTTATGCTGTCTGCATACTTACAAAAGACAAAAGTTCTAATGGAAAAGCCTGGAGTACACCTCCTCAGGCTTTGGATTCTGGAGATCAAGATTCAGTACTTATCCCTAGAACACCCCACCTGTATTACCCCTTCCCTCAACATGAAAAAAGAAGCATTTTCAGTTAATGACTGTTGCCTTGGGGAATTACGTAGTTCAGATATCTTTTTTAAAAACTCAGGTTTTTTAAAGTCTTATAAGCACTTCCTGTCCAACAAAAAATATCTATAATAAAATGTTACACACTGAAGTAGCTATGTACCTTTATGATTGTTGTGAATGGTCTACTTAGAAAGGGAAAACTCTGGTCATTCATATCTAAATTGCTGACCTGTATTCTTACAGAGCCATTATTGATCAATTTCGGGGCAAGAGCACAGGGTAATCTTTGTGAGATTATTTACTTCAAATTATAAGGAAATTTGGTGGAAAGGAAAGGAAAGGAAAGGAAAGGAAAGGAAAGGAAAGGAAAGGAAAGGAAAGGAAAGGAAAGGAAAGGAAAGGAAAGGAAAGGAAAGGAAAGGAAAGGAAAGGAAAGGAAAGGAAAGGAAAGGAAAGGAAAGGAAAGGAAAGGAAAGGAAAGGAAAGGAAAGGAAAGGAAAGGAAAGGAAAGGAAAGGAAAGGAAAGGAAAGGAAAGGAAAGGAAAGGAAAGGAAAGGAAAGGAAAGGAAAGGAAAGGAAAGGAAAGGAAAGGAAAGGAAAGGAAAGGAAAGGAAAGGAAAGGAAAGGAAAAAAGACTTAATTATATTAAAAAAATATTTTATCAATCCCTTCATGAATGAGTATACTATATTAATCTAGTGCTGTTAAATCAGTCAGTATTGCATCCCTTTCTGTAAATGACTGAACATTTGTCCTTTTTGGTATGTATATTTAGCACACTAGAAAAAATATTCCTCCATTTCTTCCATAATGGTAATAAAAAGAAACTGATTATTTTTCACTTGTCCATAAAAAACGTCCCCACAGCAACCTGAATTTGATTAAGCTGGTATATCAAATATATATATGGAACTGTGCACACAAAGTAGAGCTTACAAGAACTTATGTACAAACTAGATTACTGGAATATTTAATAACTCAGTGAGCCCTTGCCAAGGAAACACTTTTTTCTGCATTCAGTTATTTGAAATTGAAATAATTTCTAGCCAGAACACGCCGTTCTTTTAGCGTTGAAATCAGAGCTCCTTTATCAACACACTGATCATAGCTGCTGTAATGAAACATCTCAGACCTTGAAAGTTTCCAACACACTGATGAAATACGAAGGTATATTTGAGAAAACAGTTTTTGTTCTTTAGTACAAGACTAATTTCACATCTGTTGTAAATAAAAGTAAACCCAAAATAACAAACAATCCTCTTCCCCTCCTCATACAATTACTTTGTCCAACTCTACAAAAGAAATTCTCAATCTTATTAAAAGTGATGAAAATGGAACACTTAAAGGCACTTTAAATGGTCTTAGCTTGCACACTTCCCACCTTGGGCTTAGGCATGGAAGTTAGTTTTAAAAGACATTTAATACTGCATGAATCCCAAGCAAAGAAAATTGGCTTCAGTGTTTTAAAACTTAAGGTCAGTGGATAGTGCACTGATGCAATTGTGACAGACATGAGACTCGATTGCTTAGATGTGAACCACTCATTTCACATTCATTGTTACATTCACATTTGTTGCTTTATTGGAGTCTAGACTCACCAAAAAACCCAGGGTGTGTGTGCTCTACCTCAACAGTAACTGCATTTAGTTTTGTTTAAAATAGAGAATTAATCACTGCCAGTACCTTCTTTTTTTTTTTTTTTTTTTTTTTTTTTTTCTGACAGTGCTTCAAGTTTGCAGTGGAATTAGAAAATGATTGTTAATTTACACATACAAGATAATTTTATATGACTTAAAAAAGATTAAATGGAACAATCAGGAGTGACAGTGGAAGAAATTAAATCAGGATATGAATGAGCGCTGTTTTATACTGTAGGTGTTCCTGCAAAATCTAATGCTAATACCGAAACTCATCAGTTAATCACTTCCCATATACTTTTTCAAATATTAACCTTTTAAAAAGTTGAATTAGCTTAAGAATAACTTGATATATTATTAGGATTCATTTAAAAAGTCCATGCTGAAAAAGAATGGTTCTCTTTTTAAAAACAGTTTTTAATTATGATGAGGCTTATATGAAGAGGAAAATATATTTTAACAAGCATCCACACAAGTGGTCTGATTATGTTATTCTAATCTGCAAACCTAATTATCACCTTCTTATGGAGTACAAGAAACAGCTTTAGAAGAAAATTAATGTATCCTATCAGTGGGACAGTTTGTCACTTTATTAAATAATCATCTTCTTTGCAAATAAAATTGTTAGAACCTTCATTGTATTAAGGAAAAAATAAAAGCTCCCACACCATTACATATTAACTTCCCACCGTTTCTTTAATGGTGTATTAAGCCTTCACTGTGGTGGATTATGAAGTACAAATGAGGATATCAACTGATTCTAAAACTGTAAGAAACAAATTGGTTCTGTGTGCGTTTTTTATTACTATGAGCTATAATTTAGCAAACATTTAAACTGTTTTCACTAGTTTCCAATGTAGAAAGTGTATACTAAATGCAAAATAGATAACGTATTCTTTTTTTCCTCTTTTTGATCTAAATAATAAATTTTGGGGACAAAACTGACATCTCACTGTGTCTATCTCTTTTTTATTGAATCATATCATAGAATCATAGAATGGTTTCAGTTGGAAGGGACCTTTAAACACCATCTAGTTCCAACCTCCCTGCATGAACAAGGACACATTTTTTCTGTAAAATGGAAAATTCACATTCTATATTTCAATCTAGAAGACAAAAGAATCCCAAGCATGATCTGAAGAGTTCCCATAGATGCCCCTGGAAGTAATCTTTAGACTGATCTATGGCATGAGAAGTGAAAATCCTGACAGAAATGTTTAATCCATCATTATATAAAATACCTTTCTGCCTAACAACATAATTTCATCAATCTTCAAAGGCCTTCTGTACAGTAATCACTAAATGTCACAGCTTGTGAATATGTACAGGAATATGGCTTGTAAGTATGTACAAGGTCATACTTGTCTGGCCTGTAATTAAGAAATCCAATTGGGCTCACCAGTAAATAAAGATTTTCATTCACTGGTTATTGCAGTCAAAAACTACCATGCAGGTTGTTGCCTTTGTTTTTTGCCCCTCTCAGGATACATATAACAGCTTCCATGTAGAGCTATCATGGATATTTTTTAGCTCTCTTTGATTAAGCTATACCATTCAGTGAAATTATGCCAATTTTAATGGAATTTTCATCTAGAAAAAGTTTTAAACTAACAGACAGAATATCAGCTTAAAGCTACATAAGAAAACATACTTAGCTACCCCTTATTAACTCTCTCTGGTGAGTACATCACCCAGGATTTAGGCAACACATTTTGTGTGTATATTTGCACTAAAGGCTTGAACTTAATTTCCAACATCTCAGGCAAGTGCTCTTCTTACTTTTGCAATTCTGGCCATGGTTTTCAATGTTACCTGCTGGAGTTCCACCCTGGCAGCAGGAAAGCAGAATGAAGAAGCTCTTGGACAGACCTAATCTGTATCTACCAGTTTCAAGCAGACCCGTTGCTCTACTTCACATAAACAAAACAAAACAAACTTGGTCTTTTCCAAGCTAAACAATTTGATGATTCTACGATTCAAACAAGCACTGCAGTTCTGAGGATAACAAAACCTGAGGGAGAGGCAAAGCCCCCTTTCTGTCACTGAGGCTTCAGCAGGTTCTGATTTCTTAATCCAAATTCACCATCTCTTACATAGGAAAAATATTATCATATCAGGGAAATTATTTTCTGCCCAGCACTATCATCTGAGGGAACCTTACTAGCTCCGCATTTTTTCCTCCTTCCAGATAGCAGGATGTTTTGCCCTCGTAGGCATTCAAGAATATCATAGGGTAGAGAACTCAGGCTTCCATTCTTTCCATGTATTAAATAATTCCTTTTTTTAACCATATACAATAATATAGAAGTCATAAAAAATATAAAGCTTTGAGCTGTCATAAAACTTCGGATATTCTATCCATACAGAAAATTTTTTAAAAATCCTGTGTGTCTTGTAATCAGAAAGACAGCTCAAACTGGTCATGAGAGTCAGTAATTATTTAATTCATAAAACTGTCATTCTGGTTATAAATAACATTTATATTCTTTGTGAGGAGAAGCCTCAGATATAAAGATACTGATTTTCCTTACATATTATCTGATACAGTTAAAAGTTCACCTCCCATGGCTTGTAGGTAAGGTATATTCAGCCATCAAAACGTCCAATATTCTGTGACGTTATACAAGGGGCATTACCAGTAGTCTGTAAAATAAGACAATCAGTCTGAAATATTGCAAGGTTACTTAATTTTAATGTACAAGACAGTATTAGAGTTCATTAAACAATCCATAATGTCAAATGATAAACTATACCTTTCTGCATTTTTTTAAAATTTATAAATGTGAAGATCAAAAGCATGTCTGGTAATGAAAGGTGAAAAATAAAAAAGCTCAGAGAGATCAGGATTTCAGTGAAACAGTGGCTGATCTATTAGAACTAATTTTTTCCCAACAGGTTTGGGCTTATCCCCAGATCTAAATTCTTAGAGAACAGAACAAGATCTTATTCACAGTTATGTGTTTCAGAGTGCTCTCAAAAAAGCATGAAATTTATTAATTCTAGAAAAGTAGGTAGGAGAGCAGTTATTCAGTCTGCAGTGGCATCAATACCTTGCCTCATACTTCTGAACAGACTTTAGTGAGGAAGGAACACTTACAAAAACCTTAATGTGACTGTCCCATTTTTTACAGGAAGCGTTAAGACTTTCATCCCTATTTGGTTATAAATAAAGAAGATTGCTCATCTAGAAGCCCTCATGGACTGCACTGTGCACCAAAATCTTGGCACAGAAACTGATTATGTCCTTTCCCAGGCCACCAGTTTTAGAGTGCTACCAGTTCAGGCTACTAAAACTGGCATGCTTATGCTTTGATTACTTAACTTTAAATTGTGAAAGAGCATTCTGGTAGAAGTGTACACCAGATGCAGCTGTGCACCATCTTAAAACTCCATAGAGAAGAAAAGTATTACAAGAAATACAGACATTATATAATAAAGACTTCAGAAAAAAATATAAATAGACCAAAGAAAGCAACACTTAAGACTTCTAGTAAGAGACATGGCTGAAAAGCACTTCCCTCTTGCTCTGTTAGCTTCTCAGTTTCCTTTTTTATTAAAATACTAAACCATGAGCATTAAGCAGCTCTTAATTTAGCTTTATAATAAAAATTGAAATCCTTCTTAACCAAGAGTATAGTGTTGAAATCTGTATCCTTGATTATTTTATAAAGAACAAAGTAAAGTCAAGACAGACAAGGACAAAAAAAAAAAAAAGAGTAAAAAGCAGAAATAGAAACTAGAGCAATTGTAAGATGTCAGAAGAAGGAAAAAGTAGGCAAAAGATCAATGAGCCTTTTAGTGAGAACAGACTTTTAAGTTAAAATTTCATCTTAAAGCCTTTCTTCACTTGAGACAGCTACAAAAACATTTGGTAAGGATCAAGGTATTATGTGGGAGACTAGTGGTTACTCGCTTGTGATCCAGTGTACTTTGCCACTACACTTTTCATCCCATAATTCAGCTGCATCGCCACTGTACACTGGAGCACACTTCCAGGATTGCAGAGCTAGTGCTAATTGAGATGGCTCTGAGAACACAAGCAAGACAGTCACAGGGTATTGCTTTGTGCTTGAGGTAGTCTAAACCTACTCTAAACCACAGGAGAATGTGTGGTTGTGTGCTCCACACAAATGCTGCAGTGGCATCCAGCCTGGAAACAGACCTGCAGTTGATTATGCAGGAGGCCAGGGGTGACTGTCCATGAATGACTTCGAGAAACTGGCAGAGTCAGAGAAGGGTCAGAATAGCCCTGACAGGCATCTTTTTTTCTGTAACTCTAAGCAGTTGCCTCTTTGGCAATGCTTGCTGTGTCTAACATGTCTCTACTACAGGGACTGTTTTGCATCAAGCCTAAACACACTATAACTTCAGTGTCTTTTGCCATTGTAGGTAATGTCAAAGGAGCTTTGAAAGATAGAAAGAAGACTATTGTGTGCACTTACAAATTATGCCAGATTACAAATACTTTAAATTAGATTAGTTTTCTTATTCTATATTGAAAAATTCACTTGAGAATCTCTTGATCTGCTATGCAGACATCAGTATGCTACCCATAAACCATCACCTTTATAGCAGAACTAATTTTGTTCATGTGAATAAAGTAGTGGATAAATTTTGTTAGTAATTAAAAACTTAGTCTTTTACCAGACTTCAAACAGTACAAAAATGTCTCTTCGGAAGGCTAGTGCCTTGGCAACCTGGTGACAGAGTCAAATTCCCACCTGCTTACTTGTTTTCTGCCTTTCTGCTGTAGCTGCAAACTGTGACATTGGTAGTTGCACCATAATGCAGCTGCTATCTTGTTGTTTAGTGATTAAAACACTTTCCAAATAAGTAACAGAGTGCATCTGATTGCTCCTTGTCAGAAGGGGGAAACTGAACCTCAATGTCCTCCATCCTGGCTGAGTGACCTCACTATGAAGCCAGTAGTATAAAAATAGTCCCAGGCCCGGCTGGTGGGCAGCTTTGCTGCCACAACATTTTATGAAGCACAAGTCCTACTCATCCAGGTCAACCCTATTTGGGTTTAATTTTTAGAACTCCACAACAATTTGACAATTAAATTTATGCTGCCAAGCCACTTTCACAGAACATTTGTACTCCAATTCTCTACGAAAGCAGCTAAACATACTGAAGATTTCATTCAGAGTGAGTTGTCAGCTGCCTTATACCAGAAAGAACACATTTCTTTGATTAACACACTTTTTTCTTCTTTGAACATCAACAAACTCTTGATAAGGAATTAGATTGACAGCTTAACATAGCCTTCAAGGCTTTACTATCAAAATTCAAATAACTTAAGAATCTTCTTCTACTTCTGCTGCCACTGTAGTTATTAATTTATGACCATAACTAACAGAAAAGATCTAAGAAGTATTTTAGATCATATAAAAAATAAATCAATGCTGCCCTTGTTTTTAATATATTGTGAGCACAAATATTCTAACCACAGAGAAAGTTCTTCGGTTGGCCATTATACTCCCAAATCACAAGTTACTGTTCCAAAGAGCATTTGATGCCTTTAGACATCTTCATAATTGGCTCAGAAATAGCATGCTGCAAGAAAGGTTAGCAGACCTTGCTGTTCCTCATATGGACAAATCTTTATTAAAAAAAGCATAACTGAAAGTTTCTCAAGAACCAGGAAACCACATTACTTGCAGCTGTTCTCTAAGTCTAATTTGAACAAAAAAAAAAGGCAAATCTAACAAATGGCCTGGCCTCTTCTTCTGACTACTAAATTAAAATCCTAGGCAGCTTTTACCATATATACCTATGTCATGTGGATTCAAATGATACCTTTGTCCTGAATTTCAGGTACATCAGGAAAACAATTTTATGTGAATTCAATATTATGCTTAAATACTGTATTAATTTCATAACCTAAGAAAAAAATATTGTTTGCATATCTAAGCACACTTCCAGGGCTTGAAACCGGATATAATTTGAAAATTTTCCAAGCCTAATAAATTCCAAGTAATTACTTGGTAACAGTTTTTATGTCCAATGATTTTCTGCTTTTTACGTTGTGACTTATTTTATGCCATGACATACCACCACACCACAAGCATCTGGCTCATCCTCACAACCACTGAGCAGTAAATGAAATAAGAATTCTGCAATTACTGTTCATTAAAACTTTGAGATATATAAAATGATATTGTTCCCCACATGTTTCTTTGCCTGTCTTGTATCCTGTCTTAAGTTTCCTCAGAGCCTTTTCCTGGGCCTTTTGAGCTGAAAGATGGGGGTATTCTGATCTTTTAGCCAACTGTCTGCCACATACCTTATGATCTTGATGTTGATCTGAACCCTTTTACCGAAATAAGAGCTGAACATTGCAGAGGACTCAATAGAGACAGGTAACTTATATACAATGTGTGTTTCCAGAAATACTGAGTAGAGGCCTAAATAAATACAAACACGTTTTGTCGGACCAGGTTAGCAACGTGTTTTAAGTTCCCACAATTTCTCTGTCTGACAAAGGAAAAAGCTGAAAGCAGGATACTAGACTCTGACCACTGGTGAGACAGCAAATGAATAGTTTCTACTCTTCTTCAGAAGCAGATGTAGATCAATAGTCACCAATCATTCAGCAATATATTTACAAGAGAAGACAGACGGGTATTCTTTCAGTTCCATGCTAGTACATGACATTATCCTAAAATGAGTAAGCCTGTCTTAGGAAGGGCAAGAACATAAGAAATAATATGATTTAATCTCAAAAGACATAAATGACCAAAACAGTACTCCCAAAACACATCAGACCTCCTGTTAGGCAGATTACAAAGCACGGTGAAGGAAAATCAGGCAATATCACTTTAAACTACTTTTATCTTTCACTAAATTTGCCCTCAATAGTAACAGTGTCACATATCAGAATAAGCAACAGATATTCCCTGTAAACCACCAAGACAGCCAACATACTTGATGTTTTTTGTTTAGTACTTCTTTCTGATAACGTCTTTAAAGATGTGTAGCGATTTCACACACACTCATACACACAAAAGATACTGAAAAAATCAATATTTTGGGTACAAGCATATAATACAAAATATAAAGTTAAAATTTATATTTAAAATAAAATACAATTAAATTAAAAAATATGTAAGTTAGGTATATCAGTGATAAAGAGATTTGATACTAAGACAAATACTTCTTTATTTTTATTACATACATATGTTATTATTAGGTGAAATAAGAAGAAGCACTAGTTATTATTTTACAACTAACTAAATATCAAAATTACCCTGAAGACAATGTTAGCAACAATGCAGTTTTAAGAATAGGTACTATCATATAACTGCATGTGTTATACAATTATCAAGCAAACGTATTGCGTGAAGCGCTCTGCATTATTAAAAATAGCATTAAAAAATATTTTCTTTGGAAGCATATATCCTGCTTTAATAAAATGAAGATATACATCAGAAGTCACTAAGAACTTTACCTGAGGGATATCCACAGGATTGATCTTATTTTTGTACTTTACTATATACATGAATTTAGAAATACCTCTAGCTTTGCACGTTTCTTAGACAGGGCTATGTAACCCATTGCAATAAACACAAGACTTGAAATCAGATCACAAAGCAGTATGATGGTTCACATGAAAATACATAGACACGAGCCAGGAAACTAAATTTAAACAAAATAAAGAGGAAGTGATGGTGATGGTGACAGAGGCTCTTTATTAGATACATTAAGTACTTAAAATCACTTCAGTTATATAATCAGCAAAGATAAGAACTACAGGTTATTTAATCAGGGGCTGGAATGTTGGTTGAAAGGATTACTTTTCAGGTAATTATTAAAAAAATAGTTTTGAACAGCAGTGTTGAATTTTTTTTATTTTTTTTTCAGGGTTAGGAGAATTGGCTAAATTCCTAAATAAAATATTTCCAATTACCTAAGCCTCCCTCATATGGCATAAACTAATTTGCAATTTCAGAATGTAGAGTTAGAAGCCTAGGATATATTACTTGTAAGATTCTAGACCTCAAGTAAATCTAGGACTCAGTTTGTCATGACATAAGGCAAAGCACAAGGCAAGTAAAGGCACATGCTGTAAATCATGTCAGGCCATGCTGCACTAAAGGAGTTATTTGGGTGCTCCTCATTAACTATGGATACTGTAGTATATGCCTGGATAACAACATTATCTAAAAATAGGGGCTTAATTACTGGAATTAAAGGATTAAAATAAAAGCCCCATAAAGTACCCATAGATCAGAGTAAAGGTTTTCATGTTATGATTAAAGTTTAATTTCTTTGTGCTAAAAAATAATGTGTTTATGTTTATTAAATAGGAAGCGTAACATTTATTCCTTAACAATTAATTTCATTGCTTTAATGGCTTGGATATTGCCTATAATACTATATGTAGGTGCAAACGTGACTGGATTTTGAAAGAAGGCTTTGTTGGTTTTGGAATATATATTAGAAATGGCTGCTGTAAACATGACATATATCCACATGAAACTTATGTAAAGATTTGTCACTTACCTCAGAGATTTGAAGATTGACCCAAAGTTAAGTTTCAAAATCAGCTTCAAGTTTACATTGTTTGTCTTCACTAGTTCTGATTATAAATTTCCATCCAAAAAAGGAAGCAATATTTGATAAAAACAATTGTATCACAATGCATTTTATTGTGCTCATGAAAAGGAGGGAAAATAACCTTATTAATTTATATAGACATACCTGACTGTACTTGATCAGCAAGCAATAAATGGCAAGCTGTAGTTTAGTAGTTTTGTTACAGTGTTTCTCATGTCTATTATAGACTCCATTCACATGAGAATTTACTACAAATTAAAGTAGTTGGAAAGCTTTTTCTGTCGTTGTGTTATTAATTGTTATTTCAAATGGTGTGGCTAAACAGTGAAAGAGACCCAAGATTTAACTTCTATATAGTGAAGTTTGCCTTTAATGTATTATAATAAAGGGCAGTAGTTCTAATTAATTAAAGAATATGTAGGACATCCAATAGGCACTTCAATCCATAGAAAAGGTTCAATGACCTACTCTGAGCAATGAAACATCATCTTCAGTAAATTCCTTTTCTAGCCTGACACCAGTTGAGGAAAAGTACATTTTATTGACCTTGGCCTATAGCATACGGATAGACCTATTGTGAATGAAAAGTTTGTTACTTGCAGAAAGCATGCTGGGCCAATCCCTCTATATGATTGTGCACCATGTTAAACAATCCTTTCTCCTACACAGTGCAATGATTTTCACCCTTTAACATTGCTATACATTTTACTTGACAATTTCTAAAGCAACTGCTTCTTTAGCAACTGGGTATCATTACAAATCTTTAAAACGCAACTTCCCCTTAAAGGAAAAATATTTATGTATCTTGTCAGTATTAACAGTAAAGATTTGAGTAATTTGTTTGTTTTTAAAAGTGCAGAATGGCAAATGTTTCACAACAGCCCCCTCCAATGAAGTGCCCAATGAACAGACAGCCCAGATCAGTATAACAGTGCAAAAGCTGACCCCATTTTAGTCCTGCAGTGGTGAATTTGACAGCTGACGACCCTGAGAATATACACATCAATTCACTGCTCTGCTTAGGGTCTGATACAGCACACTGCTTTCACAGATGGACTTTGAAGTGACAGGGACTTAGAGACATCTACTTAGAATAGTTTATACAGCACACTGCCTCTGGTCTGAACCCATGCTTCGCCAGTCACACCAGTCCCCCAGATAGTCACTAATAATGCTTAAGAGAATAAGACGTCTCTCAGAGGGCCTTCACTCATGAACACATTCTAAAGAAAGGATAAAAATGTGAAATCTTGTATTAAAGAGATGTGCAGGTACTGCAAATGCAGACTGCTGTAATTTACCCTGTAGACAACAGAAATAGATAGGTTGAATCAGTATTCTTCTCCAAGTATCCTCTTTTATCCCAGCTCACTAAACTCAAGCACACATTATACACTTGAGGCATTTTTTCTAAAGATAAGCTACTACATGTTTGAAGTATGACAAAAGAACATGTTGATTCATTTTTCATTTTTCTTTCTCTCTATAAATATTAAAACAGAGTAAACTTCTATCTACAAGCCATCTCTTGCCTATGTGAAAATATTTCATGGTCTATCATAAGTATTTTTGCCTTGTGTTGCTTCATCTGATGACCATGAATGCAGTAATATTGCCTGAGTTCAGAGGTATTGCTCCCTGGAGTCTTATCCTTTTATGAAAAGAAACCTTTGGGTTCAATGGGACAGGTAACAGATGTTTGCAATCTGGTCTCTCTGTGGGGCTAGTGTCTTCTTTTTAAGAGTTCTCAGCTCAGACACAACCAGGAAGGGAGGAGAGGTGGAAGGAAAGTGACTGAAATGTCTGCAATTCAAGTCAGGCACTTTATGTTGATTAGTAAATTCACTGCAAATATGCAGTTGTGATTCAACCCAAGAGACTTCATCACCTAAGCTGAAAAACTGGAAGAATAATGGAAATATCAAAATAGTTCTATTCTATTTGGAATAAAACAATTTGACTTCTCAGTTCAAAGCTAAATAAAGCTAAATAAAACAAAGGATAAAAACTTGTGAGAACTAAATATTTTATTTACCCCATGACAAATAATTTACTGTTAAAACTCAGGTTGCCTTATGAAAAAAGAAAAAAAAAAAAAGGTTTACACTGATCTTTAATCTGTGGTATTCAGTCACCAAACTGGTATTAGCACTTGCTCTCAAAATCAGTTGATTTGGGGAATTTCCAATATTAAAGTGGAATACCTGTGTTCTGGTTTAGATTAGAAATCTTTTGCAATACGGCCTTTGAACACAGTGCTTGCATAACAGGACTTCTTTTTTTCCTAAGGTCAGCCAAGATAGGATACTATGATGACTACATTGTATAGTGCAGTACTCAATTTTGTACACATGGGAAAACTTGGTAAATATTTGTTGATCTGCCATTTCTCCTACCTGCTCTGTCTGTAGCTTTTCCAGATTAAACCAGTGTCGCATAATGTGTAGGTCAAAACAAAAGCATAGCTTTCTTTACTCATATTCATTAAAAGAACAGTTATTATCTTGGAAATCACTTGCACAGAGTTAGTCAGTACTTTTGATTACTTAAAAATTTCCTGACAGATGAAGTGCATACCTATTGTAACAAAATAAAAGCATAATTTAGCAAGCTGTAAGGAAATGTCAAAAGTACACGGTCAAGAATATCATACAGATTGAGCTATTGGGAATAGAATCTTTTCCTGTTTTAGGATTTGTTCTTCATAAAAGAGGAATATAAACTGATGTTTGAAATCCTCAAAGATGCTGTACTTAAGACTGTAAATGCAATTTATAAATCCTACGTGATTTTACTGAGATTAATAAATATCTTTTATAGTACAGGGTGTCAGAGAGCCAAATAAGAATGCCTAATTTAACTGAATATTATTTTAGAATAGTTAATATCAATCTGAATTATATTTTTTTGAACCCATTATTTGTTTCCCTGTGCATATTCCAGTCACATTGCTTACACATCTGTTATTCCTAGCATTGAATCTATGGCGTTTACACAGATCTCCCTGCAGGGCATTCTGGCCTAACTGCATCATTATTTCAACAGTACGTCCTTGTCTAATGATACTGTTACTTGAAATTCTTTCCTTTGCAAGTTTGCTTCCCCCTAGGGTTAACTCTGCCCTTACACACTGAAATCAGAAAATCTGACACTACTCTTGAACAGGAAGGAGATGCTAGGAAGTGAACCCTGCTTTCTCAAGTACAGGGTTCTCAGCACTTCAGACCTATATAGTGGGTACTGTGACAGCTGAGATTCTGGCTTTTATGAACACATTTAAACCTTAATGCAGTGCCAGAACTGGTTTCTGATAATGTATGCTAATGATCTCAAGATACCATTACTTAAACTGGCATATTAGGATTACTTAAAATGGCATATTAGGATTCATTCTTTTGACAGAGGTGGGGATGCTTCTGTGTTCTCACTTCCATTCTTTCCTATTTGACCATCACTAGAAGAAAAAATCTTCTACAGATCCATTTTTAGAAACAAGTAATGAATATTTTAAAATAATTGTTACACATTTATGCTGAATCTTATTTGGAAAACAATATGGAGACATCCCATATTGCAGCTTACAAGTATAACATTTTCAAGTGATTAAGGCGTGCATTAAGTGTTTTTCAGTGAAATTGAAGCTTCTGAACAAAGAAGAGTCTTTTTACAAAAGAACTTGATTTCAATTTAGTAAGAGGCTGAAATAAACAGGTGCTTCACTGAAAAGTCACAATGTAGCTGCTAAGTAAATTGAAGATTTAGAAAGAACAGATAATGTGGATTTTTAATTCAGAAGTATTTATGCCTAATCTGAGATTTTCTAAAACCCACAGTGTTTAAGTATCTGCAGGCAGTTTAGAAATCCACACCTTAGTTTCTTTCCTTCTTTGTTCAACAAGTGAGTAGTACCAAGAATTTTTGTGTCCAATACCTATGAACAGTTTCAAAACGAGTTCCTAATAATTAGCCACCTACCTCCAAAGCATTCTACAATCTGGATTACTAGTCACCAAAAAGTCCTCCCAAGCCTTGGGATATGCTCTCAGCTTCCTTGTGAGAAGATAAGCAAGTACAGGAAGACTCTGCTTTCATACTCAAGTACAATGTGTCAGGAGTTTTCCTGTTGGCATGCTCTATTTACACATGAAACGTGGGATCAGTGTCAAAGAATGTGCTCAGGAATTTGAGGATCATTACCAGGAATTACTGCAAAAGTCTCCAACCCCAAACTTAACATAACTTACTTCACTGAACCAAATTACAACACCTTTGGGCTTCAAAAGACCTCTGCATGGAGCATAAACTTAAAGTTTCTCTTCAGTGAGGAAACTTTTTGCATATTCATTTTCAGAGCAGAACCTCAGTGCTTTACAAAATGGAATGATAACTGCGGGAGCTCAAACCCTTAGAAAACTGAGCAAGAGAAAACTAATAGAAAACCACAAAAGAACAGATTTTTTAAATCAGGAAATATTTACACGTGACAATGAAGGATTTTCAAATGAGTAAGTGCTACAAACTATGGAGCCCACTATGAAACTGACTTGAGCTGGACTTGCTGATCCCAAATAATTTAGATTGCACATCAAATTCCACATTCTGGTGAATAAAGTCATGTGGTTTAGCAGACATCTAAAAAAGGGTTTTATTTGCACACACTACAGGAAAACGCTGCTGCAACATATTATGGAGTGTTGCCACATGCAAACAACTGCTTGAAGAACAAACTATTCATGCACTAACTCAATTTGGAAAATTGTATTCAACAAAAATAGAAATTTGCATTTCTGCATGTTTCATTCAAATAAGAAACATTTTTAAACCTCAGTCTCTATTACAATATTTCACTCAAATCTCTGCATTATTTTTTACAAATGCATAATCTTTTTTAATAGTCTTTCAATACCTAGAGAATCATTGCTTTTTCCATGTTCTTTCAATATAGCAGTGCCAAAGCACATAGAGACTGAAACTATATATTTTTTTAATTAATTTCCTTAAGATAATGTTAGAGACATCAGGTTTCTTAAAATATAGATGAATTTCAAGGTGAGTCTGGTAGCAGATGTTATTAATGGCATATGATTTATTGTGACATGAAATCTGATCTGAAATTCATGTTATTAGCTGAGCTTTTTATAAATTATAATTGCCAACTGCTGAAAATATGTAGAAAGACCACTGATAAACTAGCTTCATTGTCAGGGCCTGGAATATCTGCATTTGCTAAATGTCCAATATCTCAAGTATTGCTGAACAAGTATAATACATTGGGATGTGCAGATCAGGCTTGAGTTTAAATCTTTTCATAGCAGAATTCTTTCAGAATGAGAAGTATTGGAGGTAGGAAGAGGGAATCTTACAAAATAAATGTTTACTGTGAAACTTCAAATGAAACATACACTCAGGGTCATAGTATGCCATTGCACAGATGCTAAACAGAATGAGTATTTTAAAAATAACAGCCCCCAACTCTGACTGTTAAATGTAAAATGTGTACTTTCAATATGAAACCAGTAATAAGTTAGACGAAATTCAAACATACTCAAACATCATTCTGTACAGCTGTAAAATCACAGCACAAAAAGCATGTTCTACCATCCTAAGGTCTACAAAGATTTGCATCTACACAAGACTTTCCAGGTCACCTCCAAGGAAAGCTAAAGAATGTCTATGGGTAGACTCACAATGTCAAAACATCAGTGTTAATAATTATTTCTACATATACTTCATTTATTCCAAATAACTCTGTATCTTGCTGTCCTCTCCCCATGTATGCTTAAATGTTAATCAAAGTTTCTGAAATGTTGCCTTTACCTATCACAATTTATGTGCTAAACTACCGAAATAAGAAGGGACAAACATAAGCATTGCATTATGAATAATCTGCTCAACAAACCAAATTTTGAAAGGTGAATTTACAGTACATGTTGTAATACATTTTTAATCTCCAGAAAAGCTCTGAGATAACATTGCAAATTCAGAAAGCAACACAAGGAACAGATGCAGTCTCATTCCTGACTTTTTTACATATCCAAAGCTGTTTAATGATAAAAGCATTTATGTGTAAAATGGCATTCACTTGCCCTTACTAAGAGTATATATGGAAAAGCCCCCTGTCAATGTACCAGTGTGCGTGTGGGAATGAAACATAAGGATCACCATCTGCAGCTGTCTAATAAGTGTTCTTCAGTGCCTAATGGCAAAGTGTCAATTCAGGGATCCTAAGATACCACAACGCATCATCTTGTCCATGCTAGTCTTACAAGACAAACATTTTGCATGTAAGAAGAGTTTATTTATATTGCTATTCATTTCAGTTGAAATACCAGATACAAAACAGTTATACTAGAAGAAGTCTGGGAGCATATATTTAATTTAGAATTCACCAATTGCCTTTATTTTATACGAATCAATATTTTAAAGGATGTGCAAAATTTATTTATTGCAGAGAACATATCTTAATAGTATGGAAATAATCTTCTCATATGCAAATATTTTTAGACTCTTACCTACTGTTGAACTTCTCTGGATGTTTTTCCCTCATGATATGGAATCTGTGGGCAATTGAAGCATCCTAACAGGAAAAAAAGAAAACTGTAAATCTATTGTGACAGGAAAATTACAGAAGAACAAAACTGTAGACAAGGCATACAATTTTTAAGGTATTTTTCAACAAAACCAATAGTCTTAACACTTAGAAAGCTTACAGGCATAGTGTTCCAAGAATGGGATATATCTGAAATTTATAATTTATTACAGTTGTTACAACCTCTATTATTCCTTTTTACAAATCAGACATGAAAGTTACATTCACTGAAAGTGTCTTTCACTTCTGTACAGCAAATATTATCTAGATCTGGTGAAGGTTTACAGTATGACCACTCATATACTTCCTTCTTGCTGGAATACCAAATAAAGTCTATGAAATCCATTCCTTTAGTAAAAGTGAGTGATAGATTGAGCAGTTACTTCATAGGCATATAGCTTGATATTTGCATACAGCCATTGAATAGCTTTTTCTAAAATTTGATAGAAAATGGGAATAAATTCTAAAAGAAGCCCCATTTGCTGTATGTCAGGAAAAGAAATCATGGGGGGGAAATTAATTTTTAAAATAAAAAGAGATTAATTACTTAAATTAAACACATTTTATAAAAATATTTTTAAATGTAGTAAATTATGCTAATAATGCATTAAAATAATGTGTATTTGAAATGAAATAGCTGTATGAAATACACGTATACAACATTTTAAAAAGAATCAACCCATTGTGGTGATGGGAGTTGCTGAAAACAGAATATTTGGAACGGATGTGCTAGAATCAGTTTTCATAGCATTTTTATATCTATCTCTTTCATGGGTATGAAAATATTTTCCTCACTCCAGATCATGTAATATTTATTTTGCATACTAATTCATCAAAAATTTACAAACTGGGAATTAAGAAAGTGAAAAGTTATTTCATCTTTAAACGTATCTATTAAATGACGTGAGAGTATAAGGTCTACAGTCTTCATTCTTGCAGGAGATAGTAAACACAGAAATCCACTTCGATCATGTGTTTATGTCTTAAAATGTTGCATATATAAGAAGAGTTAATATAAGAAGAGTTAATTCAGTTAGTAAGAAATATAAGTTAATTCCAGTTTCTTTGTAAAAAGAGTTTGACAAAAACTATGAATAAAACTATCACTATAATCAACTATCATGCCTATGAAAAAAATACATTACATAGCAACTTAAATTATTATGAAAATATAAAAGCTAAGAATTTGAGAAGTATTACATTCAGTGTTAAGTCAACATCTAGGAACACTTTCAGTTATTTTCAAACTGTGAGAATTAGCATTTGGGGGAAGAACAAAATAAAATACTTGAATTTTATCATATTTCTGATTCCTAACATGATTAAAATATCTTGTTTAAAATAATCTTTATTTGGAAGAAATCAATGTTAATATCAATCTCAAATAAGCAGGCAAGGATTTTGTGCAAATATGTAGGTAGCCACTAACATCACACATGGCTGCAACACTTTATGACTATGGTAGGTTTTTATTTACTAGGATGTTAAACAAGGGACTCTCTGGAGAACAGACTGGCCCAACTTCTAGGTTTTGCTTACTGGCCTGTGAGTACTTTGAAAAATAGATATATGAACTTAAATACTGTATCAAATACAAAATTGTTTTGACAGATGGGTAACATTTAAATAAATTTTTAAGATTATGAATAAGAGACAAATAAATAAGTCATAGTATTTTACACATACTCTACCTACATAAAAATGTAGAATAGCATAGATTTTTAGGCAAAATTTACAATCACTGATGAAGTAAAATCATTTAGTGACATCTCTAAATGTATGGGCTCCACTGAAATATTAATTTTTATTCACAATCTTATTATGTAGCTTCTAAAGATGCATACACTTTGTTGCTTTCTGCATATTCACATCACAATTTATTTATTTTTCTATTATATTTAAGAATGAAATAGCCATTTAACATTTTACTGTCCCATAAGGAAATGGCAGCAAAAACCCCTAGAGAACGAGCTAGTGCTAAGTCATAAAATGCCTTATTGTTCTGTCCTGTCATCCAAACTGTCATCTGAAACTTTCAGGTTGATATTCTCGAACTGCACTCAGCATTACTTTAAATTTATTTTTATATGAAATGCAACTTTATAAAGCAAATATCCACAAATATTCAGGTGATCCCACAGTTCTTGGAGATGGATGAAATAAAGCTGACAGTAAACCCTGAGACACCAGACTTATAAACAAAGCCTGCCAGCTGAACTAAAATAATAACTCCGTTAACTTTAGAAAGACCCATCATTCATACTTTATCCCGTATCAAATATGCCAGCATTAGAAAAGTATATTTGTTAGTCAGATCTATATGAAAGGAAATAAAAAGACTACTGTCGTGGTTAGCTGTTCATTTTCTACACACTGAAGCAAAAGACAGACCCAAGACAAAATGAATAAAGGAGAAGTAGCATATTTGACTGAAACTAGGAAACACTAATCAAGGACTAACTGTCTAATGAATGAAATGAAAAGGCTAATGTGCTTAATCATGCATAACAAATGCAAGCCACAAACAAGCTAGGGATCAATGCCCACTGCAGATGGCAAACACGCAGTTCTTTCCATGCAAAGTTGATTTGATAAAAATTTTCCCCTCCCTGCCTGAACATTTTCTGACTCCAAAACAAATCAACTAACTTAATGAGCTGAGAGGTAAAGAAAGTAATCCATGAAGCTAATTCTGATGGGCCCAACACAAGACAGGCAAATGTCAAGACAGATTTAATTTTAAAAAAATTGTTGAAAGGCTATTTTTATTAATGGAGACTGAACCAGAGTGGTAAATTGACACAGGTAACCTCTTACCAATGATAACTCAGTGCAGCAGGAAAATCTGAAACCAGACCATGTGTGCTACCAAAATAATCCTTTGCTTTACAGGGAAAAAAAACAAAACTAAAAAGAGAGAACAAAAGGAAAACTACACTGTTTTCTGTTTTTCAATGTCTATCATTTATTTGTTAAGATAGCACTGTGTGCAGTTTTGGGCACCTCAGTATAGGAAAGACATTGAAGTGCTGGACTAGGGTGCAGAGAAGGGTAACGAAACTGATTAGGGATCTGGAGAACAGGTCTTATGAGGAGAAGCTGAGGGAGCTGGGGCTGTTCAGCCCGGAGAAGAGGAGGCTGAGGGGAGACTTCATTGCTCTCTACAACTACCTGAAAGGAGGTGATAGGCAGGTGGGCGTTGGCCTCTTCTCCCTAGAGATTAGCAATAGGACAACAGGAAATGAGGTCAAGTTGCACCAGGGGAGGTTCAGATGGAATATTAGGAAACATTTCTTCACAGAAAGAGTGGTGAGGCATTGGAGCAGGCTGCCCAGGAAGGTGGTGGAGGCACTATCCCTGGAGATGTTAATAGGTAGACATGGTGTTTCAGGAGATGGATTAGTGGTTAGGGGTTGTATGGTGGACGGTTGGGCTTGATCTTGAAGGTCTTTTCCAACCTTGATGATTATATGATTCTATGACAGTAGCATACTGTCTACCTAGTATAAACAAATGAAAAAGGATCGGATGAAAGGAAAGTAACATGAACTTAAAAGGGGGTCAGAATACAAGATCTGTCTCTTAAGAGCAGGAAGAATTATCAGATGCCATCCCTGTATCCTGAGGAACAAACACTGAAAGCTTTGTATTTCTGGGTAAGGAGAGAAGAGGGTCCTACCTCTGGTCCTCCATCTGGTCCTACCTGCATTTGAAATAGGATTCATCATGGCAGATTCCATTCACCCATTTGAAAAAGAGGGATCTAAGCTATTTAGAACATAAAACTGGTTTTGGACCAATGGAGAATTAATTTATTTTTTGTGTCACAAACCATATTAAAATAATCTAATTACCTATTCTGAGAAACAGATCAATATCCACATGCATAGTAAGTCAAATATTATTTCCATATTGTCACTTTAATATTCTGACCTTTCCTGGTACCTGATATTGTGGATAGCCAGTAAAATATGAGAAAATATTTTTCTGTTTGATAACAAAACTGATATAAAAGAGAAAATCCACAAGTCAGTGAAGCAAACTCACATGCTTCATGATACTACCTAGCAAGGTAACAAGTACGTAGGCTTTTTAGAAAGGTCATTTGGCAATCAGATACTGGTCTATAATTAATATCAACTATGGCCATTATTTATTATTTTTTTATTAATAAACTGATACATATGGTAGCCTGAAATACAATTTTCCACCAGTACTATACCTGAATCTAAATACATTCTATTTTTAAAAGTAACATGCCATAAGTGGCTAAAATTTGCAAGACTTTTATAATTAATAATAATAACAATCTGAGGAGGCACAATGTTGTCAGGCCTGTTGCAAGGTGAAAGGAAGAGGAAGGTCTTACTGGATCACTGTAATACAAAACCAGCACAGTTCACTACTCCTACGCTTTTGTCACAAAGCTCATTTTATACCTAAAGCATTCTAATATTTTTCACCAAAGCATTCAAGAATAGAGATTTTTCAAGAACACTTTTGCATCAAAAGAAATGTCGGTGTGCAAAGTAATGCTGAATACAGAGCATTTAAAGCTTAACTACATAACTAATGAGACAATTCTGGTTTTCTGTGAATATTATATGAATATTTGAGTTGTATGCTATTATTCTAAAATAATTAATTTCTTTTTAAGACAGACTATTTTTACAATCATTTACACATCACACAAAATGTATGACAATAGTCTAGACGATGGTAATTTCTCTGAACTTTCACTTTGTATCACCAATCTAACATGAAAAAAACTAGCACACTTTCTTCTTTTTTGTATGCCTCTCTTGTTTAGATTGTTTTGACTCACTACTGCAGAATTTTGAAAGCAGAGATGAAGGAGTGGCTGTTTGAAGAACACAAAGTGCAGCTGAAATTCTACAAAATTGTATACAAACTCTTAAAAAATGTACCTCTGTACTTTCCAAATATTTAACCTAGACATATGTGCGATGAACACATACATACACCTTTAATTTGAACCTGTTCAGAGTCTGAAGTAGCTGGACTATCCTTCTTGTATCTCACTCAGGTTTGTTTTAAATCCTGACAGTGAAGATAAGATAGAGAACAGAGAGAGCATATCTGAATCTACTCCTAGGAAATGGAAAAAATATTTTAATTGAACTAGGACATTTCTCAAAGTGACCTGCCAAGAAGAAAAGAAGCTTAAGTTGCTACACCTCTTTAATACCTCATGATTGACTTACATACATATATATTCATCTTTTTAATGGGTATTAGCATTACCGGAAAGCAATCTGAAGCAGTCTTTTCAGAGGAGTAACCTTATACATTGTGAATAACCTTATAGAAAGATTAATGTATTTAATATATGTCTATCTATAAGCTTGCTGTGATTAAAATTCCCATTAAATAATAATTTTTATGCTGGTGAACAAACAAATGACCAATGTGCAACTTCTTGGGATATAAATGATCTGATCATTTTTTTTCTAAGATACTTCTTTAATTAAAGCTTAACGTATCCACAAGGCTAGGAAGCTTAAAGGATAATTCAGCAACCTGTAATCTTTGGATCAGAATGCAAATCTAACTTGAACTACCAGTTAGCTCACATCAGTTATTAATGTGGAATAGTACAGATGTACAAGAAATATTATTGAATATAGATTAAACTTATGTAGTGGCTTAAGCTAAAAATTATTTTCTAGATAAACAAACATCATTACAATTATGCATTCCACTTTCTGCACATGCACACAAAAGGGAAAAAAACACATATACATCCTTTATTTTAGTATTTACCACGCCATAATAATCAAGTATCAGAAAAGCAAATAATATGGCTAGTACTGAACCATTCAGTGACCAAGTGTTGAAATAGATACTCAAGAAGCTTCACACCCTGCCTTGTTTAAATCAAGCTGTCATTTCATATTTGACTCCCAGGTATTTTTTTTTAAATCATATGCATTAAACTCAGAAACAAAGTAAGAGATCTTCCCCAAAAAATCCTGAAATACAGTAGGTTTGGTGAAACCCTAGTTATTATAATCAACTTAGTTTCTACTGATACTCTGAGCCATTATATCTAAGAAAGGTGAGAGCTTGAGAAAGTTAGTAGTCAGAAGAGCTTTCAAGATATAGCTTTACTAAAAGACAGTGATAATTCCCTCACTTAAGGAAAAATCTAAGAAACAAACAAACAACTGAGAAACTTGTGTTTCTGATTTTCCATGAAAAACACAGAAACTGTCAAGGTAAATCTATTTGTTTTGTCAGTGATATTCTTGACAGCCAGCCCTCTGATGGTCATGTTTAAATACATTAAATACATTTCTGCTGTATATGTATTACTAAGTCAAGTGACAGTTCATATACTAAATACTCATTTAAATAGGAAATATCTCTAAATCAGGGATAAAATATCAGTAACTACAGTATTTAAAAAAAAACAGGCAAAAGAGCAGAGGATGTTACATAGGGGAAATTGTAACAAAATATTTAGAACAGGCCTTCAAATGTAAGCATATTTCCTTTTCCTTTCCATTTGAAGTCAAATGTATGTTGAGTTTCTGACATTATATAAACGTATTTTAGTACCAGAAATGTTTCATGCAGACTCAAAGTGGAATCCATTTTGCAGAAAAGAAAAAAAACCCACAACTCACCCCTATGTTCTGCCTATGTATAACTCTATAACATGTGGACATGTACACAAATTCACTCATCAGAGTTTACTCTCAATCAGCTCACATAGGGTGACCATATGTCCCAGCTGTGTAGGGACCAGTCCATGGACCAGTCCTTTAAGGCAACCCTTTCTACCAGAATCTCAGGGAGCTATTTTGGTTGTTAGAATCTATGCTAAATCACTATATATGTATTTATTTTTAACTCACTAATCAAATTCAAGGACCATCAAAGAAGACTGAGAGATAAGACAGTTAGGTTATTAACAGACAGATGACTAAACCAAACTGTGCACCATGACTCAATACAACGCAGAGGACATGTACCCTGTAAGATGAGGTCTGCTGAGGATACACTGTTACTAAGCACATCTTCCTTTCTTTATATTTGGTCACCCTAAATTTACTGTAACTAGAGAAGGGCTCTTCTAGATCCATGCTGAGTGTTTATGTGGTCACTAAAAAGAGAAGAAAAGTGATCACATGGCAATTAGCCAGCATAGCCATATAGACAGTGTATGAAGTATCTTAAAAAGATCTCTGTGGTAAACCTTTAGTAGCATTTTGGATAACTGCAGATGGAGAACTATGTTGAAATGGTCCCAATTATTCTGCAGAATGAGTTTGAGAATAACACAATCAAGGACACTGCTCAGATTGAAAATAAATAGAAGTAGCACAATGAAATTGGCTGCTGCTTTAGCTTTTCTCCATGAACATACAGCAATGGCTCACAGATAACCAGTAAAAAGCGAATAAACAAAGTTTCAATTAAGAGCCTATCTAGCTAAAAATGAGCACCCAAATTTTCCTACCCAGCACCTTTCCAGTTCTGAGGAGTGAAAAATAAGTAACTCACCCTCCACCAAATCAATTACTAAGCCTTTTTTTTGTGTGAAATACTAATGATTGCTATCACACAAAAAAAAACTTTACGTGAAGAAAAAGGTGTATTTGGGGTAAGGAATAATTGTTTGTGTACTGTCTCAAAAAACTAAATTCAACTTATGGTTTTCAAATACTGTCCTAAAAAAACCCAGCAAAGCACCTAAACAAACAAAAAACCAAAAAAAAACCCCAAAACCTGTGGGTATTATAGTTTTGTGGGCATTAGAGTAGTATTCTCAGGAGCTAAACTTTAGTTCTTAATTTTAGGTGCCTAAACTGGCAGAATGATCTCTGTATCCTCCCAGTATGCTTGTTAGTAAGAATAAAAAAACCTCTTTGGAAAGGTTTTTCAAAAAGGCATGAAGTTTCTGTTCTGAACCACTATGTGGAAATCTTTTGTTATTAATGGCACAAGAACCTGAGCACATCTTGCTCCTTACCTTTATGAAGCTATGCCTGAAACGCAGCAGTTTACACAGTTCTCTGAAATCTTCACCTGGGCTCAAGCCAAATCTTGTACGACCACCCATTTTAGATGCTCATTTGTCTGATAGGGATCAAATAATAAATGTTCATCTGACTTCCCCTTAGCAACTTCCCATAACTTGTTAGTCAAAGCCTTGGCAACAGAGCCTTATAATTTTAATACATATTTATGTTATTCATTTGTTTCCATAGCAGATATTTATTTTTATAAGAAGTATGCAAACCACTGAAACATCTCTCACTGATTTACACTCTGAAAGAATATTTTTCTCTAATTGAAAAAGGTCACTGTTTCCCTCATTCATTACATTTTCAATTTGAAATTTAAATTTTTGCAGTAGAATATTATTTATTATCTTCCGTATTGGAAAAACAAATATTAATTTATAAAAAAAACCCAACCTACTCATAAACTAGGGCTAGATGTTATTCAGCTACAGATATTCTCTCTCTCTCCACTCACTCACAATGAACTTTTGAAGATTCTCTCCTTCACATCTTTTATACAGCCTCTTTGCTTTTTCTTATAAGCCTAAAAGCAACTTTCTTTACTTTTGCTCAATATCTGTATTTTTTCTTGTCTTGTATTGACCAAAATGTTTTCTGAATCCTTCTACATTATTTTCTTGGTTTTGCCTTCATTTGTGTTATAACCAACTAAGCAGACTTACAGTTATCAGACACAGGTTTTCTTCATCTCCTCAAAACTTAGACTTCAATTTTAAAGTGTTTTTAATTTTAATTACAGCTTCTTCCTTGGAAAGATTTCAGGATTGCCTGGTTCACCTTTTCTAATTGCATTATCATTGACATTCTTCACCTTCACCATTTTCTCCATTTGATATGTAGAAAATGAGCCAAACTTCTGGGTTTTTCAGCCTTCAAAAAGGACAGTTAACTGGTACACTCCACATTATTTGAAAGGCAGGTCTTTAACACAAATTCTCTCCCTCTCTGGAATTTCTTCCAGAACTTCCTTCTCTGACATAATTTTCCAGGATCACTGTCAGTGCCCTTTTCTTCTATTCCATCCCCCATTTTTCCCCTGAGCTGATAAATTCATTACTTGCCTGCCTTCCAGAAGAAGAGCCCCTACCAATACCACTGGCATGCATATTCAAAATGAGTATATCTCCAGTGAATAAGTAGTGATGAGTTCAGAGAGCCTGTGGATGACTAAGATACTTGTTCATAGTATTCAGTATACAAGCTGCAGAACTCTCCAATATGGAAAGAAAACCAAGTTTCTCACTGCCAAATGCCTCATCTAACTTCTAAATAATATTATTGCATAAACCGACAGTGAAAAAATTTATAGTGAAATGTAGAATTGGTAGTTTTTAAAGTTGGTGGGTGTTTTTTCCTTTTTTTGCTGAAGCCAGTTTTTACTGCATGTTAGTTTTGTTAAAAATTTTTACAGTTCTTAATTTTTAGTAACTTCAGTAAAATAAAGAACAATAGCTGTTTTGAATAAATAATTTAGGTACGTAAACTCTTTTAGATGTGTACAGCACACAACAGTTATGCAGTACTGATTTTTCTAGTCTCTGGACATTAAAAAGATTTGAGATTAAATACATTGATTTATTCCACCAAAAGATTCTATTATGTGGTATAAGGTGAATAAGTCACAGGTTATTATCAGCGTGTTGATACTTAGGTACAACAAAAAATTGTTCTTTATTTTACTGAAGTTACTAAAAATTAAGAACTGTAAAAATTTTTAACAAAACTAACATGCAGTGAAAACTGGCTTCAGCAAAAAAAGGAAAAAACACCCAGCAACTTTAAAAACTACCAATTCTACATTTCACTGTTGGTTTATGCAATAATATTTCACCATTAAGCAATCTCAAAATACAGCTCTTGATGTGGTTAGAAACCCTGGAAACTGCACTGAAGCCCTTTGTTATGATTTCACAGGTACAGAATTTTAAACCCAAGAAAAAAAAAAAAAAATAAAGTCCAAATTACTTTAGAAGTGCTTCATTGATCCTTCACAGAGGGCTAAAGAAATATTTTTGCTGCCTTTCACATGCCATAGATCTGAGTCTGTAGAAGACTAATGAAAAAGTCTAGAGAAGCACGTGATGTGTGGAACTGAGAAATTCCTTAAGTTTTTGAGCAAAAAACCCTCCCTCTCAAGTATGCGCTTGCATGCTTTTTGCCTAACCATCTGGAAAGGCTCAGTGCGTCATGGTTGTTTAGCAACTTAAGGTTTTCATGGTAGCTTTGAATATATTATACCAGTATCTTGTTCTCAGTCTCAAATTGTTTGGGAAGGTTCTGTATCTGCATAAAATCTCCTTGCATGAGTCCTTTTTGCCCAGGATGTCCAACACATATCAGGTTTTCCAGAAGACTACATTGTTTATACAAAATACTGGGGTACAATTCCCCAAATTACTCTAGTTTATAGACCTATGCCCTAACAATTAAAATTAAGGGTGCAGCAAGCTGTAGTGCAGAGGCAGAAACAAGCAGAGTAAGAAAATAAATTATTTAGGTTTTTTCTTCTCTGAAGCCAGAATTCCTTAAAATAAATGCTCTTGGTTTGAAATGAGCAATGCAATATGGAACCATATGTATGTGAGAGAGGTGTAAGTATGCAGAAATGGCAAACTATACTTATATTTGCACGTATATCATAGTTTTAATACAACTAGAGAGCTCTGTAATTTTGAGAATCTGCTGATATGGTGATTTCAGCTCCTGCAGATCAATTCAGGAGACAGCAAAGGCACATGATCAAAGTCAGGTCCGAAAATTTCATTGCAAGCAAGTTGAATGGGATCGTTTCTCTGAAGTCCAGGCCAGATAGTTATAATATAGCAATGCCTCAATTTACTGAATGAGACAGAAAGTTCTAAATAAATCTTTGGTCTAAATGAAAGCATAGTCAATTCACCCTTCAACTTTTTACCTTAAAAACCAACAATGAAGTAGGCTGAAAGCTGCTCCTAGTTTTTTATAAATTTGCAAATCAAAGAGCACCTGTCTGTAAAGTGCTGCTTTGCTCAGCTACTTAAATAATGCAATCAATCCTAAATGACAAGCCAGTATTCTCAAATTTGCTGCACAGTAAGCAGACACTTGTCTTGCCAATGTTTGTAATAAGTAATCCTTGCAATTAGCAAAGACAAATGTAGTTAATATTAACTTTTACTCAGCATAAATATCACATCCATATGACATCAGGAGTTATCTAGGAGTAAGAATGTTTTAATGGTTATAACTATTTTCTATAATACTAGCATCAATAAGGGCAATGTAAAGAAGTTAAATCCTACTTTTACTAGTGTTTTAGTTTTGCTAATGAACAATCAAAATGTACAAAAAACTTGGAAAAGTCTGAAACTTTTTAGTTCTAGCTATGTACATTGTATTCAAAGCCATTTCCTATCCAGATGCATAAAACAAATTATTGAGATACTCCTTTAAAGACAACTTGGAACACAAATGACCTTTCATTTTGACAAAATGAAAGTTGCAGTTTGAGCTACCATGACTTTCCAAAGAAATTAATCCATGTTAATATTCCTCAAAGGGGCATTTAATAATGGCCTTCATTTATACATTATCACAGAATCAGAGAATGTTAGGGGTTGGAAGGGACCTTGAAAGATCATCTATACCACCGTCCTGAAAGAGCAGGAGCCCCTAGAGTAGCTCACACAGTAACACACCCAGGCAATTTTTGAATGTCTCCAGAGAATAGACTCCACAACCTCTCTGGGCAGCCTGTTCCAGTGTTCTGTCACCCTCACAGTGAAAGGTTTTCCTCATGTTTACGTAGAACCTCCTATGCTCCATCTTGCACCCGCTGTCCTTTGTCCTATCATTTAATATCACTGAGAAGAGCCTAGCTCCATCCTCCTTCCTGACAGTCTTCCTTTACATATTTGTAAACATTGATGAGGTCACCCCTCAGTTTCCCCTTCTCCAAGCTAAAGAGACCCATCTCCCTCAGTCTTTCCTCATAAGAGAGATGTTCCACTCCCTTAATCATCTTTGTGGCTCTGCACTGGACTCTTTCAAGCAGTTCCCTATCCTTCTGGAACTGGGGAGCCCACAACTGGACACAATACTCCAGATGCAGCCTCACCAGGGCAGAGTAGGGGGGGAGGAGAACCTCCCTTGACCTACTAACCACAGCCCTTCTAATACACCTCAGGATGCCACTGGCCTTCTTGGCCACAAGGGCACACTGCTAACTCATGGTCATCCTTCTGTCTACCAGGACTGCCAGGGTTCCCCCTTACACTGCTCCAACAGGTCAGTCTCCAACCTATACTGGTACATGAGGTTGTTCTTCCCCAAATGAAAGACTCCACACTTGCCCTTGTTGTATTTCACTACATTTCTCCCCACCCAACTCTTCAGCCTGTCTAGGTCTCGCTGAATGGCAGTACAGCTTTCTGGTGTGCCACCCATTCCTCCTAGTTTTGTGCCATCAGCAAACTTGCTGACAGTGCACTCTGTTCCCTCATCCAGATAATTCATAGATATATTGAATAGCACTGGTCCCAGTGCCGACCTCTGATGGACGCCACTAGATACAGGCCTCCATCTAGACTCTGTCCCATTGACCACAACTCTCTCACTTCTATCCTTCAATCAGTTCACAATCCACCTCACTACCCCATTATCCAGACCACACTTCCTCAGTTTAGCTGTGAAGATGCTGCAGGAGAGAGTGTCAAATGCTTTACTGAAATCAAGATAAACCACATACATTGCTCTACCATCATCCATCTACCTGGTTATGTCCTCATAAAAGGCTACCACGTTGGTTAAATATGACTTGGTAACAACTCCTTGGTAAAACCATGCTGATTGCTCTTGATGACCCACATATTCTCGATACACCTATAGACAGCACCAAGGATAAGTTGTTCCATCATCTTTCCAGGGATGGAGGTGAGGCTTACTGGTCTCTAGTTACCCGGGTCCTCCTTCTTACCCTTTCTGAAGACTGGAGTGACATTTGCTTCCCTCCAGTCCTCAGGCACCTCTCCTGTTGCTCACGGCTTACCAAAGATGATGTAGAGTAGCCTAGCAATAACTTCCACCAGCTCTCTCAGCATCCCCAGGTGCATCCCACCAGGACCCATGGATTTATGGATGTCCAGATTGCTTAACTGATCCCTAACCCAGTCCTCATCAACGAAAGCAAACTCCTCCTTTATCCTGACTTTCTCTGGGGCCTCAGGGGTCCGGAGCTCCTGAAGACAGTCTCCAGCCGTAAAGATAGAGACAAAGGCAGCATTCAGTAACTCCTCCTTCTTTGTGTCCTCTGTCACCAGGGCAGCCACCTCATTCAGCAATGGGTCGATATTGCCTCTAGTGTTAGTTTTGTCTGCAATGTATTTGAAGAAGCCCTTTCTGTTCTCCTTGGCCTCTCTTGCAAGGTTTTATTCCAATGAGGCCTTAGCTTTCCTAGTTGCCTTCCTACATACTCTGACAACAGTTTTATATTCCTCCCAAGTGACCAGCCCTTCCTTCCATGATCTGTAAACTCTCTTCTTCCTCTTGAATTTGCCCAGCAGTTCCCTCTTTAAACTGCAGGTCTTGGCTCCCTTTCTTGATTTCCTACCCATTGGGATGCTCTGATCTTGAGCTTGGAAGAAGTGGTCTTTGAATGCTAACCAACTATCTTGGACCCATTTATCTTCTAGCACCTTGTCCCATGGGATTTCAACTAGCAGTTGCTTGAAAAGGCAAAAGTTGGCCCTACTGAAGTCCAGAGTCATGATCCAGCTTGGTATTCTGTTTCTACTGCTCAAGATCCTGAATTCCACCACCTCATGGTCACTGCAGCCAAGGCTGCCCTCAAACTTCACTGCTCCAACCAGGACCTCCTTGTTAGTAAAAGATCCAGCAGTGCTCCTCTCCTGGTTGGCTCATCCACCATTTGCATCAAGACACTATCATCAATACACTGGAGAAACCTCCTGGACTGTGAATGGGTGGCTGAGTAGGCCTTCCAGCAAATACCTGGGTAGTTAAAATCTCCCATGAGAGCCAGGACCTGTAACTGCGAGGCTGCTTTCAGCTGCCTGCAGAAGGCCTCATCAACTTCCTTGTCTTGATCAGGTGGCCTGTATTAGACACCCACTACAGTATCACCCATGCTAGTCCAACTCTTAATTCACACCCGCAAACTCTCTCTGTCCCACCATTTCTCTGTCTCACCAGATCATAACCCCTTGACACACATAGATTTCTAACTGCTCCCGCTTATTTCCCATACTACATGCATAGAACTATTCAGGTTGGAAAAGACCCTTGGGATCACCAAATCTAACCATCATCCCTACTCTACAAAGTTCTCCCCTAAACCATATCCACCAACACCACATCCAAACAACCCTAAAACACAGCGAGGGATGGTGACTCAACCACCTCCCTGGGCAGCCTATTCCAGTGTCTAACCACTCTTTCTGTGAATTTTTTTTTCCTAATGTCCAGTCTAAACCTCCCCTGTTGCAGCTTGAAGCCATTCCCTCTTGTTCTGTCGCTCATTACCTGTGAAAAGAGACTAGCACCAACCTCGCTGCAATGACCTTTCAGGTAGTTGTAGATAGAAACTGACGAGGTCTCCCCTCAGCCTCCTCTTCCTCAAACTAAACATTCCCAGCTCCTTCAACTGTTTTTCATAAGATTTATTCTCTAGTCTCTTCACCAGTTTCGTTGCCTTCCTCTGTACTCGCTCCAGCACCTCGATATCTCTCTTGAACTGAGGTGCCCAGAACTGGACAATGTTCAAAATTACTCAAATATCATCTACAGCAATTTCACTGCTATTGCACAAATTGTAAATTATGTTTTCTGAATTATGGATAGAATTTTTAAAAGGCTTCTGTTTTTATAGCCTTGTGAAAGGACAATGAAATATATAAAAAAACCAAGATTACTATTTCAGCATTTAAAATCTACACAAAGTAATTCAAACAAATGTTATGACATTTAAGATAATGAAACCCTTCATTTATGCCAGTGTGTCCTAATTCACATATAAGGAGTCAGAACAGATGTCCAAATACTGTAATGCCAGAAGAAAGTTAGGGCATATCTTGATTAATACTCTCAGAGCAGTCCGTGGTGTCTCTTTAAAACTGGCACGCGTTACTTCAAAACATCTATTCAAAATCCATTCTAGGAAACACAGCTAGACAAAGTGTTCCCAAGACAAAAGGAAAACAATAAAGCTCTGTATAACCCTTTTAGCAATGTAAGCTGCATATTATCGACAGACCATTCATTGCAATCAACAAATGATTAATTGCAAATTTGTTGCTAAATTGACCACAAAAAAAGACAAGCTTCAGGGTACTGTTAAAGAGGAAAAACTTATGTTAAAAATGATTGGAGACTTTTTGTAGTGAATTAATTCTAATCAATACGCTTGTTGACTACATGGTAGAATAATGACTTCCTTAAATAGCATATGTACCCATTATTGTAGACATTCAAATTAATATTTAACCTAATGCTTTGCTTTTTTTTTTTTTTTCTCCTTTTGAAACAGCATTTTTCTAATTTTGCTTTTAAGAACTACAGTCTGCTGTCAGCTGCCACATAAACCAGATTTTTGTAATGTCCAATATCAATCTTGTGTGGCATAATATACAGGTAACAAGAGTTTCTAACACAAAATTAATTGTTTATTTAGACTTTACATTAATTTTTTCTTTTTAATTACTCTTGGAATGGAATAAATATTAGATGCCTTCAAGCCTCTCTACCTTACAAAATTCAGATAATTCTGCAGTCTTTCACTTTTGTGCAAAGGTGTGATTTCAGATTTTCCTGGCTGTGCCATTTTCCTCCTATTGTAGATACAGTCACATAACTAAAAGTTAATCTTTTAATGACACAGAGAATTTAATCCCTGTAAGGGTCAATCTGCTACTGCAAAAGAGATAGGGTTTGTTGGTGGTTTTTAGGTGTTCTTTTTTATTTTTGGCATGTCAATGTTATCTTGAAAAGTGCTTTACTTCTTGCATTTGCTGAAGAGTCTAGTCCTCACATTTCTGTTCAAGAAAAACATTCCCATTAATTTACAAACACTGCAATTGATAAAGTAATAATTTAATTATTGAACTATATTCACAGCTAAGACCCAACTTATAGTGTTGACTATGAATGGGCTGAAGCTTATGTTTAAAAGTCTCTCATTAATTAAAACTTTTTAGGAAGAAAATTTCTTCTAAATGTGGGGTAGGCTGAAATGCAGAGCTGAATAATTTTTATTCTTTTATATTTATTTGTTGTAATATTACAGAAATATTTGTGTATATATATGGAATAGTCTATACTATGGCTGTTGAGTTGTTTTATATTTTGTGGGGAAAAAAAAATAACAAAAAAAAAATTCCCAGGCACCAGAAATATCTTTCTTCTACTTCACAGCTACCATTGCAGTGCAGATTTTTAGAAAAACAAGGAAACATATATACAAGAAAGGAATAAATTTTAAAATATTCAAGTCTCTCCGATTCCAAAGCAAATGATACATTTCTCTAAAAAGCAGAGACACACAAGCTACAGACACAGCTAAGAGCTGGAAGTCAAGCTGTTGACAAACTGATACAATTTTTTACATGTCTATGCAGCACAAATTTAATCTTCATTAAGATTTCTGCTTTAAAGATCTCTGAAATAATGTTTTCTTTGAGGAACTTAGATTACATAAATAACCCACAATACCTAGCTTTCAGAGATGAAGACTAGAACCCAAACCCGAGAACTATACTCAAAAGCTCCATATACTGAGATATTTCAAAATTTGATTCAAAATCCAGTATGTTTTAGAAGTCAAACATATCTGGCCATACCTCTATGTTCTCTTCACTGAAGCCTTCAGCAAAGGTTTTCTCCACTCACTCAGTATCCAGAGACCTGCAAGGAGATACTAACGTCTCTCATTCCTTTTGGGGTGAAAAGTGGATTCTTGAGGCAAAATTCAAAAAGGGAAGCATGAAGTGATTCTTCCTTAAAATACTCTCTCAGGCTCCAAAATTCTCAGAAACTGGACTGACGGAAACAAACTAAATTTTAACAAAAAGCAAGTGCAAAGACTTGCATCTGGGGTGGGATAATGCAACAATACAAGCTGGTGCTGACTGTCTGGGAAGCAGATCTGCAGAGAAGGATCCAGGAGTTCTTGAGGACAATAAATTTAACATAAGTCAAAAGTATGCCCTTGTAGCAAAGATGGCCAACACCATCTTCGGTTTTATCCACAAGAATGCATCCACCATGTTCATGGTAGTGAACTTCCCCCTCTGTGCATCATTTGCAAAACCATATTTGGAGTACTGTTTACTCTTGGGCTCTCCATTACTAGAAATACATGGACATCTAGAAGAGGGTCATCAGGCTGCTCAGGGGCTGCAGCACATGTCCCTTGAGTAGAGGCTGAAGCAACTTGTTACCAGCCTCAAAGAAGGCTACTAACAGGAGATTTTATCGTTGTCTACAGCTACCTGATCATAGGATACAGAAAAGACAGCCAGACTCTTCTCAGAGATAGCATGAAAGGCAACAAGACACAAGCCAAATACTGCACAGACAGATAGTGGAACCTCCACTCTTGGAGGTATTCAAGATTCAATTACAGAAGTCCCTGAGCAAACTGATCTGATTAGACTTGCTTGCAGTAAGATTTGGAAGAGTTCTGCAGTTTAATTACATGCTGTATGTATAGACAAAGTATTCCTTTGGCTTGCCTTGAAGCTGAAACATTATACCTTCATTTGATGCCTTTCAGTTTTATACTAGAAGAAAAAGCAAACATAAATTCACCACCCACCCTCTCCTTCTCACTCATGATTATATGGATGCTATAATCTTTGCTGTGTTTTCTATATCAAAGAATTTTATTCTAAGTAACTTTTCTTCTTATGGAAGCTATTCCATATCTTTAATAATTCTTCTTGCCTTTCATTAAATCTTCCATTTCAATAACAGCATTTGTGAAATGAGAGAAGCAAAATGGTACTCACTAATTCGAGACGAAGGCACATTTTGGGCATAATAGTAATCTGTCTTTTTTTTCTTTATTACTTTCTTAATAAGAGAATAGTGCTGTTGCTGCAACCTTTTATACAATAAGCTAAAGTCTGGAATAGTCACTTAAGAAACAGTTTCAGGAATGATTCAGGAACTATACAATAGGACTATACGATATCTAGTTTTCATTAAAGAGATATAAACAGCTACAACATGTCATAAAGATTAAAACATCCATATGAAAAAGTATCCTCCATTTGGTATAATAATGATTTTAAAATTAGCTGTTAAAGTATATCTTAATAAATAATCTTTTTGGTTGGGGGTTTTATTTATTTATTTATTTATTTTAATAGGAATCCTTTGCAATTCTGATACATAAACTAAAAAACTGACATGCTATGTGAATTGAGCAGCCTCTTTGGAATCCAGCTGGCTTGGCTGTATGCCTTTCTAATGGTAATGAAGTCACACAGCTGCTAGGACAATCAGCTGGAGTTCAGATCATCACCAGCTAAATGGATATCCACTGACTGGCTTCTTATCAGGTCTCACTAAAGTTCAGTGTTAACAAACTGTAAGGTTACATAGGTTTACATGGTTACAGCAAAGTGCCTTTTAAAAATGAACTTGTTGGAGCTGAAAAAATCCCTCCTTTTTCTGCCTATAAATGTTACTTTGTACTGGTCAACTCAAGAAACATCCAATCCTACTCCCAGTGAAGTGAAAGGAAAGTCCCCATTCATTTGCATGGAAGTAAAACAAGTCAGTTCCCAATGTTTCAGGAATTCTGGAAGAATACTGCTATTCAGATTACTTCAGAATGCCTCAACTAAAGGGTCACTAATTATTCAGCTCTGTCCAATTAGTAACTTAGAATTCAGTGCACACTGGACCTGTGAGAATTTGCCAGCTTTTACTTTGCTCATCTAATTGCTGGTATGTTCATGCCACATAAAATGGTGAAGTTTCACTGTTTCCACAGGAGGACAATTTTGTACGAAGAAATTACAACTACATGTAAAATACTCCTTATTAGCCTATCAGTACTACACAACCTTCAGTGTAAACACAACAGATTTCAGTATTAACTGTCTTCCCTGTAGATAAATTGAAAAGTGTAAGATACAAAAATTTTAACAAGATCAGTATCAATTTTTTTTTTCTCTATAATTTTTGTCATCTGTCTTTCCCCAAACAAAATGTGGATTATTACTCCTTAATAGAACAGGAAACATGCAATGGTGCTCCATTGAGATAATAATATGGGAGAAAAGGTTTTATCAGCCTAGTGTGAATATACAGTGACAGAACTTCAAAAGCTTTCTCCTCATTCTTCGAAACTGATCCAGTCTTTAGACACAATTTCAGCTGTTATAAGTAATGGAACCAAATGGTTTCAATCACAGGAACAAGTATCAACTGTGCTACTAGTGAAAATTTCAGTGAGAAATAACAACGGTTGAACAACTGGGCCTCCTAAAAACTAACAAGAACTTTTTTTACAGACATTCAGTTGGTTGGGGTTTTCGTCATAAGATTTATGGGTCCCCTCACAACATAGGAGCTGCACAATATAAAATTTATGAAGAACTTTAAAGGACCTTCTAGTCCTTCTATTTAAGGACTTTATCTTAGCATTATCTTCTCTTTATAGTGATTTATTCAAACAAGAAACACCCAAATTACAAGCAAACTACAACCTGTGATCCAAACACTTTTGACTTTTGATCTCTTGACTTTTTAAGGCTTATGCAGCTCTTTCTCATTGGGTTTCCTTTAAGAATCAAAAGATAATCAGTAATACTTATGTGAAGCTCAGATGAAGGGCTTTAGCAACACCTCCAGATTATAATCAGCAAAATATCATACCTCCCACTAACCAATATATGGAAACTCACCCACGTAAATGATATCATCCTGATTCAACTAAGCATGCTCAAACTGAGCAATGACATTCATGCACAGGGAGAAGTCCATAGAAGGAAAATAACAATATTCCTACAGCTAATTACACTCAAAGAGAAATAGACAAGTAATTCTTGGCACATACTCTGAATTTGATATTATAGAACAAAAAATATTCTAGTTTTGATTTTTAAAATTATTTTAGGGGCTATGAAAACTGGCAAGATGATAGCTTTTTCTACATAAAGTCCTATATTTATCCACTGAGCTTACGTTTGCTTGCCAATATCCTTTGGCTTTTACCTACAGGAGCTACTTCTGCTGGCAAGCAGTAAGGTCACTTCCATGGTTCACAGTTGAGGCTGTCAACAATTGTGCCAACTGTATGACATGGATATCTATTCAATAGAGAAGACTCAGAAGAATTATTCTATAGGTTGTATAAATGTCAGTTGGTGATAACTTTTGGTTATTATATATCCCAGCTGAATTTAAATAACTGATCTAGAAAGCAAAAGTTCTGTAAACCATTGGTTCTCTCAGAAACTTATCCCAGAAACCAATTAACCAATCACATGTAGCAACTCTCAGTTGACCTGATTTTGTCCACTAGCAAGCACACAATTTGCTATAATTTACAGGTCCAGCTAAAACCCCACTAACTTCTGTGAACTTTTGATTAGCTTTTACCAACTTAAAAGGAACAAGCAGTTTTCAGACAGAAAATAAGTAGTTTCAACTGAATTGACAGGTACTCTGTTTCCTCCTCTTTGGATCTAGAAAAGGTAGCTTTGTTCCCCCCAAAAAGTTAGGACGAGCACATAATCTTTTTCTACTTCCAATCACTGCAGTATACAGGTATGTCCACAGGATATAACAAAATGTTAAAGTGGTGTCCAAAAGAGAGAGACTTAATACAAAATAGGAGCCACTTGCAGTGTTTTGCAGTGTAACCATCTAGAGCAATTGCTCTTGGCACGGGTCTAACCAATTTGTGAGTAGGCAAAATGCCATCTGAACAGATGGCATAAGGTACACTGCCAAATAGCCATGTATGTGCATGGGCTGTGGGTAGTAATGGCATGATTCCCAGCCATGAAGGTCTAAACAGTTGTCCATCCTGATCTTACAAGCTCATGTTTATAGTGAATTGTCATCAATAATCCAGCGTTGTACTAAATTATCCTTCAAATAAAAAATGTTCCTAGAACTGGAAATGGCGGACATTTGAGTTTCAAGAGAATTCCTGTGTTCATTTCTTTATTACTTCATTAACAACTGAAAAAGATAAATAAATGTGCAGATATGAAAATGAGCCCCAGTTTCCCAGAACCATTCAACTTGTTGCTTGTTGCTGTGGTAATACTGTGCAGCCAAAGATCTTGATCTGAAGGGGAGAGAATTAGCCTTTGGATAAGGGAATGCCTGGGCTGCAAAACTGCACATTGTGTCAACATCCTCCTCTTTCTTCTTGTTCCCAGATTATACAACTGTTCCCATGGAATAAAAGAACAAAGCGTTCTTCTAATCTGGAGATTCACAGGAATTATTCAAAGCACTATGAACACACACATTACTGGGTAAAATCAGCTGTACCTGGAGCTTTACAAAACTTGTATGTCCCCATAACCATGGAACTACAAAAACAGCTTTAATTCAGCTCTGCCTGGCATCTCTACAGTGCGTCTCAGATACATCTGAAGATCCAAAGCAGTAATTTTGTCTACGCAAATTTCATTTAAATTCTTCGGTATACTAGCACAGCTAAGAATTATTAACCAGCTATTTTTTCACCAGAATTAATTCCTTTTCTGCTTACAAACTGCTCCAAGACAGATTAAAATATCTTCGTGCTCATTAGTTACTTGAAATTGTTTTCCTTCTAATTTACGTGATTGGTTCTTAACCTTAAATCTTCACAGGTTTTCATTATGTATGTTTAGCAATTCAAGTTGACTTGGTTGTTGACTGTACGCAAAGGTTACCATGATAATTTCTTGTCCTTTGTTTGGATGAGTAGAAATTTTTACAATCAGGATTTTGATACAAACTTTTGTAATTTCAAGTTCCAAATGAAATCTTACAAGTATTTCCTTTTTTTTTTTTTTTTTTTTTAAATGCTCCTGGCTAGTAAGTTTACATCCATGCAACACAAATCTTACCTTCCTATTTAACTTATAATTTTTATCTTTCTGAATGTTGGGGTAAAAAAATCCACAAACAAAAGACAAACACCATTCTGTAAACAGAAGTCACCAGAAAAACAAAACAAAACAAAAAACCAACAAAAAAAGGAAGCTCAGTTATCCAAACCAATTTCCAATGCTTAAATTATATTTTCAGATAACAGCATTGTATTCTATATAAGCATTGACCCAATGGTACATGATCTTTTTGCTTACATAAAATGTAACAGTATAACTTTTTAGGGAAAATGTTGCCAGCTGTGATTTGTTTTACCAAATGATCCATCCTTAAGAATTCACCACTGTAGATAAATTGACCCTGTACAGATAATTTAGGCTGATTTAATAGTGTATCTACCAATGTTCAATACAATGCACAAAAGACAATCAACTATAGTCTCTTAGAACATTTCTTGATGGATGCTTACTGCATATGCCAAACAATCTGGCAAACAAGAAGACAGATTTGGTGCAAACAACAAAAAGTGTACTACTGATTTCAACAGGATCACGGAATGGCCTATAACCATATTACAAATTCCAGATTATAAAGTTTTATACAGAAGAAAATCACAAAGAATTGTAGGAAAATTTGCAGAGTAAAAGCTATGTGATTATAGGTTACCTTTAGCAGTTGTCTATTGTTTGACTCATGCAAGCAACTGACAGAAAGAGAGCAGTTTGCTTGAAATAGAAAACAAAAGTCAGGAAAAGAAAAGGAGTGTAATCTCAAACAAAGCTGTAATTGCCAAGAGCCTGCTAAATTAGCTGTTACTTTGTTTTTGCAGAATGTCTTGAACATATTGAACATTTTAACCTTACAGAGAGAACCTGTCTATTCTTAAAATTACTTAACGATAAAACAGGCTAGCAGAGATGAAACTTACCTGAGCAAAATACATTTTTGCCCATAGAGCTAAAAGTTTCAAGCAGTTTTCAGTAAACCATGTATGTACAGTTGGTTAACACTCTTCTTCCCACTATACATTGTAAAATAAATTTGGCTTAGTAAGTGGTATCAGAAACATTGCCTGGATTGTTAAACTGATCAGGCACACAAAAGACAGCAAATTACATACATATGCAGACAAAAGGGATGTTGCACGTTGAGCAGAGGGGTAAATACTTGGTGATGGAATTCATTCTTCTGCTGTAATACTTGCCATAGCTGTGAAAGTAAATGTCTCTCAAATTTCCTGTTTGTCTAGGGCAGCTGTGACAACAGCAGATTTTGTAATATGGCTCAGGAATTTAAAAAAAATAAAATTAAAAAAGGCATATTTCTCATAAATTTGCCCTATTTAGTCCTGGAAGCCATGATGGATTTGACATTATGAGATCAAAATTGAAGGTTTGTCCTACATAGAAAGAGAGCGAAAAAACAGATTGATGAATGACACTGATCTTTTCAGGCTTATCAAGGAAGACCTGCAAACAGCAGCACTGATCAAAATGGGAAAGAGAAACATATGGTATGAGGCATACCACAAGAAAACTTCAAATGACAGCAACTTGTTTCTGAAGAAAAGACCAAAAGCTAAATACAAAAAATTAGGACTATTAAAAAAAACCCCACAGTCATTTTGGAGAACAACTGTTGAAGAATGTGAACTATGAAGACGTCAGGAAAGAATTTTAAATAGTCATTGTCACATTAAAGCTGGCAAGAGCTAGAAGGTTGAAGATAAAAATCAAAATCACTCTTTATATGAGAATATTATGCCAATGATGTATTCAACAAACAAGATAAAAATTATATAGATGAATTAACTTCAATAAATTGTTATTCAAGTAGCAGAACTAATGAAATCTGGTTTCTTACTGATGCCTATCTGTTACATTTACACACTTATCTGTTATGCTTACATACCTCTAATTCCCAAGACAATCCTGCTGGCCAAGAGACTGTGCCTCCCTGTATCTATTGCAAAAACTAAATGTATGAGAGTTAATGTGCTACTGATATGAAGTAGATTGACAGCTGAATTCTGCCTGCTGTTCTTTCAAAGGCAGCTTCTCTCCTACACCAGCTACTGATTTTTACAAATTACTCAGAACTTCACAACTCTAACTTTGCTGGAATCAGGCTGATGCTCACACAGATATACAATATGGTCATGCACATTTATTTCATTAGGGTCATTTCACTTAGAGTCAATGAAACTGTAAAGATGGCTGAAGGCAAAATGCAGGAAAGGAGTGAAGGAGTTGTATTCCCGAGGTATATGTCCAGAGCTTACCCAAGAGTACAGAATGATGCTAGGCACTATTCCTTTTCCAGTGGTCAATCTAAATGGGGAAACACGGTAAGGAATTGGACCTAATAACTCAGGAAAAAAATTCAAATATTACATATCTTCCTATAATAATAAGGAATGTACTTAACCCTCTGACTTAACCACTACTGACTCTTAAAACTAAAGCAGCAGCTTCTACCCAAAAGTGGATTGTAAATTTCTGTGCTGAAATCCAAGATGCACTTACAGTGAAGGGCAGGTTGTTTTACAGTCATTTAGCACCTTTTGGGAGTTAGGAAGTAGGAGCATGTCTTTGTGACCTTCCTCAAGTCACTTACTGAGAAACTGTCAACTAAAAAAAGTAATTCATACACTTCTGCCTTAAAATGACTTAGCTCCTTTTATTATGATTTGTCTGGTATTAGTATGCGTAATCTACTACCATTAGGACATACATGAAAAATAATGTTATTAATTTTCCATTTTGCCAATGTAGTTAACGTCTGAAGTCTTGTCCTGTATTTTAGTATTTACATGTATAATTCCTATTCTTAGATATGAGTATGTTAACACAGGGATGGAGGAGAATAAAGTGAATAAATACTTAAAAAAATCAAAAGCACTTATCTTCTACAGTACTTAAAAAATACTAGGTTGGATTAGATGATCTTCTGAGGTCCCTTCCAACCCCTAAGATTCTGTGATTCTGTGAGATTTAAGTAGAGGTTTAATGATTCAGACCACATTAACACGAGTGTTTCAAATTGCCCTGATTTGGATTTAACTGCACATTTTTTTCTATTCTGAATCTAACTTTATCCATTCATAGCAAGTGGACAACTACCTACTTGCTTCAAAGAGATATAATAAGACATAATGTTAAATGATTGAAAGGTAGGAAACAAATACTATTCTGTTACAATTCCTACATACAGACAACAAGGTTTATATAATCTCAAGAGCGATATCTTGTCCCAGCTCTAAAGCACAGTGACTTATTTTACTTATTTCAAATGGGCAATTTTACAATATCTACTAGGTTCGTTCACACCAAGAATGCAGTGTTTAAACTCCAGTTCACTGATAGAAAATGTGGCAGTACATTCAAACCTCAGTTCTCAAGGGCCTGGAAAAAAACAATTAAAAAACACAGATCTCTTGCAGCACAGCAAGTCATCATCACATTCCTAGGGAACTTGGCCAATACTGGGCAAAATGTGCTTGTGAGATGGATCCAAATTGGAATCTACAATTTGAATCAACCTACTAGATAATTAGTAAAGTCCTCCACACTACACCTAAGGCATAACATTTTTTTTCATAATATACCTCACTGACCCTTTTCAGAATCCCTTTGGAACCTTATGTGCAAAGCATGGCAATAAAAGGGTTATTTAAGTATCTTTAGCATCTGCTTTTGTGATTAGTATTTGAAAGGAGATGAGTGCTTCTCTTGCGAGGCACAAAATGACACGGAATATAACAGGTACTGTTAATGACAGTATATTAATGTTTAATAATGCAGAGTGATTAAGACTGGGTCTGTACTTTATTATTCTATCTTCTACATATGTCAGAATGGCTTGAATACCTTTTGGCATTATATTTAATTAAAAGTAAAAGTTAATTTTTCTCATTCACATCAGGTATAAGAGTTATTACTTATGATTATGCTACATTTCCTAAAATGACTTTCTTTGTTTAATTGATTGCTTACAGTGAGAATTAATACAATTTTATTTTGAGTTCTTTGATTTTTAAACAAAAATGTAGAAAATTTCCGGAAAATTACTGTCATACTAACTGAATGTTGTTTAATATAAATAAAGGAGGTTGTATTTTTTTTTTTTCTGCAACAAAGTTGCTCTGCAATGAACTACAGTTGCAAAACTTCCAAGTGATTAAAAAATATAACACTCATAACTTCTCCAATGTATATGGGCCTTCTAAAATTACTTTAAGATCTTTGGTCTGGCAGACCTTGCTGTCAGCTTCTTTGAAAAATCTCTGCAGGTGCATTTTATCTAATAACACTTTTACTTAATAAAAGCAAAACAAAAACCCCTCAAACTTAAACCCTCATGAAAATAAATATTTTTTCCATGGATTTCATACCCAACAAAAGTGACAGTAGCAAGGCTGTAAAAGGGAGTTTCTTAATACGCTTTAGATAAATTCACAAAATCTCTCACTAACCCCAACCTACAATTAACGTGTCATGTTCACACAATAGTCTTGCTAAATATTCCAAATACAAGCAGAAAGAAATAAACAATTTGACTTCAAGTCACTCTTTGAGCTTAGAAACACTGACACAGCCTAGTACATCAGCCTTCTGTATCTCTGTAACTCCCTGGTAGCACAGCAGTTTCTAAAAAGAGCACAATTAGGCACAGAATCTTAAATAGCAAATTTTTTTTCTGAAAATGTCAATACAGCAGCTGAAAAGAAGAAAGTTTTCTTAGACTATAACCTAATCTTATGTGTGTTTCTTCAAACAAATGCATCACAGAACATGATTTACTGAATATTTAGGTGCTTCAAAACTCTTCTCAGGCCCTGAGTTCTGTATACTAGTCTTTTATGTGAAAACATACACTGTGAAATTATACACATTTGCAACCATATTTTTGGCAAGGAGAGCCATGTAAAAGTCTATAAACAAACAACACTAAATCACACTTATTCAGTGAATACTTGCCCACACTAGATTGCAACTCTGTTTTAAAAAATATGTTTGGAAGCTCAAGGGATAAAAGCCCATATGTTTATCTGCTATATAAGAATGTGCAGAGAGGAATAAATTATCTTAAGACATTCAAAATGGTACAAGGACTGATTTAGCTGATGTAAAGTCCCCTGGTCTATATAGCTGAAGGAGATAAGAGCATGGGTAGATTCAGGTAAAGAAAAAAAGAGCTACGAATCTTTGCCAAGCATGTGCAAAACTTCCATCTGATGTGTATCTGTGATTCAACTACTACTGCCACCTTTGAGGCTTAAGCAAGTTGTCTTTCCTAGGTATTGTGACATCCTATATCTGTACTATCATACCTTTTTTTTTAAAGGTATGGTATTGTCTGCTCCCACCCACTCAGTAGTCCCTGCTGTCTCCTCAAGCTCTTCCCCTGCACCCAGATTCCTCACAGCGATTAAGTGAACACTGTAGGAATTTCTGCCTTGAGGAACATCATGCAGAAATAAGGGAGTGAAAAATCCTGAAGAATCAACAAAGCAAGAGAATTGAAGAAAAGTCCATTTCCTTTTCACCATTCATGATCTTGCTGCTTTTTGCAGGTTTGTTCATAGCACAGAGCCCAATTTCATGCAGCCTAGAAGAGATTCTCAACCTGTGTTGAACCTCACCTTGCCTAGCTGAATGCTGCTACTGAAACAAAAAGAAATTGCTACTGACACTTATCAAACCTTCAGTTCTTAATTTGCTGTTGAAATAAACATGGCAGTCCAAGGCCACACCTGTTTGCATTTTCTTTTAACACCGGAACAAATCCCCACAGCTCCAAAGTGTTTTTTGAAGGGGCAAGAGAAGAATATGGGTCTTTCTATATACTTATACCTTTATTTTGCCTCTAGGTACTATTTTTCTTTGCTAAGTTGCTAATTCTTAGGACTACTTCTTTCTCTAAAATATACCATGATACCAACAGGAATTGAGTTCCTGTAAGACTGTATCTTACACTTTTCAAGCATAAGGAAAAGCAATGAAGAAAAGTTGAAGTTCTTATTGTCCCTCTTGCAACATGTTTAGGTATATGGATTATTATTTAGCAGACAGAAGGCAGATGAAGTTTTAATGCAGCACAACATGAAACTATAAAGAAATTGAATCCTTCCAGCATTACTATTTTCGTAAAGAAAACAGTTGTTAAAGTTATCGTTTTTGTTGCAGCTTAATGTTGTTTCTTTATTTGCCCATAACAGACCAATCAGATCCTAATCTCTGACATCATGCAAACTAATACAGCTAAACCATATAATGTCAAACTTGTACATTTTCAGTAATTATAAGCATCTACATCTGCATAGATATTTTTATAAAATTCACAGTACTGAAGAGAGAAATATATCTTTCAAATAGAAGAAATCTAGCTACTTTTTCTTAACTTTGTGTCTGAAACCGATCACCAATCCTTTTATCTAGCTTCTACCTATTTCTTTGAAAAAAAGAAAAATAATTTTTAAAAAAGCATCATGTAACTGCTCCTCCCACACCCCAATCTGAGCAGACCAGGTTTATCTAAAACTTTAATAGTGCACCTTTTAATTTGGATGTCGATTTATTTGCCCATTCAAGGAAATGAAGACATCAGTGAACTAAGAAAGTCAGTATAGATACACGCTTGTAATTTTGCATTTGTTAAAAATCTGTCCAGTAGATGACCTCATAAAAGTAAAGGTTTGATTGTCATCTGCTGAAAAGGAGTGTGAATTATAAAAAAAAAATTAAAATATTTTTAAAAGAAAACACTATAGAGAACATTTAGAAAAGATGAGCATGCAGACATTCAACATAAATTTCAATGGAAAAATCAGGAAATCTAGTGGTCATAACTATAGCTGTCCAAAAATAAATGCAAAACCACATGCACCTGGGCACTGCAGCACCATGAAGTTTATACTTCTGTAGACATCCACCAGATGACAGCTAGAGAGAATGCAAAGATCTTTTCTTCTCTGCATTGTTTCTGCTGGCTGTAACTCACGCCTACCCTGCTTCTACAGGCATCCTTATCTTGTGGAGCCCAACACAATTACACAGCTCTAAACAGAGAGTTATGCATTCAACTATTCTACCCAATCAGAACATTCCAATTTCCAAAAGCATTTTATAATCAGATTATACCATGCTGACATTTATATACAAATTATAGTGTTTCCATGTATCATAACCCTTTTAATCGTGAACAGCTTTAGCAGAATTCTCTGTGGAAGACAGCTTTGATAGGAAATCGTTTCTGTCCTCCCAGTTAATTACTGATTTTTTTCCCCACCAATTAGAAATTTGAACTCAATCCCACAGATTTATAATTTACAATCAGTAGCCAATGCATACAAATTACTCTTGCTTCTCTTTTAAACAAGACTAAAAGTTCAATTTATTAAATGTTAAATCATATGAAATATCCACAGTAAAATGCTGTGTAGTAAAACCTTCTCTGGCTACTGGAGAACACAGAATAGTCATTTATTTTAACCAATCAATCTTAAAAACTACTAGAGGCTTTTCTATGCTCAGCATATGTGTTTGCACTCTAACCTACTAGATTTGTATTGCCAATTTAGATTCTTAATCTATTTAAATATATATATTTAAAATCACTAGGATAAATAATACAAGTGAAACAGAAAATGTAGATTGGAAAAAGATGATTAACCTGATAAAAAACCCCGGCCAGCAGGGCAAAGAAAGAAACATTAATTTAGGCTTCCTGTTCTAGTAATGCCAGCCACTGAATCATAGTAGACTGAAGTTTCAAAATTTACCTGAGTTCCAGGGAAACTCCTTTTCTCTGCATTTATTTCTCGCCTTCACTCCCCTTCCCCCGTCCTTCCAGTTGTACAAGACAGGCTTCATACTGGATTATTTGAAATTAAGCAAATAGTGACAAACCATCGCTGCTTGCAACTGTGCTCACAGAGACAGACCATACATGTATGAATGTTCCCGAAGTCCAACATGGTAATGGGTATAGAATAGTTGAATTTTCCTGAAAGCCTCTTTAACAGTTTATGAAAAGCTATGTCAGCAGATGTTACAACTGTGCTGGTGAAGCCTCTTTTCTATTTACTACATCAGAGAACACAGCTATACCAAAAAATCACTGGGCAATACTGACATCATACCATCTAACTTAGGACACTGTAGAGCATTTTAGCAGCCTGCTTATTTGCCAAGTAAAAAAACTATACAGTATATACCATATACTATAAAACTCTTGATTAGATTAATAGAGTGCTTTCAAGCAATTGTGAAGAAGTGTGACAACGTATACAGGAAGTGTCTTATGTCTGATGGAAAAAATACTGCTAGAGATTATAAGAATAAAATTAACTTTAGCTCTGCACTTCACAGATCTGCCCTCAATAACATCAACAAATAGATATTTAGCTTACTTTACTTAGAAGTTAAGAAGAAATATCCAGTGCTGTAATTTGAACCTTTGTTGCTTAGATTCAAATAGATTTAGTGCTACTGATTAAAAAGTTCTAGTGGTTACAAATTTGAATTGGTTTTTTTTGGCATTATTTTCAGAATGAATTCCATCCTAAAAATAGCCAAGTAACACATTCAGACCAGCAATCTTCTCAATAACTAACTTACTGCAATGTTTTCCTCACCCTGCTTGCAGAAGAACTGCTCACTTTCCTACTTCAGACTATCACTACTAATATGGCAGATGTTCTTTAGTATCAAATGAAGATGTTACTAAAAATATTCATATTCAATTGATGACTCAATCATTTTTTCTGATCCTTACAGAGCAATCTCTTCTCTCTCAGATTTCTGTTTTCAATCACACCAGACTGTGATTGTAAGAAAAGACATAAACACCTTGTAGCTTAATTTATCTTAATAATAACTTTAAGGAGAAAATTGTTTGTGATGTAGAACAGTAGGTTGTAAAAGTTCTCACAGTGGTAAAAGTACTCTAAGAAAAAGTACCCACACACTTGAGAAAATGTAAAGTAAATGTGAAGCTAATCTAGAGAAAATAACCTTTATATATATCAGATATCTGTTGGATATATATTTCCAGAATAATTGTTTTACCTCAAGACCTACACATTCAATCAACAAAACCAGTAAAGTTTAGGAAATCTCTCAAAAGCATTTTAAAATAATTTTTCTGCATCTTTTTGACCACACAAGTGTGAGTGATTCATTTGAAGCCTACTCTGGTCTCTATATTTGGACTGCTAAATATACAACATTCCACGTTGGCGGAATTAATGATCAAAAATCCCTATGCATTAAGGGAACAGTAATTGTATCCCTACAATTGTATTAAAAAACCCCAATTATTCATTCCACCAAAATACTGGTTTTCTCATTAATTAGTTACACAACACATTTTAATATATTTATGCTTGTTTGTATTCGTTTCTTAAACATGTTCGAAATAAATTTTTCAATCCACCATTAGAAAAAAAAAGTTCAGTCCTGAGAATGAACTGAATAAGCAAACACATCATGAACTGGACAGCCAAATTCCAACGTGCTCAAACTCAATGAAGTAAGAATTCAGAAAAGTTACTGGTACATAATAATCTGTACATACAAACAAATAATCAAGATTGTATCTATTTCTGCTTAAAAGAGATACAAAATCTCATGAGCTCTCGGTAATGTTGCAGTTGCATTTTCTTTTTTAAGCAACTTCATTCAGGTTTTATGCTGTTTGTTTTTTCCCCTCGATTAGGAATTCACTGTCAGAAGAAACCATCAGAAATATAAATTAGTCTAAGGAGTCAAAATACTACTTCAGATGTGCTTACTAAATGGTGTTGTTTCCTGTTTCTCTTTGTTTTATTGGGTTTTTTTGGTTTGTGTTTTTTTTGTGTGTGTGTGTGTGGTTTTTTTGTTTGGTGTTGTTTGTTTTTTTTTTAAATAAAACAATTATAATGGTAATGGGAACACTAATGGGTTCCTCAACCAATACTTTTACCTAAAATCTCAAAGGCTCTGTGTGGACTCTATTAAGGCCTACAGGAACACTCTGACTTTAATAGGGCTAAAGTGCATTACAGTATTTATTATTATTATCCTCCTAGTCTCACAGGGAGACTTGGTACACAGAGCAGTGTCTGAAAATTGCCCAGTGTTTTTCTACATTATTCTGTTACCCTGAGCTCAGCTTTGTCCCCATGCACACAGTCTGCCTGATTGTTCATTCTTTGGCCTGCTCCTTATCTGAGGTGAAGAAACCTGTCACTGAATGTCAGGAGGCAGACCAGGGGCTGGCTTGAATTTGAACCCATCCTTTCTAAGCAAGACACAAAACTGGCTTGACATGCTTCAGGTCCAGTCTACCAACAATAACCCCAAGAACCAGACAGCTGTCTCTCATGTTTATTTTCTCATGCTTACATTTCTTCTCAACTATCTGACGTCATGGCACCACAAAAATGGGGTCTGCAAGGTAAGGGTACCTCAAACATGGGGAATCACAAACACAGCAAATTTGATAAGCAGAAGTGATCTACACATGAAGCAGAGAGCATGGGACAGCAGGGAGGGCTGCAGCCCCCTCGCTCATGCTGGCAGGGCTACCAGTACAGACGTACCGACTGTGAGTCAGAAGCAGAGCAAGCAAAAGCACTCTGGACTCAACTCAGAGCCAACTGCAGACTCTACAGAACAGTTATTTTCTTCTTCTCTGGGGGAGCAAAAACACAGTTTCATAAACCAAACCAACAAAATACTCTAATCAGCTAAAGTAAAAAACCACAACCCCAAAAAAAACCTTCCTTTCTCAGCCTGGCAGGCAGTACACAGCTCTATTCAGTGAAAGAAAATTTCTAGTCCTTGAGCTATGGAAAACTGGAACTGTAGAGAGAGGACAGCGAAATACTCACAGGTAAAAGCATACAGGGATGTTTCTCAGTAATCCAGAGCGTACTAGGGACTTTGAGCAAAAAGCAAGTTTAAAGTCACTTCTGTGCTGTTACTCAGCTTTCTTCTTTGCTCTCTGTGGAAAATCAGTACTTAAGCTCATTGCTTAAAGAACAGTTGCAGGTCAGTTTTAGATTAAAATAAACAATCCTTAAAGGAAAATATAAATCTCTTTTATATCATCATACTGATTTTTTTGTTTGATCTTCTGGTGTAAGCTTTCTCAATTACTAACATACAATTACACAAGTCAAATTCAGTCTATCAGAATCCATGATTACATACCAGAAGTACTTCTAGTAGGAGTTTTCAATATTAGTTAAGCAACACTCTAAAAAACAATTGTATTCAGTTTATTAACCATTATTAAAGTCACCATGATAAACCATAATTTTCTCATTGACATCATCGTATCTTGCTGCCATGGTTTCCAAGCAGCAAGGGTTTAGCTTCTAATGACAAAACCATCACATCTGCAGGCATATGTTATTCCAGACCTAAAACCCTGAGCACAGCAGTTTGACACGGACACTCGAGTCCCTGTGCTCCTGAACCTAATCGCATCAAGATTAATTCTGAAAGATTAATTCTATTTGCTTAGAAATGTTGGTATGAACACTGAATGCAGTATAATTTGCCCTACAAAAATACTGTTTCTGTGGTGAAAAATACTGTGATGGCATCCATGAAAGTTCTTCCTCTCGCATTGTGCTGGGATACAGTTATTTATTAATTCTATTAACACTGCATTTAAGAATTGTTGCTATGATACCCAGTGCAAAAAAGAGCTATACAAACACAGAATAAAAGGTCATTTTTTTTTATGACTGTCCTGAATTGGAGGCATAAAAAGCTTTATCTGAAATATCATCTCCTTTGGATTTATTAGTTCTGATTAAACTAGTCACTTGAAATTTATTTACATCACAGTTCACACTAAACACTAAATAAGCTTAAATGTAAAACAAATATATTCTGTATATATATATAGAAGGAGTAAGTTATTGATTTTAAAATTCAAAAGAGTGGAATTTAGCAATAAATAAAAATAAAACACATTTCAAGACTATCTGTAGTAATAAAGTTCTTTTCTAACTGCTGTATCATCTTGTATGGCTTAGGAAAGGCTATGAAAACTAATCCACTCCTAATGGCCACAAATGACTAAACCTTGAGAGGTTTACTGGTTACATTTACATTTATTCCTTTGTTTAAGGGTCGCCTGCCCATTTTCCTCTGTCTGGCTTTTATTATTGCTCAATGCAGGTGTGTCAAGAAAGGTACCTTCCAGCTCAGTCCTTTGACTAAACCTATTCTGGCTTCATTAACATTCCAGCCCATGGCAGTATTTTCAAGAATGTTACAAATCACAGAGAACAGGTCCACCACAGATACATAAATCATGGACTGTGAGAAGTTATCACTACTAATATATTTTCTCCAATTTGCAATCTTAAGTTTATCTTTGTATCTTCATGGAGACCAGAGAAAGCTTATTAATTACAGAGCTACAAACTTGGCATTTAGAGTGCTCTCACCCTTCCCTCACAGCACTTGTCAGTTTTGGGCTCTTGCCATCACCACTATACTATAGAAAATCAGTAAATCAGAATTTATTATGAGATTCAATCAGTTTTCCAAGTGCTTCATTTACCCAAGAAGAATTTCATGGACTCTAAAATAATTTTCATAATCCTTTTCAGCCTATGTTTCATTTTCTACATAGAATAATAGAATTGTTTTGGTTGGAAAAGACCTTTAAGATCATCACCTGACCATTAATCTAGAACATTGCCAAGTCCACGACTAAACCATGTCCTTAAGCGTCACATCTACAGGTCTTTTAAATAGATCCAGGGATGGTGACTCAACCACCTCCCTAGGCAGCCTGTTCCAGTGCCTGACAAATCTTTTAGTAAATAAAGTTTTCCTAATATCCAACCTAAACCTCCCCAGCATAATTGAGGCCATTTCCTCTTTTTTGAAACAAACCTAGAGATTTAGTTCAGATTCACATGGTGTTCACCAACCCTGCCAACTAAAGAAAAGTAATTCTAATTTTATACTTGAAACTTATAGTAAAATTTATGGTCAGTGTACTACATGAGATTAGCCATGATTACCTGTCTTTCCTTTCAGCATTTATCACTCCAAAAGACTACTAAAAATAGACTTTCACTTTTGTAACCTGCATGAATACTTCTATTTCAAAACTTGATTTTTATATTCTTTCCTTTACATCAAGTACATCTCACAATCACATGTAGATCCACTCAGCTGCTGTTCAATGCCCTTAACAAATAAACAAGCTTATTAAAGAAAAAAAATAAAACTGTGTTGTATTTGATGGCTGTGTTACTTGTTTCCTAAAAGCTAAAAACAGCCATTTCTTTGCTGACATGAACAAGTGTGGCACCAGTTTTGCACTTTTACAATTATATTTTTCTACTTCACAACTGTGATGCATGTCCTTATAAAGTTCAGATTGGTGTCGAGCTACAGTACATAACATAGTTAAATCAAAAAATCATGGAGACTTCTTGATCATTTTTGCTCTGCCTGCCAGCATCAGTAGCTACAGAAATCCATTAAGGCTGACCTGAAATATTAAACATATATACATCTACATATATGGTCTAGTCATATTAGTTCTAATGCATATGGCGGAGCCATTTTCTCCCATTGTTTGAGCCTCCTAAGGTTATGGGAACTAACCTGACAGAGTGTTTAAAAGCAGCTCATGTCAGTCAATCAGTTTATCTTGAGAGACAGCTGTGAAACTTGATTTGGATTCAACAAATATTGTATGCCATGTGGAGAGATGCCTAAAAATCAGCTAGAATAGGCTACTTAATTAAAGCCATATGTTCCCATCAGTTACGCACTGCACATGGAAGCAGCTGGTCACAAGTTACACAACTTCCATGCAAAGTGCTAGTAAACCGTTTATGTGGGAAATTAATGTCTAGATGGCATACTGACAGTGCTGTTTGGTACCCCTTGATACTTGGATGAACTCCATCCAGGTTCAATGCTGTATTGTACTCAGATGCTTGCAAAATTGTTATTTAAATCCTGATCAAGCGCAAGAAGAGAATAGTAAGCCTAAGATTTTTTTGCAATGCAGTACAAATAATTGAGTAATTTACATTAAAATAGCACCAACAACTAGAATTACCTGCACAAGTTTTAATCAGTAGTTAGTCTGATGACCAAAGTAGCTGGAATTTAACCACGATTAAGGATTCTATGGGACCATGCATCTTTATCAGACTTACGGAGTCAGTGAGACTTTGACCATGTGTTTAAAAACTACAGTCAGATCCCTGTCTCCACAAAAAAACCAAACAGGGGGCTACTTATGACTTGGTAGTGAGTGCTAATTAGTTAATGCTATAATTACTACTGGCAGACAGTTGCCAATGGTAATGGCAATGAAAAAAAAAGTAGGCTATAGTTTTACTGGCAATGAACCTCTTTGTAATACAGTATATAAAGGTATCTTATATCAGTGCAAAATTAAAGGCACAATTAAAAGCACTTTGGCCAGGTGAGGGGACAAGATTTTAGTTCATTAGAAAGTCCACGTGGAAAACAGTTGCCCTGGCTTTTCTAGGAAACATTGACTTCATCTGGCTGACTTTTAAAATATAGGTACCCCACAGAAAACACAACTGTGTTAATATGGCTGCTTTGTGTTTGTTTTCCTTTTTAATAAATGAAATATATACAACCTGATTCAAACAAAAAACTGTAGTGAAAACCTTTAAAAATACCAAACAAGTTCCGTATGATCCTCAAATGAATGTCTGCAAGCAATAGCTTAAAAAGAACCCATGGGATCCTAACCTTTATGGCACAAAGGTACCAAATTCCAGAGAGGCTTCACCTTGACCCATATTTGAGAAAACAAATTCTGGTTTTCCCTTCTATAAGTCTTTTGGGCCACTCACTTTCAAGGGTGGTAATGACTGGACAAAGCAGAACATAGGATTTCAACCAACTGGTTAGAAAGCCATTCAGAGAGGAACATACTGACTCTTTCATTTAACTGATGATAGGACCACAAGCTGAAGACATTCCAGTCTTTTAGCCTACAGATGATATAAATAATATTGCATAATAACACTATACTTAGCAAGTATGATCACGATGTTATGCATTTATCTAGAAGATGAAGTTTCATTCCTGTTCTAAAACAGGACAACTAAAGTACAATCTCATAATCAGTTTTTATACATATTACAACTATGCCTTCATAGTCAAATGTTTGTAATGTTAAACTCGCTTAATATCAGAAAGGTTAAGATATGCATTGCTCTGGCCACTGCTCTGAGAATAAAAGGACTACAGCCCCATTAACCATTTCACCAAATTTGCACTGGCAAAAGACATCCTTATATACTGACTGAATTGCAAAGTGCCTCACTGAAAGTAAAACCATAGTCTACTTTTTTTTTTTTTTCCCCATTGTGAGTCCCATGCATTTTGCATCCATTTGAGACACTGGCTACCAGCTTAACCTACAAGTCTTGTAGCTGTGACAGGACTTCAACTAACTATAACAATTTTTGCCACTGAGCTAAATCAGGAATGGAAGATTAATAAAACTTGCCCAAAGATAAAAATTCTAAATCCATTTAGTGCTTCTAACTGTTTAGCTGTTCAGTATATCTGTGTGTATATGCTCAAGTTAGTAAACAATGAAGATTTCTGTGGCCATCCAGGAGGATTTTATATTCAACTCACAAAGAGTAAATGTCCACATATCATCAAGAAGAATATGGGGCCCAGTGTGCAATCTTCTAGCTTGACCTGACCAGCCAAGCTATGGAATACATCTTGGAGCTAGAGATTTCTCACAGCAATTTCCTAAGTGTTTGTATTCCACGCTTGACATTTTATGCAAATTAATGGCAGGCAAGGGCTTCCAAAAAGTCACCTCTCAGAGGATTATCAATTGTCCAGTCTGCTTCTATCACCCAAATACAAGAAAACTGTATTATTTTACACATGTTTTACATTTAGAAACCCTATTTTTTTTCATCTACCATGAAAAAATAGTTTTAACTGCAAGGCTTAGTTATTCTTGGCAGCTGACCATAAATTATCAGAAAACAGAAATCAATAAATATACATGTTAAAACTCAATGACTGTAGCCATCAAAACAGTCACTGGAATATTTATATTCTGTGAAACAAGGGAATTATAGAAGCTGTCACTCTTCTTGACAGAAAAAGACACCATACATGCTGTTTAACTTCAAATATAATTAAAGAGAAATGGTACACAAAACGAGAGTTCCATAATTTAAGCAGTGAGCCAAGGCTGAAGAAGACTTTATAATTATTCTATGTTGGTTTTCAACTGAGTTTCATACAATCATAGAATCGTTTTCACATATGTACATGATATTTTCTCTGCATACATTTCAATTATTTTTCTCTGAACTAAAAAAGTATCCTTGACATTAATCCCACTTAAAAATCATCACATGAACCTATTGGGCCTTTTAAATTCAGCAGTCTTTAAATAGCTTCAGTGAAGCCTCACATGGCACATATCAACTCCAAACACTTTTTGAGGAGATATCAGACAGAAAATTGAGGAAAAGTTGAAGAGATTGGCTGAGATGATGTGATCAAGGAGCACATTTAAAGAATGGAATGCATTTTAATGAAAGTATTTGCTGTGACCATACTTTAGAATATTATTAACTGGCCCATGAAGAAATATGTAATAGGCTTTAAATCAAACAGGCCAGCTTTTTAGACATCAAGCTGCTATATATTTTAGCTTTGCAAAGAATGGGAAATTTGCATAATAGTTTTCCACACCTTTTTCTTTACATAAAAAATTCCTTCTTGTGATACTTGACAGATTCAATAGAAACTAATAGTATTAAGTATCAAATAAAACTTGCTTAATAAGTACTATAGTAATTGTATATCTTATTTAATTGAAGACACATCATATAAGATACCTTAAACCTTATGATAATACATACTGCAATATTATTCAACTTTGTTGCTTTCAAATGATTATGCCACCTTTGAGCTGTGTATCTCCCTGCCAATGGAAATTTCTTTTGCTATACATGTGCAGTAGTGGAGCAGTATGCATGCTGGAGCAGCAACCAACCACAGGCAGACAAAGGAACTGAGAAGTCAGAGGAGCTCCAATAGGCTACAACAGGAAGGACTAGCCCTGGCTTCCCCAGAAATAGCCCACCTTAGAGCTGCTGCTTCTCCTTCTTTCCATTGGAATGGGAATTCATGGTAAAATTTCAGTAAGTGGGAAAGGTCCCACTGAGCAAGGATTCATCAGTTACTCAAACCTCATTATGCTTTTCTGCCTAAATAACAAAGAACATTCAACACTGCTATTCCTAAATAAGTAAATAATATTTCTTCCTGAGCCACTGTTTTGGGGTTTTTTTCCTTTATAAACAGTACTGGCTTGAATTGAAAGCTGAAGTGATGAAAATAAGCAGATTGTCTCCCTTATTCTAATTTGCTTCATTTTTAAGTTTCACTGATTCATGTCCAACCTTGATTTCTCTCATTTCAGCTTATATTTTGAGGATCTTTTCTATGTTAAAAGACTGCTGACTTACAGCATATTTTCTTTCCATTAAGTTACATTTAGACTGGTCAAGTTGTGTCTTCACTGTCTTTTGCAATAAAGCTCTTAAACCTTCTGAACCACTCTTGTCACACTTTACTGAAGTTCCCTGAATCTTTCAACATCTTTTTTGAAGTATGGATGCCACAGCAGGACAAATTTAGCAAGACTGCATACAAAGCATACTACATTTGCTCAGTGTTCCCCTTGGAAGAAATCCAAGGATCATATTGTTCTAGCAACAACTTATATTCAAGTGATTACCGAACATGGCCAGTTAGTGCTTCAGAGTTGCTGCTCTGGGGTATGCAGTCTGCAGTTAATGGCAATTAACTGTAACTCCATGCTTCATTTCTGGATATCTGACAGTGTTAAAACAGAAAACCCTCAATATTGGCTGATAAGAATAGCTATTATCACCCAAGAGAATGAGAAGACATGAAAGACTGATGTTGAACCAGGTAACTATACTTATTACTTAAGTTACGCTTTCAGATATGCCCTTAAAATTTTCAGTACTTGGCAGCTGAGAAGCCCTGCTAACCCATCTGACAGGCTGAAGCACACATTAATGATACTGAACTTAATCTCCACAAAAACATTCTGTGCCCTACTACTGAGTAAATCACAGTGTTGTGCAATGAGGCAGAGGTAGTCTAGAGGTTAGAAATTAGGAACAAAAAGAAAATGTGTAAGACTCTGTGTTCTGATGAGAAAGAATGGGAAAAGGGATACGAGGGGTTTCCAGATGTGAAATGTGATGATTTATCTAAATTAATTTAGACAAAATTGATGCAATCATTTGTGTGGTTGCTTTTAAAGTGGTTAAAGAGCGGTCAAAATTGATTTAGTTTAATTGGGTTAAGCTAAAACTGTTTTAGCTACTTTTAAACTGCTCCAATGTCCACACAAAGCGGTTGAACCTACTTAGCTAAATGGAATTAGAAACTGATTTTGTTAAGCAGGAACAATCCCTGTCACACTAAAGTGACAGAGAAGTGACAGAGTTAAAAAGAGAGAGCGGTGAAGATGAGGTAATAATAAACGGGTATTACAGGATAAATAAATGAACCATGAAGTGGGGAAAAGAGTGAAGGGCTGAATACAAATGAAGATAGAATAGATATATGGATAAAATAGAAAAGAAGGCAGAACATAGTGGGGAAAGAAGAGCGATTTGGCTTTGAACTTCCTACAGAACAAAAGAGAACAAAAGTAGCAAAGACAAAATAAGGACTTTATAAATCATGCTTCGAAGAACAGCCATCTATGTCTTGGCCTGGCAAATCTGCTATTGATTTTTGCCTGAGTAGAGGCTCAGGCTCTAATTTGGCTCTAAGAGTGGAAATTTGTTCATTCTTGCCATGTATCATCTCAATGAACTATTGTAAGAAAACATGCTTATTATGATCTTTTGCTAAGATGCCAGGTGGTAGCACTTACAACCTCTTGCCATGGGAGTAGAAAGGGGATTTATTTTCATTATTCATGAGAGTCATTTTTAAGGGATAACTAGTAACATAAATGTAGCTGCGAATCAAGTGACATCAAGTGCACTTCTGGGGTTATAAAATGAAAAGAGGTGAGGTAGTTACTTAAATTTTTGACAATTGCTTATGAAATGCAGGTATACTGTGGCAGCAAGTTACAAGAACCCAAAATTACTAGTCCCATCATTTTTTATTTTTTATACACACACACACAAACACACTCGTTGGTGCCATATAAGCAAAACTGTATCTAATACTGTGCACAAAGGATTAAGTGTTACTTTGGATTGTAAACTTTATTTTAAAATCTCATCTGACAATTCAGAAATATTGATCCTCCTGATTATTTGTTGTTCATGTCATTTTCTCGCATGGACATTTTTTATCCCTTGAAATTTGGAGGGGGGAAAAAAAAGAAAATGAAAGTAAATAAAAAACCAAAACCAATCAATTGAAACAAACCACTACAACACTATGAAAAGTATTTGGCAGTGGTAGCATGAAATTTTTAGAATTAATATATCTGACTAAAGTGAAATTGTCCAGAGCATTTCTGAAGTTCTGAAAATTTGCCCTTGAGACATTGGTAGCCTCTCTATTCAAACAGATAAAGCTAGATTGAGAAACAAGGTTGAACATAGGGTTCTGAAAACACTACTACAACCCATTTACTATCTCTTAATTTTATCTCCAAAAGCTGTCTAGTCTAAGAATTGAAAAATCCCAAATATTTCTTCTTGCTTCATCAAGAAATATTTTAAGTTATTTATTCTTTAGATTTTGAAGACTTCATGACAATAGAAGGATTATATGCCTCTGTATTATATAACAAGGCAAATACATTTTTAGGTCAAAACTTGTAACTATAAGGCATTATTTTCAAATACTTGGGATAATTTAACTCAAGAAAGAAGTGGATCAAACCATATGTTATTTAGCCTATAAACACAGAGAAAAAAGATGCAATAAAAAAAAAAAATATTAAAAATTTCAGTGATGCTGCGACTATGCTATCTCTGACCTGATCTGGTATGTGCACACAGAACAGTATCATATGAAGAAGGCTCCTAAAATTCTGGGCTCATGCTCAGGTAGCATGATGCACATCTTTACACATGTAGGGGAAAATTCACAGCACAGATTACTTGCAGATAATCAAAAAGTACACAACATAACTATTTTATCTGTACTTGATAGTATAAATTCAAAGCATGCAAATAAAGTTATGGCACAAAAAATAATTTTGTTCCACATCTTGGGAAGGGATTTAAGAGTTCCAGATGAAAGCCCTCTGAAGGCAGCATTCCCTTCTAGATAAAATTTGCTTAAAACACAACAGATCCGATTCTGCTTCCAGTTCTACCCATGGCTTCCTGAATGGTCTCTCAAAAGTCACTTTGGACATGAATAAAACAGATAATGAAAAGTGTCTCTTTTTCCAAATGGTCTGAAGGCTGGGAATTTATTGAAAAGTACTAACTAGTAAGTCCTATTGTCTGTAGCGTCTAGAAGCTAACAAGTAAGTGACCCTCTTATTTTCTTTCTCTACCACTGCTGTTACAATGCTTGAGCTGGGCTCAAGCTTCAATATTGTCACAGGTTTAGACCATCAACGACGTTAATCTTCTATCTATGCACCATCCCTATTAACAGCTTAAATAACAGAAAGAGATTCTACTAGTCAAACTTTATTCTGTGTTAAAGCAGAGATGAAATAGTAGTTCATACATCTTTCCTCCTTTTCTTCCCAAGCAGTAAAGAAATTAATGCACTGTGCTGATTTTTTTGTTGGTTTTTTTTTTTCCCCCTCTGAGGCCACAACAAAATATAAGAGACTGTAATTTAAACTAGTGAAACAAAGCATTTCCTAACAAAAAAAAATAGTAAAAACAAAGTTCTGAAACAGGCATTTTAAGGATCTGCTCGTCTGAACAATTCTTTGGTAGCTAACATACACTTTACATAAATTCTGGTGGGGTTTTTTTGTGTTTTTTTTTTTAAACTAACACTTTTTTTTTTTTTTTTTTTTTTTTTATGAGAAGGGAAATCACCAGAAACTCAAACATTAAGGCAATCATAGCCTAACAAAGGAGAATTATTCAATATCTTTTTCCATGCATTTTGTCTGGGTGATGGATTAAGTTACATTGCAAGATTTAGCTTCAAACATTAACTCACACAATTAGCCAGACATAATTAGACAGTCAAGTGAGAGAGTATTAGTCGTCATTCACTCAGCTTTTTCATCTTATGATCTGTACAGATTTCCACAAGGTGAAGGCCAAAATGGACTCTACAGCATTTTTATTTGACTAGCATTTATGAATTCATGTATCATTATATAAATATTACCTTTGATTGAGATCTCATTAAAGGTCTCTCTGTCTCGTATCAAAATGTCAATAACACTCCTAAGAAGAGAAATGTCATTTAACTAAGGCTGTGCATATTAACCTAATAAATTCAAAAATTATCATAGAAAATTATTATTTTTTTTTCCTCATTACACCTCCATTGTTTAGGCTTTTTTCCTTCAAAAAAGCTGAACTTTCTTCAGATACATTTCCAATGAAAGCAGAAAATATTCAGTATTTGAACTGAGGAACTCTCAAAGAATCCTTGTGCCACCTTGTTGCTTTTTGGCTTAATACAGCATTTTTCCTAGACATTAGAGGGCCAGGCTGCGTGTTTTACAGATTTTTTTAATATATTTTTTTTTGTTTGGCAAAGACCAGCAAGGCTGGATCCATATAATCTGTTGTATTTCACTATTTCTAAGTACTAGTTGTTTAAAAGTCCATAGAATCTCAATTTTAATCTGCTTCTCCAGACAACACCAGGTCTTCTATTTATTTCCTTTAGCATTCTGGATTACCTGGTATGTTTTGAGTGCCAAAGATACATCTAAGAAAGAAGTAATGCAGTAATATGCAATACATATGGATTAATTACTTTTTAATTGTGGGACAAAAGTGGCAAAGGATTTTTAGCAAAACAGTTCTAGACAGCAACTGCAAATGGCTAATACCATGATCAGCTCTGAAGTAACTGGTGCTCATTCTGATGTTTAGTTACGTACCTTATGAGTTATGAAGTATAACAGCATGAGCTATAGAGTACAGGGAAAATGGAAATATGAAAAGCCAGAGCAGAAGAGGGAGGAAAGGGTATGTGGATGTCCTAGACAATGAAGCTGCTGAGGAAATCTTTCTTTATCACTATAAAGACCAAAATGGCTGCATGAACAGTCTTCCCAGAAGCCCTGTATGCAGGAACCTCATTACCAGGACAGCACCACAGCCTGCCTGGAAAAGGTGTCATGTCTACATTACACACTTACTGAAGAGTATGTATGTGGCTTGACAGTGATAAATTAAGGTGCAGGCACAAGTGGTTACATACTCTACAATAGTGCAATGAATAATATGTGTTGATGTGCTTGCATGGTTCTTCATGGGAGCATCCTTTCTGTTGAGGCTGCCTAGCTCTGGAAAGCACTGGCTAAAATGTGTGGTTCTATGACTTTTACTCTGGTGTGTCACCTCAGCCCATTCAGCCTTGGTGACACCACCAGCAGTTATATAAAATGACGGCACAAAGGCAACAATTTCGACCCATTCTTTGGCTAAGATTGTCACAGCAAAAAAGAATATGCTATGTTTTACGCTCAGAACTCCAGTTTAAATGAAGAAACTGTAAAATCACAAATAGTGAAAAGAGAGTTCCTTGACTATGTGCCTGTAGAGGTTCTTTAGTACAAATTGTTCCAATAAGGACATGGAGTAATTCATGTTCAGTAATTCTCCTCTATTTCCACCTGGTTCAGATGGTAACATAAGACTAAGTGCTTCTTGGCTAAATCCACCCACTTGCAATTTAGTTAAATCATGTTCCTTTTGGGACTTTGCCATAAAAATGTAGAAAACATGCAGATCTGGAGATATAAAGAGAATTTTTGTACTACTGTAATCTCAATTAAGCTATCAGCTCTCTAGTTATGTAAATAATGTTAAATGGCAGACAACCCTAGGTCTTTGAGATTTTTATATATTTTCCCCAAAGTATTTCCCCCCTGTATAACCTACAGCATAAAATAAATAATGCACATAATTTAAATGGGCGATATACCCTTTTTTTTTAATGTATCTTGTGACATAAACTTTTCTCATATATATGTCTCTCAGAATTAAAAACTTCTTACTAAATAGTGTTTGCTGTTTTGTTGTTTTTTTTTTAAGAATTAACTCTCTGCTATGGGGGCTCAAGACTGAGCACAGATAATTATTGTATGCATGATTGTAGGGTTGATGCTGAAACGAAAATTCCCTGTGCCTATTTAACATCCAATTCACACATCAGATTCCTCTTTTAAATATGCAGGTGCCCACTTTAAATCTCAGAGTTCTATGTTTGTTTATTTCTCCTCTTTATCCCTGTGTCTGTAGCCAGAATATCTGACTTTTTTATTATTTATTCAGCTATGACTACAGAGCACATGCTAAAATATAATTACTTTGTATTCATTGTGCACCCAAAGGATCAATCCTTCACATGAATTTTCTAGTTTTAATAGCAATTTTGAATGTAGTCAACAGATGGGCTATTGTACTAAACTAACAGAATTATAATGCAGAGGAAAAAATTTCCAACCGTTATCACACTGCTTATTTTCTAACCAGTAAGTAATTTGAAGCAATTAATTAATATATTTTTTTCTTAAATGTATATTAAATAACTATATATTTAACGTTAAATAAAATGAATAAAAAGTGGATCTCCCTCTTTGTTACCTGTAATAGATTGGTTTTTTAGAGTGTGCTCTCAGAAATTCATGTACTTCATGTCCTCAACATGCACGTGAGTCAGCATGATCATGAGTTCTTTGGTCATTCTTGGCTACAGACAGGCAGTCTGAAAACACTCAGTAGGGCTCTGGTAGACCTGTGAAAGTAAGGTTCTAAGACAGGATCTTTAATGGCATGGAAAAAAAGGTAAATGATGTTGTCAGGGAGAAGTCAGTAAAGTAACTCATTTATGTAAGCTTATTGACACACATCAGGATTAACTCTCACATGGAAACAGAATGCTTACAATTTAAATCTGAGTTGGTTTTCATATAGTTTTACATGTGTACACAGAGAAGCTTTTTGTTGCTTAGCCATGTTGAGGTATCAGTGTACACACAGCTCACCTTATGTTCTGTACAGCTTGCAAATTTCATAAACTCCTTTTCCAGGTGCAATTTACCTTCACTGCTAGCCTCACGTGTTCAAAATCTCAGCCTTTTTTCTTCAAGTAATTTTCTCAGCTCACTAAGCTTATTCCTACTTCAAGCTCAGCATGAGTCTCATGACCAACCTTAAAGCTTATTCACCTTACTCTTGACTTCAGTATAAAGTATTGTGGGCTTCTACTTTCCCTCAATACATTCCTGTCATCACTAACAAGCAGAATTACAAAATGAAGATGAGGACTAAAATTGCAATTGAATTTGAATACAGATGGTTCTCAGTCTGTGTGCAAAAAAATCACATCATATTTTCCTGATATCCCTGACATTTCTTTTAAGAACAACTAAGAATAACAGCATTTACAAGATGAACATACATCACAATTATATTATGATAATATGAATGAAATACTATAATGAACTCTTAATCATTACTTAGTGTATTACAAATTTCACATGGAGAAAATAATAACTTACATATATAATGAATAATATTGTACTAGGACTAATATAGTTGTAAGTTAATTACACACTGTGTAGCTGATTTAGTTGCATTTAGCTACGGAACTGTTCTGAGCTCAGTGCAGATTAATTATGTCTTTAGGCATATACTCTCATTTATAATTGTCACTTGTGACAGTGGCTGCTGGCTAGGCTGCTTTGCAGACCCTGCTTCTACAGAAACAAATGCAACCCCCAAAAAAACCCAATAAACTCAAAAAACTCCCAGAAACTCCGCTGAACTTTTAAGATCCAAAACATACTACCTAAGGTAAAGTAAGAGAAAACATTAGAGGATTGTAGGCTTAATTTTACTGCTTTTCTGCCAACAAAATACCCTTTATAATATCTGCTGAGTAAAGTTATATTGTGTCATTGCATTTTATTTAACATAACTAGCTTTCTCTATCAAAGTTAGCATATATCTTCTCAAGTCTATAAATAGCTCTATTTTCTAAATCCCTTATAAATTAAATAGAAGGATTTAGCTAACTGCTAAAAACTGCCAATGACTCTTCTTGAAGTTTTTACTGACTATAGGAAACAAGTCACTTTCTAGCCTTTGATTTCACACCAGAAGAGTAATTTTACATGACAGGAATGGGTAATAAGAGATAGCAGGTGCATGAGCTACTCATAAATCTAAAACAAGGCAGTCTTTCTTTGTTCAAGGTATTCAGCATTGTTTTAACCTCATCATGAAAAGTTCAATGAAAGAGAGTCTCAAATACTTAAAATGCCAAAGGAAAAAAAAAAAAAAAATCTATGTGGGAAAATAGCAGGGGATGAGGGAAGGTCCAAGTTAGATACACTATACTCCTAGATGGCTTTTTCAGGTTTATCATGAAACTGCCAGAGCTGCAGTGAAATTTTAAAGCAAATCTCTTAGTCAGCTCCAGTTCCTGTGTTGCAGTTTGAAGACTGGTGAACGCTGGCCAGATATCTTTGGAAGGAAACACATTTAGTGTGCCCTGTGTCCTCCTCCCTTAATATGGGGACAAAAAGGCCAAACCAGTGTCCTTTAGGTCACTTTAGGACAAGCATGTGCCAGAAGAGTTCATCACAGGGGAACAGAATATATCCGGTTTGAATTAAGACTCCCAAACTGCATGTCCTGTAGACAGAAGGGACTCAGCATCAATTGCTGCACTCCTACTGAGCCACATTATTTGGTAATATAAATATAGCCCACAGAACTGTATTTTCCCTAAACCTGACAAAAACCAACTGAATTCAGCAGTCCTCAGTATTCTCACTGCACTGCATGGGAAATAACACACACAATTCCCAATCTATCTACATGATATACATACATACTTTCAGGAAGCTTTAGCAGACTGGCATAGATTCAAATTTTAGCACTACAACTAAAATTAAAAAATAACCAAACAGTAGGAATAATTTTCTTTATACTAATATAATATAAAGCACAAGAAAGAGTACTTCAGGAAACTATTATTTATTTTATTTTATTTTATTTTTTTTTAGTAGTACTAACATACACTAAGTAGTAGAACAAGCTATGAAACTTCTGTTCTCTTTATGAATGTACCTTACATGTTACTTGCAGTACAGTGCAGGTGTCTTGCTATGGCACCCTGAAATACCTTATGAATGGTAGAAGGTTATAATGGCAAGAGAGATTTACAAAGTAACCTAAACCACAGTGGTAGAAGGAAACTAGCTAGCAGGAAACACTAACAGCAGACTTGAAATAGAGATATTACCAACTCTAAGGCTCAATATTCCTAGCAATAGAATTCACATCCTCCATGTCCAGGGAAATATCATCACACAGCAACAAGGGGAAACCTTTAGACAGGCTCCTGTCATGTCTTATCTGTGAATTATTCTACAGATACAGCTTTCCATTATATGTCGCATGTGCTTGTGGCTTTCTGCCATATGAAAAAAATAACCACCTGCAACAAAAAGCTCCTCATCAACCCTATTTGCCATATATTATGATCAAAATTTCTGCAGCAAAAATAGTAATAAAAGCTGAAAAGAGTTAAAATCATTAAAAAGTGCAAACAGAAAAAGCCTGTAAAAATAACTAATTTGTAAAAGATCAGCAAAGTTTGGAGATTAAGAAGGATAACCACAACTACATGTTGAACTACCATTAACCCCTCAGTAAGACAGTATTTCAGATCTGGGATTGAAACTGTTCTGAACTGTTCTGTTCTGTTCTGAATGTTTCTTCTGAAAGACAGCAGAATTCTCTCCACAGATAGAGCAGTCACTTCCACAGACTATACTACAAGACAGAGGCTATGATGTACCCAATATCAATTCAGATTAAAAAATCATACTTAAATTCATATATAGATCAATTGTTCATTCTCTTAACCCTTTTCAAGTAAAAAAGGTATTTGGATTTCCTCTCATTTATGAGATGCTGTTTCCCTCACTGGCACAGAAATAATGTAATATATCACAGCATTCCATTAGCACATTCAAATTGATGATTAAGATTCACAAAATCAGTTAAGCATGTGTTTGTATTCATATGAGTTTAGTGAACCAATAAGCTTGATTTTTAGCTATGTATGCTAACAAATCGCACTCAACTAATTTACTAGCTTACTCCAAATGCCGAGAGTTCAAGATGTGCATTTGTCCAGTCATATTAACGAAATTGCAAAAAATGGTTAAAAAGTTAACCAAGTATTCAACCAGTTCACTAAATCAAAGTTTAAGAACATATTCAAATGTCACACTGAATTAGTGTTGCATGTGCTTAAATTTTGAATTGAAACATGGAATAGCAAACAAATGTCCTTAGGATTCTTCCTGATGGGGGAAGAAAAAAAAAATAATTCTCTTTAACTACCATGGACAACAAAATCCTATGAGGCTTTGACATTTCAAAATATGTGGCTACTGCAATACTAAAATTGATTCCCTTTTGTAAGTTATATATACCATAGTAAACTCCTTATTTTTTGCTAGAAATAAGCATACTCTAAAGCAACACAGATGTAATAAAAGATGATGGGATCATATTGTCATTTAGAGGAACAACTCTACTTAGACTCTGGTATTTGTGAAAAAAATTCCATTTTATGATTATGAGAATTAGGCAGTCATATTTTTTCCCCACTGACAGAATAAGAGACTCTTAGTGACTGGTTAAGGCTGAAGGTTATTAAATCATGGCAATACAAATATCTATGTAATACTGCATTTCGATAGTAACATATTAGGTGTCATAAAGGTACACTGATCTTTTTTTCAGAACTTTACTACTTTCTGATAATAATTTTACAGTGAACTCAGCCTTACTTTAGCATTACTTACTAGTATTAAAGAACTCTTCCCTCTACCTGACAACTGGCTGGTTTAATTTTTTTATTTGGTTGGTTGTGTTTTGTTTTGCTTTTTTACATCAGGACATAATGACTTATTTTTCAAAGAACTTACAGAACATTTCCAGGCACATTTGGATATCTTTATTGCCTTAACTAAATACACTTGCAAAAAAAATATTGCTGTTGTAGATCATCCAAGTGAGAATATCACCATATTGCTATTAAATCAATTATCACATGTTGTTATGTCTGAATGAAAGAGTGAGGTGTTCTACTTGTATAAGTTCTGTTTTGGCATTACAGTTCTGTATCTATCGATGCCCGAAAGAAGTCATTCATAACAGTGGAAGAGACAGAATTGCCATGCCCATGTTAATCAAATGGACAAAAACAACAGATGGAACAGGAATCAGGATATCACAGTTCTCTTCCAGGTTACTGTCTTAATTACTGTCCTAGAGCATTCCACTCCTCTTTTTCCCTCAGTATGTTTTTGTGTATGGGTTTGCACATGCATTCAACGTTTCAGCTGAAGCGACATTGCAAGATTCATGTTAAATCCTGTCTTAGTAAGTAGCCAGATGTTTTCCACATCTTAATATGTTGTGCAAATGAAACAGTCTGAGTAAGATTAGCTAAAGTTTTAAGCTTCCTAAGGAGTTTGATTCTGTTGGTAATTACTCTTTAGGATCTGTATGCAGGAAAGAATCAATAGCAAAGATCCCAAGTAGGCTCAAACCTAAAGCTTCCACTCAGCTGATCAGCCTAGACAACGAACAAGCAATTCTGGATCTACAAAAAATGGAAGCCTCTGAAAGACATTGCTGCTGTCTTAAGAGACAGCACCCCTTGCAGGGTGCCTTCTGGCCAGACCATTAGTCAATCCACCTAAGAGTGAACAGAAAGAGTATGCATGTTCTTTACTTACGTAACAGCTACATAAGTTAGTAAAAAAAATGCGTTAGCTTAAAATTTGAACGGAATCTGGCCCAAGAGGAGAAAAACTGAGACAGAAATCAGAATTACCTAATCAGTCATTCATATAGAATGTTTCTGGTTAAACACAAGGATTTTCATTGTTTACTAGTATAATCTTTACAGCTGCTTCCCGTAAATACCAATCATTACTACAGAATTTGATGTGCTCTCACACCTTGAAGACTGCACTGACACCAATGAGAACTGCTTCCATTTTAGAACAGTATCTTTACTGTTTTCACATAGGGAAGGTTACACTGTGCCATGGTTTAGCTAGTATAATATGCCTTAAAATCTATCTTGATAATGTTTCTTTCTATACAAACTTGTACTAAAAGACAATGCAGATGTTTGCAAGTTCAGTTTATTATGCTTCAACACTCTAATTACAGAGCTGCAAGGGGCTTAGCAGCATATGCTCTGTAATACCCTGCGCAGTTACAGAGAATCAAATGAAAGTTAAACAGCTTTGCTAAAAGTTATCTCCTATTAACATCAGATAAATGCATGATTTATTTAAAAGTTAAAAAAAAAAAAATAGAAAAAAAAAAGAAAAAGAAAAAGAAAACAAACCAAGAAAATGTTTATGCTAAAAGATTTTCAGGACTGATTCATGTTGACCTAATCCTGGCTCCATAAAGACTAAACTGTAATTCAGTGGCAAAACAGTAAATTAAAAAATATGCTTGCTTCTGGAAAACCTGCATTAGGACTCTGATCTTAACAGCAATGCAAATCTATTCATAATTTTTTTCAGCATTATAACCCACAAAATGAAAATAGAATATAGTTCTATGAATAACTGCAAAGGAAGTCAATGGAAGATAAATGAATTGTTTGGTTTAAACATTTTAGCCTTTTAGAAGTCAGTCATTATCTGAGTACAAGAAATACTTTAAAAAAAATATTTTCAATATTTTCAGGGTATTAGTGCCTTTGGTTTGATCTACAGCCTCTAGATCCCATCAGGGATGAGCCTCTGAAGCACTCATCAGTCTTTAAGAATAAGAGTTGTTCATTGTGACAATTAGACTTTTCTTTAAAAGACTCCATTACAATTTTTTTGGCCTGATTTCTGTGAGCTATTTTGTCTGAATTTTGTTTTATTTTTAATTTTCAATAAATCTGTGGCAGTTACAGCACTGCTAGCATTCCAGGACTTAGAAAATTAGGACATTAGGATTGTTTCCTCACATCTGAGCATTATGTAAAATTTTTTACTATGCTGTTATGTGGTTTGATGATGGACCAGACGCAAGTCCTTCTCAAGGTAACAAAGACTGCTCTGAAGTAAGGTTTTTGTGTTTCTTAGTTTTACGCAAAAGCTTGCCTTACTGTCTGTTGGTTTTCCATGTCCTACTACTCAGGTATTTCACCATCTTCCATGCTTATCTGCTTTCTGTGTACTCAAATTTGGTACTTTTATTGTGAATTTCATGGAATAAATGCCCATCTGCTAAAACGTTTTGCAATTAAAAATGTGTATCTATGCTGCGTTGTGACTACACAACTGCTTGGTGGAAATGGTTCATCTTCCACTTGGATTAGATCCGAGATTAGACTTGCAAGCAAAAAAACAGAGTTTTTGGGGGATATCAAAACGCACTTTTTTCCTAATTATTTTACCACCTAGACTAATGCTGGCATATAGTAATGGCTATATTAGTTGTTGGTTTTTTTTGTTTTTTGAACATCTCTCCTATGAAGAAAGGCTGAGAGAACTGGAGCTGTTTAGTCCTAAGAAGAGAAGGCTGCGAGGGAATCTTATTAATGTCTATGCACATCTGAAGGGTGGGTGTCAAAAGGAAGGGGTCAGTCTCTTACCGGTGGCACCCAGTAACAGGACAAGGAACAAAGGGTATAAGCTAGAACACAGGAAGCTCCACCTCAACATGAGGAGAAACTTCTTTACTATGAGGGTAATGGAGCACTGGAACAGGCTGCCCAGAGAGGTGGTGGAATCTCCTTCTCTGCACTTTCAAAACCCGCCTGGATGCATTCCCATATGGACTGCCCTAGGTGATCCTCCTTCGGCAGGGGGATTGGACTAGGTGATCTCTAGAGATCCTTTCCAAGCCCCAACATCCTGTGATTCTATGTATGACTCTTAAAGCTGGTTGTATAGATCATGGGGAGAAGAACTTTTTTTCTCAAAAAATGTCATTCATTGTACATGCCACTGTTTGACAGTTGGCCTGATGTTTCCTGTCTCTGTCATGCCCACTTATCTGTCCTCTCATATTATCAGTTAGGTTTTTCAAACTCACCAAATCTGTGACCTTCCAGAACAAGTTTCCATTTTCAGATCGCTCTACTATATTCTTGAGGAGGGACATGTTTGGTTTGTTTTTTGTTGCTGTTGCTGTTTTTTTAAAGCAAGTGGGACTTGACTGCTTTAATACACAATTTTCTTGGATATTTAGCTTGTTTCAGTGACTCCAGTATTATTGGGAAGCAGATGGATCTTCTCTCCTGGTATCTTGCCATCCTGACAGAATGATGGATGTTAGCACTTGAAAAATCTTTATCTTATTTTACATTGCTCTTAGATACTTTCTAGCTCCCGCTTTGAAACTGACACACAGCTTGGCTTACACTTCACATGGTTCTTTCACATTTTGTGCTTTGATCAGGTTCAACTTTGCACATATTCATTTATCTGCTACATCACACTTTGTTTCTTACTCTTCCCCCTGTACTTATAGATAATATAGTACATATTAGTACATACCAGACCTCTGAGACTTTTGTAGAAAAATAAGCCTTTTTTGACTTGAACATACTAATAAAACTTTTCACATACACATGCTACTGTAAAACATCCTCAGTCAATTTAGTCCATTGTTTCCCTTCCAATGGCTTAATTGCTTTCAGACTGCTGTCTATGATTAAAAAAAAACTAGATTTGTAGATGAGGAGAGAGCAGTGGATGTCACACCACTCAATTTCTGCAATACTTTGAACACTGTTTACCCCAGCATTCTTGTATCCAAGTTGGGATATTATGGTCCTAATTGGTGGAAAACAAGTTAAAAAAGAAAAAGGCTGGCTGGATGACTTGGCTCAGGCTAGAAGAGAAGGCTTCAGGGAGATCTAATAGCAGCTTGCAAGTACCTACAAGGAGATTATCAGGGTGACAAAGCCAGGCTTTTACAGTGGCATACACTGGGAGGACAATAGACAAAGAATATAAGTTGAAACAAGACATGTTCATATTTAATAGAAGAAAAAAAAAATTCATCGTGGTTGCCCAGAGACGTTGTGCCATCTCCATCCTTGGAAGTTTTTAAGACTCAGCTGGATAAAGTCCTGAGCAATGTGACCTGCTCTTGTAGCTGCTCCTGTTCAGAACAGGAGATTGGACTAATAACTTCCTGTAATCCCTTCCAACCTGAATTATGGCCCTAAGGCAGTAAGAGCCCCGTGTCAAACACCATTTTTTTTTTTCTCTCCACTCCCCTGGCCTTTCTAAGTACACATTGTTGTCAAATACATTTTTTGCCATCCTGTTACAAAATTCATAAAACAGGTTCTATTCATACCACAGTACAGACTGTTCTTATTAGCTGGCACGAATCTATGAGGCAATGTGCAATATGCTGTAAGTTACCATTACGTTTCACACTGCCTTGGAGAAACAGTAAATATGGCGTAATTCCATGAAGTGTAAGTTTCTGCATGGCAGCAGGAAGAACCACATATGAAAAACACAAAGGAGACATGAAGTACTGGTTCTTCAGAATAGCATCTGAAATAACAATTAATAAGAAGTTAAATAAATAAATGAATACTAATATTAAGACTATTTTTTCCTCAATAAAGATACCCTCTGCAAGATATTAATTCCTCTTTTTCACTCAGTGCTGATAAGACACCAAATGCAGTACTGTGTCTAACTCGGAGCAATATGGTCCCAGAGATGGACCAAAGGGATTGAATTCTCATGTTTTATCTGAACACTGATAAAAGCACTACATAAGATCGGACGTCTAGAAAACATTTTCTGTGAAGAAAGGCTGAAAAAATTTGAGATAGGCTATAGAACACAAGATTAAGGGATGATCTGATAGACCTTCTAGTACGTAATAGGTAGTTTAACAGAGGAATGGAATAATTGTTTTCCTTTTCCACTCTGTACAAGACAAAATGACCTGGTTCCAGGCTACAAGACTATTCAAGTTAGATATAACAAGGACATTTCAGAGTAAGGAGGACAAAGTAATACATTAGGTCAACACAGGCAAATGAAGAAATATCCTTCATTGGAAATTTCTAGAGACAAACTGGATAAGGAATTATGCAAGCATCACTGACACTACCTTAGGGAGAGGAAAGATGGATGACTCAGTGTTTTTCTATAGTTCTATGAATTACATAATCTGTGATATTAAACCTTTTGTATTCTCTTAATATAACATTGCAGGCAGCACTAGTGTTTTTTTTTTCTTTTTGCTATAGGCTTGACAACAGTTATGTTCTTGGCTATCAGCAGCTATAGATAAATGTGCAATAGGATGGTAGACTGTTGCTTTCCCAATTCAGTGCTTGCCAAAGTTTGTATTAGACACCTAGTACAATTTTGCTTTTATGAAATTCAACTTACTTCAGTTGTAGCCAAATTTAAGTACTTTGTCTATTTACATAGACAAACATTTTGCCTGGCATTTTCAAGAACTATAATGAATGATACCCAATATAAGAATTAAATGATTTTAACAAGTCTAAAATCCATTTTCTAATTTTCTCCATTTCCTTTGTCTTATTCACACCAACGAAATTGAGAAGCAGGCATTTTATTTATTTCCATGGCAGATCTTACTCCTTCAAAAATGTGATTTCACAGTTTTAGAAGCAACATATTTTATTGTTCACTCCTGCTATAATTTTCTGGTGCTCACATTTTTATTATGTGAAGAACCATAATTTTAGTTTTATTAAATTCAAGTTTTTAATTGAAAACTGAGTCTTCTGCTTGTCCATGGACCCTGGCATATAGAGTAGAGCCTGCTATTTTTGTGCAGTATTCTAGAAGTAATTTACATTGTATTTAATAGTCTTATGATCTTGCCACTGTATAACTTCAGTTCAATGTTTTTTCTTTAATGTAATTCTGTTTTCTTCCTTTGAATAATGATAAAGGATTCTTTGAAGCCTAGGACATTCACAAATGTCCCAACATGTACCTGGCATTTGATTTCCTGTTTCTGTGCTCTGTCTTTACATGTGGTCATACACTACATTTTAGAAACTATTTAAATTGCAGTGTATTAATATCTAAGTCTAAAATCTGATGCCTCCTCCCTCACACTTTTGCTTGCTTCCATAGTATAACACATTTATTTTCTTTTTACATCTGTGAGGCTTTAGCATCAATATTTCTTTTTGACAAAGTCATTGAATATGTCCTCCTGTGCTGGGCATTTTCTGTTATGTTATTTTTTTTTTCCCGCAGCCAAAAATTTTCTTTGAACTTTCTCTCCCATTTATGAACTTAATTTTGTAGTAGTCTTGGTGCATATGCTTTGCATTGATATACTTCTATACATTAATTTATGTTATTTCTATTATATCTAATTGTTCTCTGTACTTATTTTGAACAAGAGAGGCTAATATCCAGTCTTTACAAGCAAAACAAATCCCAAGAAAAAATTCTCATTACTTAAATATCTTAACCTTGAGGATGCCTGATTAATTATTTTTCCAGCATTTAGGACTACACAGTACAGAAAGCTAAGGAATGATTTTAAGGAACACTGTCCCTGTATGTTACTGCTAGGCACTATAACAAAATTACAGAATTCCAACTAACATGTAAAAATTTCATCAACCATTTATAGTTGGGGCAGAAGCCTGTTACTGCTAATGCACAGTGATCAAATAAACTAAGCACACATTCTTAATTTCCTTGGATTTACAATATGGTATGTTCTACTTCCCATTAAAACACTTTTCTGTAGCATTTTGAAATAGTGGATTGCAGATGTCCTGTAAAAGTGGATTTTAATTTTTATTTTAAAAAAGTAATATGCAGAGTCATGTATTGCATGTGGAACAAGCTGATTTCCAAACAGCTAGTGCTAGGTATTCGAGGGCAAATTCACAAGTTAATTAGACTTCATTTGTGTCCAAACTAAAAATCTTATTTATGAACTATTCAATCTGTGAAATTTGGACTTGATCATAGTCCCTCTTCCACTTATGTTTGAAAGTATATCCAAAGGAAAAGGCTAAAGAGTCAGGCTTGACACATCTAATAATCAGTGTGGATAGCAAGATACAAGCAGAAACCATAAAGAAGCACAAGCTGCAGAAGCAGTTCCTAGGGCACAAGGAGTTTCTTAAACCCCTTTTCCTCATAATTCATTCTAACTGTGCATATTGCCATAAAACAGAACCAAGAAAAAACCTGAGGGTTTCCTTAAACTATTTTATTTTATTATTTAAAACAGCACTGAATAAATTAATAATGCCATTGTTCTTTTAAACACTTCTGCTTATGTGAATACTAATGGAAAAGGTTACCTAGAGTTCTTATATTAAGTGATTAGTTTTCCTTTATATTTTTATAGGACGTTCGTAATAGCAATCTAAATTTAGTGCTATGGCTGCTCATAAACCATTAGGAACAACACAAATATCCTCCTTATAAATGAGAAGGTAGAAGGTCCTGAAAAATAATTCTGGATTGAATGTGTGAAAGCAAATTTATGTAAATTGCTGTCAGTCATCCGTATATTCATTTCACTATGAAAATAACATTCTAAATGATCTGTAGCCAACAATTCCTCACTTGAAGACATGCATTGCAAATATTTATTCAAAACAGAAAAAAAAAAAAATCACTTAAGGATAAGCATAAGTCTTACCACGCCAATAGAAAAGTAGTTATTAATGATGTTGTAAGGCACTGGGTCTCCTTTCTCATCTTTATCATTGGGTATTACTTCAAATTTCCACCTGTCCAGCAAAATCTCTGAGCTGTTCTCAATGTCTTTTAAGATCTTAATCAAATTCTCACCTTCATAACCTAGCAAAACACAAAAATAATTACTTAAACATGATGAAGTTTCATTGCATTTTCTTACTTATTCTAGATGACTGAAAAAACAAAAACTATGTATATAAGATCTGAAAGGCAGGACTGTGTTTGAAGTATTGACAATTTTCTAGTACTTGTCATTGAAAGGAGTACAAATACAAAGCTGGTTTCTGCACTCAGCTAAATTAATGTAAACTTAGATTCCACTGGGCATCAAATTTACACTACAGAAAATAATCTTAGCTTCAAAACTTTCCAATCACTCTAATTTTCCAAATTATTATAAAAGTTATTCAAAAAGCCAATGTTATACTTCACAAAACGTTCTTGCTATGAAAACAATATTTAAATTTATGGTTTTTTCAAAATGTATGGAAAAGACATAGCAGATTTGTCTGAAAGAAGTCTGACAAGAGACTGAATGGTTAAAAGCTGTCTACTATTTTTTATCAATTGTTTCAATGTGGTTTAACCTAACAAATCCAAAATGTGAAATCAGTAATGGATAACTTTTCAGCAGAACTAATATTTTTCCATCTTTCAACAACTTCTTTATGAGTCTCATCCTGCTCTGTAGAGAGAGATCATACTTTTACTTGCCAAGAAGTGTTTACATATATTAAGCTAATTCCTTAGTAGTAGTGGTGGTTCACTACACTGTATACTCAACTCAGTAGAATTCGTAGAAGCGTGTGAACAAAATAGAGGACGCATGTGTGCACGTATAAAAAGTGTAGAGATTTTACTAAGTGAATTGATCAACTCTGAATACTATTCAGACCAAATGATTTTGTAATAGATAACTAATATCTGTGGATTCATTCCTTCTTCAAATCAGAAATAAAATTTTCTTATTAAAGCAATATGTACCTTCTGGGTCATTAACAGTTTTAGCAAGCAAAGCCATTCAAAGCTTCTCTGCTCAAAACCCATTGCTGATGTTTTTCTTGATGACTATATACTATGTTTTTGTTAGTTACCACCAACCACTGCATAACAGCAGGATGCACAATTCCATTTGTCTGCATCCGTGAGATCACACACCAACACTGATGAAACTTACAGAAAATCTGTGTCTTGGCACTGTCTACCAAGCAACTGGTGAAAGAATTATAAAAGCCAGACTATTTATACACTGTCTTTTTCTACTTTAGTGTTGATGGAATCACTCAAAATAGAAGGCAAATAAATAGAAGCGGCTGGAAAAAACAGGTCCTGACTAACATAATGAAACGCTCTCATACCTGACCCTGCTTAGAACAGGAAATTGGACTAGCAACTTTCTGTTACCCCTTCCAACAGGAATTATTGTCTATGAACTGTTCAGAAAGTTAAGCAAGGCTGAGTTGATTGAGTTTTGGGTTGCTCTTTCTTCTTTTCATTCCTATGGCTATATGAGTAAACAATTACCAGTCATGAAAGAGAAAATAAAGAAGGTCCTTAAATGATTTGACAGAACATTACGGTTAACATGTTCTATAGCACAGAAACTACTGAGCATTTGCTAAAGACTATCTTGTAACAAGGCAGACATTTGGAAAGGAGAATTGCTATGATGAGAAGGAAGAAATGTCTACAAAGGTTGAGAAGTTCAAAATAAAAGCCAAGTTTCAAATACGTAACATCTGAAATGACCAAACAAGATGTGAAACAGAACTGGCTGTGAGCCCATAAACTGACATGCTTCCACCAAAGAGTGTCTCTTTCCTAAGATTTTCTTCTTTGTGTCCCCTTCAAGTTACCCTGTAATGCAAATCCTGAATGGAAATAAATTATTGGAGGAGCTGAGACTAAGGCTGCATACATCCACAAAAGGATGCAAAGGGTGTTAAAGGTTTGACTTTACATATATTCTACTTTCAGCATTCTTTGCCTCCTCATTTCCTGATAAATAGCACCACAGCACTTATTGTCTGGAATCTTTTGTAGGAGACAAGGAGTGGATCAAAGGAACTAGTCTGAGGCTAAGACAAATATTCCATTTAATGTTTATGAATATCAAAAAAATGAAACCACTCCAAACCCATTATTAGCTGTTTTCAGTAACCCTTTCAGAACAGCCCAAATTGAATTCCATTTAAGGAATAATCCTTTTATAAGGCATTGATCAAAGAAGTAACTATAATGCAGATCCTAAAAAGCTGACTAAACAGCTATATACTACTGTCATTGTACCTTGGACGCTTTTTGGTGTCAGCAGAAACTACAAACAAGGTATGAAGAGTAATTACAACCTTTAATATCTATGAAACCATTCATATAACATTTAAAGACAGCTAATTACAAAAAGAGGAAAAGTGACAGCAGTTCTTTACATACATCATAGAAATTAAATCCAAATATTGAGATTAGACTTTGATGCAAAAGCTATCGTTTTCCTTTTAGTTCTATAATGCATTGTATTTTAATTTGTGTTTACCTCCTCCCCATCTCAGACACCTTGCTAAATCATTGCCAGTCCCAAGAGGCAGGATAGCAACTGGAGGATGCTTAATCAAGTTCGCTTTCTCTGTGAATACAGAAGGAAAAATATAACTAAGATACAAAAGAGCTAATTGTATGGTACTGATACAGAATCTGTGATAGGTTTTGTTTCAGAGAAAGACAGTGATACATGTTTTGTACATGAGATTATGCTGCCTGCTCAGCAACAAACATTTCACCAAGCCACTCCATTATGCAGCCCCTTCCCCAGTAAATATGCAATTCTTAATCCTAATTTACTTGATTGTTATCATAAGGACTTATGATAAACACTGTGATAGACATTCATAAACAACAACACTCCAGATCTTTCCAAGACTGAACAGTGTGCTCTCTGTGGCTGTCAGCTCTCCCATTTCCAGCTAAGAATGCAAAAGAGCAATAGTTAAGGGCATGAGATGGTTCTTGTCCTTTTTCATCTGCGTGGCCAAATTTGTGTTTAGCTGTGTATTCACTTTGATCTCTGTCTACATATGAGCACTGTTTCCAAAACCCCCGAAAGCAACATCAGGGCTTCGCTCATCAGGAATTAAAACTGATACTGAAAATGAGAATGGATTTGACAAAGTCTCCAAGTCAATATTTTGTATTTAATAAGTATTTTTTAATAATAATTTTGAAATGCATGAACTTACAGTGTCTTTTGACACTTCGCTAGCATTTCAAGCCAAAGCATCTCTATTCAAGATAGAACGGGAAGACTCTTTTAAAGAAATACACCTTTCTGAAAGTGGGGCAAATAACTCCCAGGTATAAAATTTCAAATATATAATTTGGCAAATTCTCCATTTAATTGGAATGAGTAGTATGCCTAGTTTAAATGTTATACTTGAAGAGTTAAACAATTTGCTATTTTGTTGACAGAATTATGCACAATTATCAGCAATTTTCAGTAGGAGTTTATATATCCAATGGATGTGGCAAGGACATCTGGTTCCTTATCAGTTTCTCTCTTCAATTCTTTAGGAAGACCAGTGCACTGCAGATCTTTAAGATAATTTAACATTTAATAGAATAATAAATTAAAAAGTTCAGAAATCTCAGATTGAGGGGGAAAACAGTTTGGCTGTTATTTGTGGGTTTTTTGTTTGTTTGTTTTTGTTTTCTATGTGGTTTGTTTCTGTTTGTGGGATGTTTATGTGTTTTTTATTTGGGGTTTTTTGGGTTGTTTGTTTGTTTGTTTTGTTTTGTTTGTTTTCCTCTTGCTTTGCTCTCAGCAAAGATTCTTTGTGTATCAGGAGATGAAGGAAGAAAAGATCCAATTACAAAGCATGTGTTTCTCAAAACAGGTGACTACTTAAACTCTATATGCACAACTTCTGGAAAAAGGCTTTGTTCACTAGAAGACAGCATTCAAAATGTATTTCTTAGTTCTGTCCCATAAAATTTGCTGCAGAAGATTTATTATTTTATTATTATTTTATTATGCCAAAATGTAGTCTGTTTTTTCAAAGAGAAAGTAACCACATGGCATTTAATACTTCTTGGAAAAAAGTAATTAAACAATTAAGAGCTGCAAAACTTCACTCCTTCCAAGTTTGGGCAGTACATCTACTATTTACATGCATCGATTCATGATTTTGAAAGCTATTTGAGAGTTAAAATCAATACCTTGTATTTGCAAAAAGTTGCTTTGTTGTTTGGTGCTGGGTTTTTTTTTGGTTTGTTTGTTTGTTTTGTTTTTTACCCAAGATTAGAAATATGCTTTTGCTGTCATCTGTTCCTCCATGACATAATTTTAACTTTTTACTGAACTTTGAAAGGTATTCTGGTCCACACCTACCACAAAGCACACACTTTTAAACACTCTTCATTCTAACTTTTAGTTGGTTCTTTTGACCTCCATCTCCTTCCCGATTTCCATCGTCACACATTGCCATTTTATCTCTGCAGCCCCTCTAATGCCAAAGAAACGTTTCTTTGTATTTCTTTGTATGTTTTGTATGTTTCTTTGTATGGCAGATTTTAACCCTAATAAGCCTTGAGAAGTTTAAGTCTGTAATATCTTGATTATGGGCTTTCCTAATGATATCTGCAAAGGACTTTACAGGCAACTGACTGAAAGAACTCCAAAACTGAAATGGCAGTTAACCCACCACCTCCATTGTGGGATAATGGAGCATAAAGAAAAATGTGGTAACTGATAAAGCAAATTATCTAAGGTAAATGGTCTTAAAAGAAACAACTTAGATTTTAGTCAGTTTGGGGACTTTGAACTGAAAATATAATAGATTTATTCAAATTTCTTGCTTTTTGGAAAAACAGAAGACTACAAATACTGGACTTCTCTAGAGATTTTGATGATCTTCTGCAATTTGAATTGTCCTTAAAATTAATCATGTCCCAAACGAATAAACTTCAAAAAATTTAAATGAACAAGATCTTGTTTGAAATAGCTATATCCACAGTTTAGTATATAGGAAAGAGTAGTAAAATGAAAAACATGAGTCTAGCAAAACTATGTAAAAGGCATTGATTACCTATACAATCCAAAATCCAGCCTACTGTTCCATCTCCACCACATGCTAGTACTCGGAACTCAGGAACATCTCGGAAAAAATTTAACCTAAAAGCAGTAAATGAAGAGATCTATTTAATTACCATAAAGGCACTGTGCATTATGCAAACATTTTATGGCTTAAGACATTTCATTTAATAATAAATGGCAAATGAACACTTGAAAAAGTAATTACCTCTGTTCATGTATTTTTTTTACACAAACACAATCCAACATTCTATTATTTGAAAAATTTAATATTAAATTGTTAATTCTAGGGTTATTATGGTATACTAATACTAGCAATAGCTTGGCCCTGACAGTTAATCTGAATCTGTGTCTCACTCCAAAACGTGTTTGAAACTACTGTCAGACAACTTTGTTTACCTAGTTGTGAATGGATATGTAGTCTCTCAAGACAGTAAAATCTAAGGTAGCTAAATGCATTAGCCACAACATTTCCTTGTGAGGTGATGACTATAAAAGCATATGAAATGAGCATATTTCTGATAATACACTAATACATAATAAGCTGAGCAATTTGTGGTTGATAAAAATGACTTTGCATCATGATTTAATACAAAATGAGTAAGCACTTGATTGAAAGCACTCATTCTATCATCCTACAAACCCTGTTTTAAAAGTGAAGTATCTTTGGTAGTATTTGCATGGCTATTTCTTCTTCCATATTCATTGAGTGCTGGAGAGTATCACCACCTCTTTATCCACTTTATTCATACCAATATTCCATAATGCTGTAAAGCAGGGATATATTAAAGCAATTCTAATTTGCAATATTTCAAATTTAAAAGCATCTTTTCAGGATAGCTTTTGATGCATACTGAAGTTAGACCTTACACAAATTGTGACTAGACAAAAACCTTCCAGTGGTCTTGCTGAATTTATATGTGTGTGTGTACATACATTCACATATATTCTATTCATTACTGTCATAGACATCTTCATCCATATTCTACACGCTAGTGGCCAGATAAGATTTCCAGTTCAAAATCTCCTAATAAACAATTAGTACATTGCACCCTTAATTGCAATTCTTAAAAACAAATATACATAATATCTTGCAACTTTTTAATTTAATCTATATTCCATATGAAATCTTAATGCTGCACAGTGAATGAGGTTCCTGTCCCTAGAAAGTTTTAAAAATTCTTATAGGCTCTTGATAAAAGTAAACATGCATGAAAAACTAGAGTAAAACAAAGTGCATGGGAGAAGGGAATAGGAAGCACAATGGTCAAAAAGTGTTATTTAAGATGCAGAAGATAACAAGACAAGTTGTTCTATTTGTTCTAAACAGGAATTTCAAAGTTAGCAAAACTATATAGAATTAAACCCATTACATTATTTTCCCAATCCCTCTAATTTTCTCTGCTCACAAGAGCTTCTAGTCAATTTCAATTGTCAAGTACAGTGTTTGAAGGATGCTTACTCATTCTGTATTAAACCCTGCTTTGCCTTTCACACCTCGAACGTTCTGTTTCACATACCCGCAGGCCAAGTGCTACAGGATCACTTCTAATACAAAATGTAATGTGCCAAATCTGACTGGGTACACTTGGGGAACACATCTTCTAAGAAGCATACATGCTGAAAGACCCCCTGCTGAAAGTCAGTTGCTACCACTGTAAGAGTGGGCACTGAGATATTCCCTGGCTCACAGGTGCGCATCTCTGCCCTTTCATGAGACCTAGCAAAGAGACAAATGCCTCCCATCACCAGCCTTCTCACTTTGACCCAATGTGTTGGGACTCTAGAAAGTTAATACATCTAATTATAACGCTTCCATTACTAAGAAAATTCCAGATTAATTAAAAATTGAATTCTAGCATAGCAGTGATGGCAAGATTATAACTTCTATAAATATTTAAGCATTTCTAGCACATGCAACAGGTATAAAAAAGAAAGCCTGAAAAAAACCCCAAACAAAAGGCAAACAAAGCCCAAAACCCTAGTACCAAAAGTACAGGGTTGATGGCAGCATTAATCCAGATAGGCAAAACAGAGACCCAATCCTCTGTCTCTGTTTTTATGAGCAAGCATCCTTGCCATATGGCTATCAAATGTTCTTTTTGATGAAGATTAAGTATACAGTCAAAACAAAAAGTATAACTTTCCAAGAAAAAGTCTGACAAAACCAAACTGTCAAAAAAATTCTCAATAAGCTTAATTTATATTTCCCTTGGAGCATTTTATATTCATACACAGTAGATTTTCCAAACAATTTCATAGTACAGTATTAAGTTCACATGACTATTTTAAAATTTAAATATAAACATGATACATATATTATACAAATATAAAATAAATACATGAAAATATACTTCTTACATTGTATATTTGCATATACAAATATACTGTATATAAATATACTATAGCAAATATAAATATTTATATAATCAAATTTATAACATTAAATATAGTTGTATAATTAGATATGTAAATACATCTCATTCATTGAATTAGAATGTGCAGTCTACCATAAGAGTTGGTAAGGGAACACAGTTTTATGTTTAAAAACCTCAGTAGATGTTATAATTGTAAAGAAAGAATTTGACAGATTTATTAAGTGAACTTAAAGTAAAGAGTAAGTAACGTCTATCAAGATAGCTTTTGTCAATTAAGTTTTTTAATAGCATCTGTTTCCTCTTACCCACAGAACATTTGATATAGTTTTGAAAAAAAAAGAAAAAAGTTGGAGAACTACTTATTAATAACTGGTTTTGAAGTGGAAATAAAAAAATAAATAATAATTGAAGTCATCCTAAAGGCTTTGTGCACTGTCAGACTATAAGGTAGAAGACCAGAATAGAAAATCTAATCTTATTTTCTTGAAATTATTTATAAAATTGTACAAGAATTATAAGCATATATAATATTAATAATAAAAACCATGAAAATATAATAGGTCTCTTACCCAAAAACTTTTACCTCTATTTAAAAAAATAAATATTTATTTAACAGTTTAGATGATCATTTCTTACATAGCACAGTATGGATAACAATCTTATTACAAGTAGAACATTAAGTACAAAGGACAGATGACGCTATATCAATAAACTTTACAAAAATTATGTCAATAACCTTGTCAGAAATTAAATAGAACATAAGAAACAGGTAAATAAGATAATTTGATATAAATAAAATACATATTTTGAAGTAATCTGTGCTGTAATTCACATTGAATCATTTAACACAAAAACACATATGCTAGCCAGAAGAAGAAATACAGAAGCACTTGCGGGAAAAGTGAATCAATAGATGCTGGATAGTGGGTGGAGTAAAGATGCTGGATGCTACATGTTCAGAAGTAACTTAACTGTAATAGTCAAAAGCTTATTACTGGGTGACCGAGAAAAGAGAACTAGTTCAAGAATGTGAGAAGTGCAAGCTAATAAGTAGGCTAAAAGACATGACAGAGTTTTTAAAAACAGATTTCAGACAAAGGCTGTGTGGCAAACTCACTACTGAACAATTACAATCCTGTGTCTTAAGAGAGAATGAATTAATCTGGCTCACAACTTTGGAAGTCTAGACTGAGACAGGAGTGGAAATTGATGGTATTTGCAATATTTAAAGATTGTGCTATGAAGGCAGCAAACACCACAGATGTCATACAAGTAAAATTTTTGTTTAACAGCTGTTTAAAATATATATCTAAATCCAAGGTTTAAGTTTCACACTTGAAGACTTAGTGAGTTTTAAGTACTACTGATTTATGGTGCACAACTGTGATTTTAATCTTTAGAGTGCTACCAATCCACCATGGCTTCCTTTGCCATTCTTTGGCAAAAATGGAATTCTTTCAAAGAAATATGCACCAAGCTCAAGGTTTTGTTCAGGAGAAAACAACTATGCAATTATCTTCTAAGGATATTCTTGGTGTATGAATCTTCCTAGAATACTCTGGATATCCCAAATGTCCAACATCAAAAAAATGCTCTAGCAATCAACTCCAATAATCAGGAAAATCAGTGTAATTTTCAAAATAGGCCTATTGCTTTGTGAAATTATAAAGGCCTGGGTGCCGTAAATTCCCAACGAAATTACAGAGTAAGTTGTAGGGATTCAGTTTGGCTGTCTTGGGCATCTTTTAAGTGGACAGAATTTAAGATTTAAAAAGGCCTGTTGAGGTAAACTTCCGGATAGAATTTAAAAAATACATGCTCTCCAAATTAAATGCTTAAGGGAGGTACAAAGAAATACAACTTTTGTGGATGTAATTTCTATTATAGAGTATAAAAATAACATAAATTAGACATTTTAAATAATAGACTTAAGGGAACAGGAGCCTTTTCAGAGGGACAAAGTCTTTGTGAAACGGTGACCTCTCTACGGAGTCATGTGGGTCTGTGGCTGGACTGCTATTCATCCAGCTATTATTTACCTCTCTGTAAGGTGAACAATAACTGAATTTCAGATTCTTCAAGATCATTAAATCCACAATACCAGTTGTTGTCAGAAGTAGAAGACTCCTATAGAGATATAACAACCAAACAGGGAAACTCTTTTCAAGGCTAAAAACACAGGTGCTAAGCACAAATTACACAATGTATCAGCCCGGCAATTTTCACGTCACTTTGTTAAGTGTGGCAGTCTGTAACCGTGGAGTACCTTCTACGCTTCTGTTCAGCTGCAGAGCTTACAGGGTTTCTCCAGCTCACCCGTATCTCTCTGCTCCTAAATAATGTCTAAACCATTAATTATTATACCAGTGTTTAAAGTGTACTGTTGCCCTTTGGCTGAGAGCTCCTTGATTTTCAGGCCTTGCAGGTCAGTTTCCATTGTTGGAAAGGAATCAATGTCAGAGTTGGCTGGCATGCAATTTATTTGCATAATGTACATATTTTTATATAGATTATATACATAAATCTTGACATCACCAGCTCCAAAACCCTTTAGCTTAGGCATGCTAAGAAGGTACAAGAAGCATCTTTGTTGCTGCCCCTGCATTTCTGCAAGTAGCATCCCATCTATTATGAAAGTAGGTGACACATCCACTTGAGTAACTGCACATTCAGATAGCAACACAGGAATTCACTGTCAAATTGTTAAAAAGTATTTTTCTGTTGATCTGCTACATGTCAGCATATTTATTTAAAAAATGCACAGTAACAGATATTACAAAAGGCAGGAAGCAAGATGCATGTTGATTTTTTTTTTTCATTTTAGTTTGTTTTTTTTTTTTTTTTTTAAAGGAGAGGATGGAAAAGGAAAATTAAATGTGTTATTTCCAGATTTCAAAGAAATTAAAATATGGGACTCCACTAGTGGCCTTTCTTCCAATGAAAAAAAACAACCCAACTATTTAACCTGGTTCTAGCTCAGTTTTGTTAAGGAGCCCTTTATTCTAACACATTTCCATGAAAGAACATGATTATCCTACTGAAAAGGAATAATGAAAGTGAATGAGTGATTGAGCTGTTGACTCAACAACAAAAACAGTGAAACCAGCAGTTTCACAGTCCCTCTAAGACTTAGAATTTTATTGGTCTTTGAGATCTCTTGTATTTCTCCCTGTTATCTAAACAGAAATTAACTGGAAATATTAATTTTAACCACAGATTAGAAAACATAAATGTTATCTTCTTGGTTGATGACAGCAGCCCATGAGAAAAATAAATTAAAAAAAAAAGTTATGGGTTTAAGTAGACAGCTTGGCTCTACCAAAACCATGCAGTTTTTATCCTAATACTATAAACACTCTATAGGTTGAGTAAACATGTCTGAAATTAGTATTCAAAAGGGAAAAAAAAATCTCAAAATAGACTAAATTATAAAGTGTTTCAACGATTATGCTTTAAAATACATATATATAATGCTTATCCCTTTCCAATAAATAACAGTAATTGACATAATACACTTTTGTTTTTCTTTATGCTGTACAATCCCCCACTCTGCTCCATTTCAATCTAAACAACAGATACGACAGTATTACATAAATGTAACATTTTTATTGACAATCCAGCATAACTGGCATTATACAGATGGATGAGTGAGTGGACGGATGGACGGGCAGGTTTTATTAGGCAATCCAGCCTTTGCAGAAAGGGAAAGAAGGACTGGTAACTGAAATACAGACTTTATTCAACTGCTCTCTTAAGGGACAAATTATATGCAGCCTACATAGTATTGCCAGGGGCAAGATGTGATGGCAGGAGATAAACTGGAAATTTAGGATTATTAATTTCTGTGGAATTAATAAAAAATATATCCAAACAAGCCTAATAAAATGCAGCATCTGTTTGCAAATTAAGTAGAAACTTCTTCAAAGTGACTATGAAGTAAAACTATTTCGATTCCTAATGGAAAGAGATATTGAAAATATCCTCTAAGAAACACTGTCCCTGGTTCAAAAGACTAAAATTTAAATCGTTTCAGTTTGAACTTAACACTGCCCTCTTGTGCTTCTGCCTTAAAATACATTTTCCTTTGCATCACAAGATACACAAAACCAGAACTTAGCAAGGGACATTAACGAGGGCAGTGAGTGGGATTTGATTCTTTTGTTAGTTTAAATAAATAAATACATAAATATTTAACGAATAAGATTATTTTGATAAAAAATATTTCGTGTTGTTATCTCAAACTCTAGCATGGCATTTTTATTATACTGTGTGTAAAATAATATTGGTTACTAGTTTTGTCTCAGACTGAGAGTCAAATTTCTTATAAATTCCCAAAATAAGGTCCTGTAATTTCTCTAGTATACTTACTATTTGGACTCAGACTATTTACTTTTTTTGTATATGTCAAGATTAGCATAACAAACCACCAACAAATAACATTAAAATAAGGAAACAGCACTAGCATTCAGGTACAGAATAAACTACAGGCATTAAAGAATCCATGCCATTATTTTCCATTTTTTAGCAGATTTTGCACCATTCTGCTGGTTCCACATTAGCCACACTGTAGTGATTCCTAAGAATCTTAACTTCAAAAAGGATTGAGCCCAATCCACTTTTCACTTTTAACAATGCTATACACATTCCAAGTCTAACACAATAAACTAAAGGACAGCTGATGTAGAACCATTTAAAGAGATTAGCTTCCTGTATATTTGGCCTCAAAACCAGAATTACTGGTAAAAACTGTCATACTCTTTCCAGTAATGTATCTGACAACTGAAATACAAACCATGTACATTTCCGCCTTCATCTTATTTTCCTCCAACTTAAAAGGAAAAAAAGTCTGAACAAATAAAAACTCTCAGGATTAAACAACAAAAAAAAATATTCAAACAACAGTGTAAACTTCATGTCAGTAAAGACATATCTCCCTAAATCTTTCTGCAACTCTTCTCACTGATGTAAAATTTAATGTATCAGTGGCATAACTAAACAACAACCACTAGATACAAAATCATACACAAAAAATTTTTCAGTGCTCCTCTGTTTTCTTCTACCAAAGTACCCACTACATAAAAAGGAGATAATTTCAGATGGCAAAAGTTGGTATTTGATATATTGCAATTCTTCTGTCTCCATATGAATGCAAAATAGGAAGAATCATGGAAGAACCATGTTACGAAGTGACTGCAATGCTATTTGGTTCAGCTAACACTTCAGTCCCCCAAAAAAGTCAATGTCAACACAATCTCTCCTGTCCAGTCATTTTCTGCCCACTACATCCCCAAGATTATGGAATTGATAAGGAGTGCACAGCCACCTTAATTTGAAACAAAATTCTGTATCTGACATGCATAAGACTGTATGTGTGTATATATATGCACTCTATATATATATATATTACAAAGACACAAACATACGTGGACATATGTGTTTATGCAAAATAAATGTATGCTCTGCAGACCAACCTTTGAGGCAGCTTGGTATTTGTAACATAATAGTAATGCCCACATGAACTTGGGTTGCTGATATAGCAGCAAAAGCTGCAACACAATGAAATGTATCCCACAGTTCTTATATAGAGTACAGCATGGTTATCAGTAAAACATACAATACGTAGCTTTACTTGTACACAAATAATACCTGTAAATTTCAGGGATCTGCAGTGTTGATACATCCAAAACATGCTGCATGTGCCTCAGTCTGTTCATTTGATCATGTAGCGTTTTATTAAATGAGTTCCTGGTAATAATGTTAACTGTAGACTTACCCTGGCATTGGTCCATTTCCAGAAAGACTATAAACTTGACGAGGATTTAAAAGGTACTGAAATTTTCTATAGATTCTGAAGAGTTAAAAGAGACAAGAAGGAAATATTTACTTACATGTTTGAAATGTTTTTCAAAGAAAAAGAATTAAAGAAGTTAACACATTATAATTATTTGAATTGCAGGATGTCATTTATGCAAAAAACTCAAATATTTGAACACAGCAATTATAGTTCATGTATACAGTATATTGTAGGCATAAAATCGAGCCAGAAGTGTTACAAGTATCTACAATTCAAATGCTGCATATAGACAGGAGGGGAAAAAAAAGGATAAGGAGGTAAAATGACGCAAAAAAAGGTGAGTCAAAAAAGCATTTGGAAAAGCTTATTGGTTCCTATTAAAGTAACTCCATGATAAAGGAGATATTTATTCCTGAAATTTATTATTTAACACAAAAGTACAATTAAAATTAATTGCAAAAGAAAATTGGCTTTGCAACCCACCAAAAAATGTCCCCATAGTTTGAACAATGTTCTAAGAAAGCAAATCTATTGTCAATTTCATCTCCTTTTGATTTTATTTGAATGTGAAAAAAGAAAAAAAATTCAAAATGCTTCTTTTACTTAAATTACATCTATTTAAAATTATCTGAATAATAGAAAACAATTTATTGATATCCTACCCCACAAAGGACACCATTTGTTGTTCCATCCTCAGCAAATGTTTATTTAAATGACAGAATATTTTTAAAAATTGTAACTTACTAAATTTGAGGTCACTTGTCCTGAAAGTATGACAAACATTTTGTTTCTTCATTAAAAATATTAGAAATGTAATTTCCTAAATTGACTACAATGTGGTACCTGCTTCGTTTCTTACACAGAAACAAGTAAGCACATGAAGGAGTTAGAGCTCAGAATGAATAAATACATACATGAGATTTATGGCAATAGTTTAAATCATAAACCCCTGTTTTTTGCTTTTAATTTTAAAGTTTACATATTCAAGCTAATTAATATTTTAATGTTTTTAAGGAAATTATTTATTTTTCCTGCT
>NW_009952801.1:4662821-4686245 GCF_000747805.2 Chaetura pelagica
GAAATATCTCTTCCTTTCTTTTTAGTGCCTTAAATAAAACAGAAGCATAACAGCTGAATTTTAAGTTAAAATGTCCATGTTTTCAAATTCAGCAAAATAAAACTGTCTAGACAATATATGTGAGTATTGAAAGATTTCTCTTATTTTATTTTCTTAATAGCAATGCATAATTTATCAGGCTAGGTGGAAGACAATGGTGTAAGAATACTGAATACAAACAAATTTATAATTATCTCTAAAATTGCATATTGGAACATTTTCTTAACTTCTCAATTATTTGAAGACATCAGCTTCTTCATAAAGCATTGTATTCAAGCACACTCACACAATCTACTGCTGATGCCATTCCTGAGAGAAGTCAATGTGAAATGACTGGTTTCATTTTGCCAGCCTGTACATACCATTGTCAATGGCTGTGATGATGAATAAGCCAGACATTTTACAGTGGATTTACAACACAGTATACTTCCATTTTGTTTGCAGCATTTTATCAATGCAAAAGGAACCTACTTTCAATTTTCTGGTTAGTATGTGTGAATTGCTCCTCAGTGAAGTATAGGATTTACCCTGGTCAAAGGTGCTGGCTAATTTAATTTGTGTAGCTGACCATAAGAAGATCACAAATGGTATTGTTATGAGGTCCCAAAGGCTTAAGAGTTATTTGCCCTGAAGTTTGGTTCTACAAACATACTAACCATCTAAACTCACAATACTGTTGTCAGGTATTTGTGAAATGCTACAAAAGCCTTCTTAATAAAGACGGAGCTAGGCATCTCTAGCCAAAACCCAGAAATCCATCTGCAATAATGAAAAGATTACATTGACTCATACTTGATTCAATGTATACCATTCATAAGGACTACTCGAATATCAATATCAGATCATCACTCTATAATGACTCACTGCAAATGACATATACTTTAAGTTATTATCATATATTTATGTATGCTAGTCTGTGTAAAATTCATAACTGTTGTTTCATTCCCATTCATACATTTTCCAAAAAAAGAGGAAGAAACTGCACCTAAACACTTGCCTTCACACTAAGCTGCACCTAACAACATGACACATGCAAGACAAGAAAATGGACAGTAACCTGGCCTTTCATTTGTATACACACAGCACCAAACAGCCTACCAATTCTGACATGTCTCTGAACATCTTGCTTTCGCATGTAAGGAATGTATTGGACGTTGTCTCCTTGTGACTGGAGATTTATGCTGACAAAGCCATGAGGCTGCATAGTTGGGTAATGCTCCAAAAGACAGCTTTTTGTGATGGACTGCAATTGCATGAAGTCAGTTCTTGAAACTACCACTTGTTGCCACCACCTCCAGCTGGTTCTTACCCCATGACATAGTTATCAATGAACAGTTGTGCCTCAGTAACTATTTGTAGGATTATTTTGTAAATAATATATCTGAATATAGTGTTATATCAAGAAAACAAAACAGATTCAATTTAAAATAGGAAAGTTCCTCTGTTGCCATTTTCATCTTCACTTAAATCATGTCCATGATCTTATTCTTATGAACCTCAAAACAGCTGAAATAGCACAACTGAGGAGACAGAAAATTACAGCAGGGGTGGCCAAGAGGGCTGGGATCACGGTTAAGCAGTTCTGCTGCTGAAAAAAATACTCAAGTGCACCTTGAGCTGAGTTAGACTAACCTACCCTCTAGAGTCATGAGATCATTCCTTTAAAGAGAGAGAGAAAAAAAACCCAAAAACACAAACAAACAAACAAACAAAAAAAAAACTGGCAAAAAAAGTTGCCTACACTGGGGTAAAAGTAGGCCACAGCAGTGCCTTTTGCCAGTCCGGGCACGCATCTTTAGCAAACTAGAGGTGACTATTCATTAAGTGGTCAGTATAGGCTTAATTTAACCATAATGGAAGATAAGGAAGAAGCCAATGACCTCTCTCCAAATTAAAAGAATGCTAGCCATCTTCTTTCCTAAACATTTGAAAAAGGTAATCTGAAGCAGATAACTTTTGAAACTGCTCCTACATTTTGTCTCAATGCTAAAGGAAAGCTTAGAAAGCCAGATTAAACAGAGGGAAGGGAAGAGCTACTATGAACCAAAGTTATTTGAAAACGACAAAGGTCAAAGATATCATCAACCTGTGCTGCACAGACACTGAATGTGGAGTCAGCAGGAAATGTCAGGGTACGGAAGCTGATCTCCAGTGCATCCAACCGCACATTTGTCAAGGAAACAATTGTATAAACTCACCTGCTGGTCAGGCAAATAAATTGGAAAATGGGGAAGTGGAAAACAAAGGAATGAGTATGGAAAAACAACACCATGATTTAGAAGCACTCTTGTGTGAGAAGCATTACCCTTTAGAAGCACTACCTGCTTGTTCTAAGTTCTCTCTGCTGAAATAAACTATTTTGTTCATGATGTACTAAACATATACATTCTGTTCACAGATTATTGAAAGCTGCTGTCTTAATTAGTCAGATCTTAAATGCAGACTTACAGGATTTAACTCTAGGATGAGATGGACACACTGAAATTCTTTTCTGATGAGACTAGCCACACCTGTCCATTCTACATACAATTACTAAAACCATGTTACAGTGATATATCCTGACAAAGACACTTGATTGTGTTTGCTGTGTGCCTACCCAAACTCAAGCTTAATTAAACCCTATTTTTGGTGTGCAAAACTAATCAGGTTTAATTCTAATTTGCTACTTTCTTCTTAATAAACATTTAATTCTATTTCTGTTCTATTTTATTATACACAGATGTATTACCCATTGGGCAAATAATTTAGGTCCAAATAACTGTAAAGGCACTTATGTTTCAGATGATGTGCAATAACTGTTAATCTCACAATTAAGAAGAAAGTAGATCTGGATTATTTTCACAATTTATTATTTTGCAGTTATATCTGAACTACATAGAATTGGTTTTTGAAAGAGAAATCTATTCAAGAACATTATATTCATCACTATACATTCTGCAAAACTCTGGCTTTCTAAAGAATTGACATGTAAACATGTATCTAATTTGTAATTAGATATGTTTGTAGAGAAAGTATTTTTGGTTTTGAATGAACCTTTTCTACATATCCGTTTGTTTCCCCATTACCCCTCTGTTCCAACATTCAAAAATCAAAGCTAAAGCATCTAACTTTTTTTACTTTAGTGATCCTCAGTTCTTTTCTTCTGCACTCGAGAGATTTGAAAAAAAAAAATGCAAAATACAAAGGGAAACAACAGAACATTATTGAGGGAGTGCATTTATTCAACTGGTTGTCAGATGGATGCATACACTCTCTCCAAGATTAAGGGCAATTAAATGGGCTGGGTTACCATATGGCAAAGCATAAAATCTCATACGGGGAACTGTGGGAACACTGGAGTCTTGACAGTATCTGCAATAACCTTTGTGTGCTCAAGGAAAGTCAATTAGAAATCAACTTCATTCACCATGGTCTCTCAAATACAGAAAATCCTAAAACTGAAGAATGGCTTTCAGTAAAAGACAATCTTAATCTGAATGAGTCGAGATAATGAAATTCTCATCTACAAAAATTAGTAGGTTGCGGTTTTGGGTTTGTTTGCCCCTCACTGCTGTGGAAATCTTGCTTTTGTTACAGTTTATCTTCTACTCCTAGCCTCTCAAAATACCTGACTAGATTACAAAATTGCTATAATCAAAACCGCTGACTTGAATCACTGTAACTGAATTTTTCAGACCTTCTTATGTCTTCAAATGTTCTGTGATTTTACTTTTTACAACATATAATGCCCATAAAATTGTGTAGGGGGAATGGGATTCTTCTCGTTCCAGTTAATGACAGTAAAACAGCCAGATTAAAAACAAGACAAATAAAAAAGTTAAGTATAATTGTTCCTTGAAAATGTTTTCATCCCCCTTAGATTAAATCTTCACACTAATATGCACTCTTAACATCTTCATTTTATAAGGTTACTGGTATTGGTATGAGACATTAACACCTAAAAGGCAGAGGGCAAAACTCTTCTCATCAAATAGTCCAAATGTGGGTTTTAAAACTTTTTTGCATCTAATTTTAGATATAACCATGACATATTATCTCCTGCTGGTGAATGACTTGAGATATGTTTACATGACTATGCAGCTGACCTTTTGAAATTCTTGTCCTAACACAGAAATAAGAGTGCAACCTTGACACATTAGTACGCAGTTTAACATTATACTTTCAGTGGTATTTAAGCCAATTTTAGAAGGTTTCATACTTCACTATCCTCAGCTACTGGTGGCTGCCCTAATGCTGCACACTTCATTGTATAATGACACTTAGAGGTAATGGTGTTAGTGAATAAAGTGTGTATAAGGCATTCATTTTTTCAATTCAAATAATTCCTGTGATCTGCATGGCCTCAGCCACAGTTGCATTAACATGAAGTGAGAATTACCAGACTGCAATACGTGAATGGGAACAGGAGCTTGGGAAGGGGGTCAGGTTTTTAAACTTGCTTTCACCCTGGAGAATATCTAACATTAAATGACGTCCCTCATGCATTAAGTCCATTCAGATAGTAACACTTGAGACCAATTACGTGCTGGGAACTGAAAGCTGTGAAACAGGATTTCATTAAATTGTTTCTAAGTTATAACTAACTACATAAGAGCTGCTCTCCAGCCTGTCTCTCGCCTACCTAATTCCAGACTGGATCCCTGATTGACTCACTTCATATTGGTACTATAAAAAAAGTCGAGCTGAGTGCTAGTGCATTATCTTCCACAATGCCCTTGACAAGTCCAGGGCTACCTCACGCTACAACAGTGTCTGACACATGAACGTTCAGGACAGCTCATATTGTTTTGTTGTGACTGCAAAGGCATGTTCCTGAAACTCCTCAGAATGAATCTTTTACATCATTACCTGCCTTTGACACAACTAGTGGTGTTGGCATTGCTGCTATCAAGGTACACCAGTCCAGGGATAACATAATCAGCTCCTAAATGATAACCTGTTCTCTCAGAGGTCTTCAAGTGCAGTTTTGGTTAAATGTTCTTCAGTTCCGAGAATTAATTCATTTAACATCTACTCTATGGGATTTTGCCCCTTTTGTTAGTTTACTTTAAGGGACGCTGTTTGAAAGAAGTGATCTAAGGAAGGCAGTGGGGAAGAGATAGGGAAAGCTGACCCACTTGCAGTCTACTTGCTTGGTTCCAAGCATTAGAATCACAATGCATCACTCCTTATGAGTTTTTAGGTACCCACATCATTCAGTATCATCTGAGTGATCATGTCAGTCACCTTCAGCCTGATCTTGGCCAAAAGACCTTAATTTTTTTTCAAGACTTGAAGGCTAGATTACAGGACTGACATGGTACACTAGCCCATAAAAATTTTGGGATTTATGTGATGATCAAAAATGGTCATATTGTGAACACTTGTGATTCTGAAATACACTGAAAAAACTGCTCAGGAGTTAACTAATTCAGCATTTCTACCTGAGTTTGATGGGTAGAGGAGAAGGAGAATGCTCCTTACCTATGTTTTATCATGCCTTTGATACACTAACATGTAAACATAAACTTAAGCATTTTTAATATAAATCAATGTAATTACTGACTTACATAAAATTAAGCATATCATTAAAATTTGTGTGATTGGACTGTAATACTTTAACTGGATTGTTAAAATGCTTCCTATCTCCTATCTTTGTAGGAAATCTTACGGAGACGCTCGAGAGTGTACTCACTATATCTTTAAAGGGCAAGTAACATGTTAGAAAATGGAATACTGTTTCCAATTTAAATTATTGGCCTGTCTGCATAATTATTACAGAGATTAAAAGAAAACTATTATAACTTCAAAGTTGCAACACAAAATATAGCAACTCACATCTTCATGTAGACCATACAAAACCATACACTGAATATAGCTACTTTTTCTGATGTGAAATGGAACTGCTGCATAGAACTAATTCTAGTTTTATACTAATGTGTACTTCCAAACAGGGCAAGAGAATGTTCAAATGTGAGGCACAATAATATACTTTTTAAAATTTTCTTTTCATATGCAAACTTTTAACATTTATTTTCAAATGTATCACAGAGATCAGAACAGAGAAATAGAGGGGGGGAAAGAAAAAAGAATAAAGATAAAATAAACCTTACCTTTCTCCTTGTTTCCCACCACTTTTAGGATTGACAAAAACTAAAAGTGGATGAGTGCCTGGAACTGGAGTAATCTAAAAGAAGGGAATAACACAGCCACTCATTAATGCTGTGTGTTGCATACATTTTTTCCTATAGTAGACAGAAACCAAAAAGCTTAATGCAAACTCTATGTTATGCTACGTAATCCATCTGGAAACAATTCCGTAATTTGCAATAATCCTTACTTCATTAATTTGCCACAAAAAAAGTGACTTTTAAAAAAAATGCTAGATGTCTTACAGCTGCGATGTCATTTTAACTTAGAAGTCCACTGAAATATTGATATAAATATAGGTTACATCCATCAACAGAGAAGAAAACTTTAAAGCAAGACATGCATGACTGATTCTGACAGTGGAGTAATTTTTTTATTAAAAAAGCTATGAAGTAACTGTATTTTGTAGTGAGAAATGACACTATACCATAAAGGTTCAACTTAGCTACATCAAATTTTAAACTTGATGGAATAATTTTATTATTATTTTTTTAATTACAGAAACCTACAGTATTTGATGAGATATGGAATACCAAACTTTTTTAAAATGTAAAAATAATTAGTTCCTTTAAACATCTTAGAAAGCTGGGAAGCTTAAAGTAGAGGAGAAAACATGTGGAAGAAGGACAAGCTTGAGGAGCAGAATGGAGAAGAGAACATACTGAAGGAAACAGTAACTTCTACCAGGTTTTTAAATTCTCTTCTACGCAGAAAGTCTAACATGTTCACATTAATGTTTAGCTCTACAAACTAAAACTTTTAAGTAATAGCATTAGTCTACATTTCCAGATACTGTAAGATGTGCATATTCACTGCCTTTGCTCCGTAGATATGAAGAACAAAAAAATTACATCCTATGATCTCTAATATCAGTTTTGAAAACATAAAGCTAGACTATTCATATTTAAAATTATCACTTTCAGACACATATCAATTCTACAATGTTTTAAAGCATATTAAGCGGTCAAAGTCAATATCTCCAAAGTCATGTTTTAACCACTTCAGAGATGAAGCCTAGATCATCTCTGTTTCAAAATGATACATTGAAAGGTCTTGCTCCAAATCCTTATTCATAGTTCCTGAAATGACAAAATCTTTTCAGCTGAGGATTTAATAAAAAGTAATTTAAGGCAGAACTGGAAAAACATGATAGCTAAGGATTTTTATAGGCATCCTATAGGCATAGGAATATAATCCTACAGGCATCTGAAAGTACTTTTCTTCTAGAACGAAGTGTTAAGCGCTAGTGTGTCAACTCCATCCATAACTTCACAAAGAATAGATCCAAATCTGTTCTAATATATACAAAAAATAATTAAAAACTCCGGTAAACTTGGTGGAACAAAACCTAGCACAAAAACAACCCAGTATCACATTATAGCACAGTATGTTGTTACACTAATGTGCTATATGTTGAAACATACATCAAATTGCACAGTGTAATGAAGTTTGTCATATATTTAATTTTTATCTACTGTTTTAATCAATTCTAGTTATTTAGCCAATTCCCATGATGTTTGTTCCTGTGAACTAAGTGTAAACCAATGGTGCTCATTGTGACAGAGATGGACTACCGACTGAAATCCCTTAGGACGCAAGTTAATTAATGAGACTAATCCTAAGGTTATACATGATCTATTACTTCCTCTAATTAGAAATAATAATCCTGATCATTATGCTGGTTAGCTAGAAAGCAGTAAGATGAATGTGCTTAACTATGATTAATTGTCTTTAAGTTGTGCAGATCTCCACTGCCACTAAGTTATCTGCTCACTGCTGCCTGATGAAAGAAAGGTTTGCTCTTGATATTTTTCTCAAGAAAAAATAAACTATGAACTTACTTCTATTTTAAATCTTTTATTTCAAAACTTAACCATATTATTACAAGTTGAAGGTTTAGGACCAAAAAAAAAGTGTTTTAACCAGTCTGTATTCCACTGTATTTCCAAAATAAAGTCTCTTAATTAATTTCTTAAAGTTTTTCCAAAACACTTCTCTAGAAAACATAGATCTTTCCATATAATAAACAATGCAACTAAAGATTTACACTATAGTGGTGAACATTTTCAAACCTTAATCTGCATGACTTAGAGGCAGTGACTTAAAGGGTTTGTGTGTTTGTTTTGTTGGTTTGTTTTTTTTTAAAAAAAAGGTAAAAAAAATGAGCTAAGATAAAGTGGTGAACCAACTAGACTTCTCCCATATTGAAAACAAAGGTCTAGCATGAGGATTTGATGGATTTCTTTGATATGCTACCTTGACAACTTAAATCATTGACAACTGCAATTCACATAGCAAACATGTTTCTGAATAAAAAAGGTCCCCAAAAAGTCACTTTTTTTTTTTTCTTTCCTCACTTAAGATCATGTTTAAATGAGACCATGCCAGTAAAATCAGATTATTAGAATCAGACTAGCATGCTTTGGCCAGACACGGGAGAATTAAGAGTAGTATACTTTTACCAGCTACATATATGTTTTGCTCCAGACCATCTTTAGGCAAAATAGTAACATTAATTAACAGTTCTATTTACAGAATCTTACATTTTTGTTGAAATAGTTCCAAAACTATAAGATCTGTAAGTGGAAAAAAAAAAACACTTTAATAATCTCTACTGTTCCCAGTATCCTTCAAGATCCACTCAGCCTTCACAATGATCAGGTTATCATTATTGATACCAGCCAAATAAAAAAGTAATAGTTGGTGCTAACATGGGTTCCTCTTACTTGAATCAAATTTTACCCAACAGAGAAAAACAAAGACTTCAAATAATCAAATTACGGTCATCACTGCAGCATTATTTCTCATGTTATCACTAAGATTACTAGTATTGCATTGTGCAGTACATGATAGATCTGGCATTACAGAACAATAACAAGTACTTTAGAAAACACACCAAATCCATCCAATAATTATTCCATCATCTTAGTCCCCGCTCTTTCTTTCTCTTCTCCTTAAGTGACAATAAACTAAAGCAATGATGAACCTTAGGCTTTGGATTCACGACGGAAAGAGAAGACAGAATGTAACTTCTGGATCATACTAAAAATCTTACTATACTATGAGCATAAGCAATCTAATGCTTGGAGTAAAACAAAAATTCATGACACATGGTGCTGCTACAGAAAGATGTCAAATATGCTCCTCTAGAGCAGTCAGGCTCACTGAAATGGCACCATTATCATCTCAAAGTTAGATAACTCACATGTGCTTCCTTTAGCACCAGTTTATTAGTCACACAGTGACTGTTTAGACAGGACTTGAACTTTCTGTCAATGACCACTCCAGCCTTTTGTGTTGTCATAACATGAATGTTTCCCTAACCTATAAAGATGAAACAATAAAATAAACCTTTCTATCCTGACACAATTAGGTATATAATAAAATATTTATGAGGTATATAGTATTTGATACAGAGTAATGCAAAACTACATTACAGGGTAATGTAAAATCTTTTACATTTTTCTGAACCTCAATGGCAACACATTAAAAGATACAGAGAACAGTCAGCTCTGTATATTAAATGATTATCACATTATCACGATGATCAGTTAAGTCCTGAGGAAATAAAGCAGCAGCATCATATATGTGAACATTGATTTCAATAAAAACTATTCATATCTCAAGGGAAAGTTCAGGCAGAACTTCTGGCATGCCTCTAGGTAACCTGTCTAAAATAACATTAAGTCATGACACTCAAAATATTTTTCTTGCAAGCAGCAAAAAACTTCCATTACTGAAACCACCTTGATTCTCTCTTTAATTTTCATGTGCCAAATACACTACTTGGAAATACCTGGATAAATAACATCCTTGAAGTCTGCTCCATCCATCTATTCAGTAACAGGTCCAAGTGAGAAGAGTGAACAGTTATCAAGACAAACTCAGATTTATAATGTAAATTCACACAATGCTGCAAAACAGATACTAAAACAACCGAGTTCTGTTTCAATTCTGCATTACTAGTGTTTTATAACTAGTTTTCCTTTGTCTGTAATACCTTAGGAAGTCCTACCAATCACCCGTGAAGCAGATCTGCACCACTGAATTCCTGTACAGATGAAAGAATTCATGTATTTTTAAATATGTACAAGTAAAATAGTAGAAAAGTGACCGTGTAGGAAATATATCACTTTAAGGACTGTTCACTCAATCATTGTCTTCATACCTACATGTATCTCCTTAAAATTAAAATAAAAATAATCACACCTGAAGGCCTTGTCCATCTACGGTGACAGAATTTGCTCTTTGCATTTTATTCCGTTCTCCCAGTTTGTTCATTTGCTGGGGGCAACTCTTTTCTTTTTTCACTGTTGCCTGTCTTTCCTTGAAAAAAGAAAAGGAGAAAACTGAATATTTTACCACATTATCTAATGCTATACAACTGTAACTGAGATAGTGCCTCCTCAGAGCTGTTTTTTGACTAGACGGCAATGTCAGATTCTGCTTTAATGAAAATGAGATCTCAGTCAAGTTATTACACAATGTCTGGCCACTTCACATAACATCTATCTATGTGCCTGGACATTCCATACTGACTAGGCAATAGATGGATGAAAAGTGTGCAGTCACAACACAAATTGATGCAATGATGTGAAAAGATAATCTGACATTGCCAGGATGGCATTCTGAAAGTTGAAAGCCAAGCATACAATATACTTGACTGTGTAATAAGAACATTGATAAGAGACCAGTAATTTGTCAAAATTTCTTGCTAACTGCTAGCAAAGGTTGGATGCTTCAACAGTACTTTACCACTTTGGCAAAATATACCTGTCCTAAATGTACCATAATCAATTGGCTGAGTGGCCTTTTATAAAATATGTATTTTGCATCAGAAAGAAACCAGAATCCACATCAGATTCTAAGCCATTGGAAACTGTTGATGCTGATACACAGCACAAACAGATGGTTACTTGAAAGAGGAAAGCTCAGAAGTATGTTGCTGTAATCATATTTTTAACTGTTGTCAAGTCACTTCAGAGAACTTGGAATGAAAAATGTCCTTGCTCTTTGTATCTCATTACTCCTATTTATAAACTGCGCTCAGCAGGTCCTTCTAGGTTGTCCAAAAAAGCACCACAAATTAAGACAGCAGATGTTTATCAAATAAAATCAGTGTCCCTAGTCCCAATTGCACCCCAGTCACTTTCATCACTTCACGAGTGGAAGGAGGCTTTAAACTAGTCAGGGGAATGTGCTGGCACAAAGCTGCTGCACTAGAAAGCAGTATGAAGGACACCGTTCCACCTCCCTGCAAGTGCATGCAGTAAGCTGTTCATTAAATGCTACCAGGTTACCAGGCCAAACCCATCTCTCTGCTACCTCTGATAAAGCCTAGAGGGCCTGTAATAGCAATTAATTCATGCCACTCTTTCTGGAGAAGTTTAAACTGGTAAGAAACATTGACACAGATTCTCTGGCAGGAAGGGAGTAACACATCTTAACCCATTGCCTTCTAACACAGATGTGGACCATCACTGTTTTTTTATACCATCTTCAGTTTCCTTAAATTTGAAGACTGATGAAGTCTCAGTCCAGTCCTGATGCAAATAGGGGTCCAAATCATCCCAGGCTGCCTTGTGTAGCAAGTGTTTTGGGGAACTGTGACAATCTGATCACATTTCTTGTAAAAGGACTGATAAACCTATGCAGAAAACCCCCCCAAAACAACCAAACAAATAAAACAAAAAACCAAACAACAAAAAAACCAATCAAACAAAAAACCAGCACCAACCAAAAGAAAAACCCATAAAACAAAACAAAAACACACAAAAAAAACCCCAAAACAAAAAAGCAAACAAAAAACCTCAAATAAACAAACCAAAGAAACCCCAACAAAACACCCAACAAGGTAGTCTACACTGTTTCCTGTCTGCAGTGAGATTCCCAAAAGATTAGGTAATTGAGCTCTGGTATGCTTTGAGTAAACTGACCAGTTCAAAAGGAGGTTCAATAGTCTAGACTACTATATCCTTGCTTTAAACAGAAAACAGTAAAAGCAATTAGAGCTCTTCATCTCAGCCCGAACATTCAAACACAGACAGGCACTGTCCATAATGGTGTTCATCTGCAGTTTGCCCGTGGCTCCAAGTTGGGTGGGAGTGTTGATCTGCCTGAGGATAGGAAAGCTCCACAGTGATCTGGACAGGCTGGATCGATGGGCCAAGGCCAGTTTTATGAGATGGAGAGCTAATTTTTAAGTCTAGAAAAATGTTACATTAAACAATATATTTCTGATAGTTCAAAGCAAAAGGCAAAATAAGGGAACTGATTCAGCACACCGAGTGTATGCATTTAGAGAGGTTAGCAGAACACTGTTCAAAGGAGGCATACTTATAAAATGTGGCACTAAAAATCTTCTTACATGTTTTATGCTATTACTTAGAGGAAAAGTAGTCATATACTGCTGAGAACTCTCTTTATATAAATGATGCTTATCACAGTGCCCAATCCTGCTGTTATCAATCATTCACCAGCTAAATGCAGTAACAATTACCTCAAGCAATGTTTTGGATATTGTTGGTTTTTTGTTTTTTTTCCAGGATGCTATAGACAGCAGCAAATACCCACAGCTGGCCCTGGCTCTTATGACTGCTGCATCAGCAACATTCCTCCAAAAAAAAATTCTAATACCTGACCCATAAACAAAACAATTGCTTGATTCACAAAGACCACAGCTTTGTCCATGCAGTGACTATGCAAGATTAGGCCATACACCTCACAAAATATAAAGGAAAAAACCCTATATTAATTTCACAGAATATATATATTTATAGAAGTATAAAAATGTGTTTTGTATCACCCATCTTATATGAATGCAATATCAATGTATGTTACCGCACGTACCAACCATTTTCTGTGAAACATTTCTAAAGACGCCTTTTAAGAGTTTTTAGATTTTCTAGAATTACATATGTTAGAATTTTTAGGTATGTGCCATATAAGTGAAGACCTGATTTACAGTTTGCATGAAATAATATAATAATAAGCATCTTAATTCTACTGAATAAATCTATTAGTGGAACACAAAAGGATGTACTATTTGTTGAAAATATCTCTTAAATATTATTGCACAGATAGTTTGTTTTGTGTATTAAATAGAAAGCTGGCTTTCTAATCCAGTTGTACACGACTGTCTTTCAGGAACTGTAACATTACAAAGTCGTCCACAAGTGTCAGAAACTAAACAGTGTCATGTTTATGAGACAATAACAGTTTAATAGAATCACCTGTGGATATCAGCCTACAAATTCTAGCAATGTTAAGACAATTTTGACACGCATTGAAGAAATGGTTTTACAAAGTGCAAAAATTTATTTTTCAAAGGAAGAAATGCATCTACAACAGTTGTGTATCTTATTAATTAAAGCATACAAAATGATAAATGTGACAGTGAAACATTTTGTTTAGTGGACATGCATGACGTTGACAGAGAAACTGAATATACTGAATATAGCATTTTAAAAGCTATTGTACATTTTGATGGCTCGAAGAATCAAACTTGTCTGTTCTTTTGGTATATGCCAGAACACATACTTTCAAAATAGTACTTAACACAACAAAAATTTTTCGACCCACTTTTGGACCTCTATGACTTTTTTTCTCCCCTTGAGCTCCAACTTTGAAGTCAATATCCCTTAGCTGGAGCTTCTACCCTCAATATTGCTCCAGAGAGCACTCACTGTCTGAGAACTATTCAATTGTATCTATCACTTACTCATCCAAATAAGAAAAAAAGAAATTGTAAATAAGACAAGGCCTTTCAAACAACAACACAGAATACCATGTTTTAGTCCAGCCCCAAAATGCACTTTCATAGCAAGCAGAATGTACAATATCATGACTCATTAGTACTCGTGTGTACACAGATGCCTCCCATTACGCACCTCAGGGAGCAAACCTCCTGAAGTGGGTAGCGTCTGTTGGAAAAAGAGAACATTAGGCTGCAACACCAAACAGCTGGGACAGCAAGGGGCATGGAGGGAGCGCTCCTGAGGAACCTTACGTTGCAGCAGTTGCACTTAAAACTTACCTGGCACTTTCTTTTTTTTTCTATATATTTGCATACTCTGGAAGGATGCGTGGGATCATTTTATCACCAGATAAAAATATTAGAAAACCTAAAGGGTACATATTATTTTGGACAGTAAAAGAGATACTTGGTACCTGGAGAATATATATTTTTTTATATTTTGCAAGTGTGGGGAACGGTCCATCTTCTCTCCCCCACATAAGACTAAACAAAATGCCTTTCAAGCCAGCAAAGCAAGAGTAGCGTCTTTTTATTGATTAAGCCAAGGACGGACTGGAACAGCCCCTCTTGCTCTACTAGGTAAGTCCACATCAAGAAAACAGCATAAGGGTTACGATAACTGGCAGAAAAATAGACAATAGGTTAAAGATGCCTCTGACAGAGCACGTACCTGGCCAGTGCTAATTGGCTAATTTGGACAGTCGTACTTTCTCGAACAGTGATCTCTGATCTATAAAAAAAGGGCAAGATCGGCAGGCCACTGCTCTCTGCCTGCCTGGGACAAGACCCTGCTGCAGTACCTGAACCTGCCTGGAACGCCAGCCCCGCTGTCCGGAGGAGCCGAGAGGGAAGGGGGTGCTGCCCCGTGCCCGCTGCCCGGAGAAGCGGAAAAGGGAGGCCGCCTGTGTCCACTCCCCGGGGACCATGACTGCCCAGCCTAAATCAAACCGGACCAAAGTAGGAGCCGGGCTCAACTCCTACCCTTTTACTCCTTTCATTTTACACCTCTCCCTCAGAGTGTGCCTTTCATAAGACCATAGCACCTTTGAATCCCTTTTCTGATATACACCTAGCCAACCTCTCCTGAACCTTGATCCCTTAGTTTGCGTTAACCCATAATAAACCGATTAATTCGTAAACTAAACATTGGTCTCAGTAACAAGTTGTGAGCGTGGTGAGAGGGTACTCTAATCTACCCTCTAAGATATGGTCCTGCAGTGGCCGTTCCTCCGTGAGAGGCGAACGCCACGTGTGACCCTCGGGCTCATTCACAAACCTCTCCACATTGGGCGGGGAAGTCGCGGAAATATCCTGACAGCTGCTAGCCCCCGGTACTGGCCCGAGACAGCAAGTCTTTGAGTCCTCATCCAAAGTGACAAGCTATACAACCCTCACCCCAGAAAGTACTACTTTTCCTTCTTCATACAGAGATAGAGCATTTTCCTTTACACAAAATATTAAAATATCACAGATGTATAGTAATTTATGGCTTACTAAATAGTTACCTCTTTACATTTTAACTGCTGACAGAATCCAGTGCCAATGCAACAAAAATTGTGGTTTTTCCCTTCACCTTTTCTTTTAAGCAAAGTGCAAATACATTTTCTGCATTATTTCATACATATCTGAGATTATTTAAAACAATTTATTTAGTCCATTAAATAATAATTTATTTAGAAATTAAATAAGATTTTAAAGCCATTAGTGAATGGCTAATACCATTACACAACTAGTTAAGTAAGTACTGAAAACCTGAGATTATTTCTGTATGAGAACGACTTCTTTTATACAATATGCTTTCAAATGAGGTATATACCCTAAAGCCAGCTGGTGAATGGGGCACATAAGAAGAAAATAAAATTCTATGTTAATATGCATAAACTGAAAAAGTTATTTAAAAATATAATCTTATTTTAGAACTCAGAAACTTGAACTTAAAAGATAGTCATCAGGAGAATCTGGTTACAGAAGATGAGATGGAATGCACAAAATACCTCCTAAAGGTATCTTTAAGTCTTCACAGGATGAAGGCCATGGAAGTTTAAATATGTGACTTGAATACCTAACTGACACTTTTTTTTTCAGGAATTTGGAGGAAGGTTGCTCCACAATTCCTTGAAGCTATTTTGTTTAAAGACACGGGAATCTCCAGGGGACGCAAAAACTATAATATGCAATTCAGCGTTAGAATAGGTACTCCTATCATTGACTCATGTCATTTTGTAAACCTATGTGGTATTCAAGCCCTTGCTTACAAAAATTCCATTCTGTGCAATTTATATCCATAGTTGCACAACAATCAACAAAAATCAAAGATTCAGATATCCTGGGAACAGATAAAACTCTACCACCACTACTCCAAAAGCCGGGGAAGCAATCTGCTTGTGACATCTAACACATATCACATTCAACTCACTAGGATTTAGCTATGCTAAAATGTCTTGAAAACTTACTGTATAATTTTTTCCACATTTCTAGATCTAACCCTGTGCACATAATCAGAAGGGCCAATATTAGAACAGTACACCATGCCTTCTTCAAAGCTTCTAGAGCTGTAGCACAACATCCAGCTCTACATCCACGGGCTGAAGCTAAAAGTCATCCTGTGGACAAGATTAGTGACTGATTCACTAGCAAAAATAGTGAGTTGTACAAGTCCATACTATAAATGAAAGTGAAGGCTTCTAATTCATCTAACAGCTGTCATGATAGAAACATTTGCAGCTAAAACAAAAAGAAATCACATTATGTCAATCAGAAGGAGGTATTTTGTCACTCGTAATACCAGGAGACAAAATACCTGGAAAAAGAGAAGGCTGGAATGGAGACTATTTCATTTGAGAATAACTTCCAAAATTGCAAGACTGTGCTGAACAAGAAATTGCTACATGGTAAGTTTATGTATGTATTTTGTGTTTATTCTTCAATAAGTCTTAATAAAGATGTAAAAAATCACACACCAAAATCACAACCAAGTATTTCTCATTTAGCATGTCAGCCTTGGTTCATTTAGTTGGCTGAAGATAACTTGCCTTATACTTTGCACCCATTCAATATATGCCTCAATATGCACCAACTCTAGGGCCCAAGACTTCTAATGTAATTTGCAACCTAAAATGAAAGTGGGCTATAGCAGGCATTTATCCACATTGTTCAAGAAAGGCAAAAGAGTTGGAAAAGAATTTTGAAAATTAAAACATGTTAAACTCCAATGGGAGAGGATCTAAGGAGTAAACTTAGGGACAGACAGTAGTGATGAGTTGTGGGCAGGCAACTAGAGATAACTTAAAATGATTGAATAGCTGCCATTACAGTTTATCAGCATCTTATTATTTTAACATTGAACTGTGTTTGCTGAACAGCTAATTAGTTAGGAAGATACATTTTCCTCCCGGGCAATTATTAATTTCCTTCTGACTTCAAAGAAATGAAAAAGCTCTTAGTGTAGATAAGCACACCATTATACTTCAGGTCTCTTTTAGATTCTCAGAGAACTGAATCTGCAACATGATACATAACTGAATAGGATAAAAAGTGTTTTGTTATGTTTTTTAAATGTTTCAATTGCTATATCATTACCTAATATTAAACAACCAGATTTAAATTCTACCCCAACTGAAGTATATGTATTCTAATAACCAGGTTTTTTTTGGTAGTATCTCTCTTCAGAAACTGAGAATAAAGCTAATACTCAACTTCAAAGGATTGAGTTGCTCATAAAGATGCTTACACACTGCACTGATTTCCTGTGCTTCGTGTTGAACTTGAATTCAACTGAATTAAAACTGATCTCTACTATAACAAAAACAGAAGAATAATTTTAGGCTTAAAAACCGGAAAAAAAGGATTAAGAAAGCTCAGCAGATGCTAATTCCCTTTTTTTCTCTCTCTACGTCTCTGCTTTCCTATGTGAGCAACACTTACCCACCTCACAGGAAAACAGCATTAGTAAAACATTATCAGACATTGGAAAACATCTATTTAACTGTTGCAATTATAACACACTTATTAGCTATCCTATCTAGTCTCTCTAAATACTGATAGTCAAAATTCCTGTACAATACTTTCATTTCAGTTATGTATTATTTTTTGCTAGCATCTCAACACATTTGCTAGATTTACACAAAAGTTTGAAGCTACAGATCATAATGTATATTGTTCAGCTGCACAGGGCATGTTGCTTACCTAAAATATTTGTAATCTGCTGTGTGTACTAAGTGTCTAACTAGAACTACTTCTAAACAAATTATATATGAGCATTTCTGTTCTTGTACAATAAAAGGCCAAACCAACCCAAAGGTTGGACCAGGTGATACATGAGGCCCATTACAACCTAGCATTCTACGATTAAATCTGACCCCAATCAGATACATCTGCTCCCTCCTCTAAAACATATAGCTGTTTAAATTTCAAAATAAAATCTTGAGTGAATTTGACTTATAATGGTATTTTATATTACATATATAAAAACATATTTATTCTCTGATGTATACAATTTTACATTTATATTCTATATTTATATAAATAGAATTTATGTTTAAATCATTTTGTCCTAAAAAGTTAATAAGCATCTACACTACACAACAGACAACTTCATTCATAAGAGAAAAGAAATAAATGTCAGTTACTCCAAACTTTTTATCATGATGACCAGAATGCTGAACAATAAAGCTGAAAATCAGATACAAGGAAACACATACAATTTTAAATTTTAATTATTTAACTTCTTACCTTCAATACTACACCAGACCTTCCCCTGTTGAATAAACTGATTACTATAGAGATTGTTTTAAGTGCCATATATTAGCACTCACACTCTAATCAAGGTACTTAGTTGTAGAATAAAAAAATTATGGAATGCATTGTAAAACAAACAGTTTTAATTATAGTTTTTAAAACCAATGTTAGAAACTAAGTTAAAAAAAAAATACTGTAAAATTCAATAAACAATAGGAGAATCAAAATTGTCATACCTTATGAAATAAATAGGTATTTATTAAATAGTAGGCTTTTACTGGTTAGTTTGGCTTTACCCAAGACTATATCCATTTTGATGGGAAACAGAAAAACCTAATTATTCTACAACAAACATAAATATGAATTAGAACATCCTATGTGTTCATCAATGAACAGAGCAAAGTAAAGGCTGGCATGAAATGAAGAAGCCAAAATGTATGTTAGCATTTTTCCCTTTCTGTTTTATAAAGCAGTGGGGGCAGAGAAGCTGTATCATAAGAAGAAATCAATCTTTTTTCCTCACTACTCACTCATCTCATTCCAATACCCAGGTTTTAACCTGGTTATGATCTAATTCTGTACTCTTGGTAGGCTAGGATTCAATTGAGTTAAAGATTTTTAAACTCACTGCCAGTCAACCTTATCATGAACTTTCATTATGTGCATGTAATTAATTGAGTCCAATGAACAATATCAGCACTGAGTTATAGACTTTTTCCCCCCAACATATAATTAGAATATAATTACCCACAGGATATCAGAATGATGCAAAACCTTTCCTCTAAATGTGCCCTCATTAGGAAACAAGTCTCAATGTACATTTATTCAATCAGTATGAATTAATTAAAACGTTACTGAAATAAAAGAGAGTAACATTAAAGTGTATCTGACATCTATTAAAAGGCTATCACTTGAGATCTGCACACACAGTTTATAACAAAACTCATTTAACTTGAACAAAAAAATTCACTGTACAACAAGTCTTCCATACAGTAAGCAGAAAATTAAAAGGACTATTTTTAAAATTGACAGACTACATTTTACTAAAACATTTAAAGGTATTGCAGTGAGATATGAAAAATCTTAGTAAGGCATTGAATCCAGCCATCCATGTGACTTTCCCCGTGGTTTCTTTTTCACCTGAGAATGTTGCTTATAATATTTAGGAATAACATCTGACAAGATCCACTTTGTGCAGTTTTGAAGATGTGAGTCCTCTTATTTGACTTAGGGCAGCTAACTTTCAGATTACCAGGCATTTAGGTTCTCTCTCCAGCCATTTAGAGAAAGGACAGCAAAAGAGGGTCATGCTATTTTAGAGGCATCTCTCTTGTGTCTAAAGAGACCCTAAATGAGTAATTTAGAACAGTCACTTGAGCTGAGGTTTAGGAGAGAATGAGCTATCACCTTCTGTGATATTACAATCAGGAAAGGTAGGTTTTAAAAATTTATTCTACACAGCCACAGCAGTGATTTTGGATATTGATGGATACCTAGGAAATGGAAAAACTGAGAGGATGTGGACCTGAACAGTAACTTGCAAGTGAGAGACCAGTGGTAGCTCCAGTATAGTCCATGGTTCTGGTGAAATGCAATTTCTAAAAAAAAATTATTTTCATCTCTGCAGAAAGAGCTGAGGTTGGACTTCACAAGAACTGAAGAAATGAGACATGCTGGATGAGAAAGGTAAAAATATGAAGCTCCTTTGCTCCACAAAAGAGAAAATATAAGAATTTAACCTGTACTCTTAGAAGAAAACTTACGAGAAAGCATATTGGCCTGAGATTGACAGTTTTAAGGAAGAAGTCTGGACTTTCAAAGTTAATATGGAAGGGAGGGCCAAAATATTTAGGAGATCAAAGATACAAGATTTTTCCTCTTCCTATTTTCCCACAACTCCTACAAGTTATTCTACGGGACACAGACATAACGTTCTTCTCTGATACCTCAAAATACCCAAATACTAAAAATACCTGCTACAAAAAGCATGGTGCAAAACATTTATCTGCTTTCCTTTGCTTTTCAGATATGTAGCATTGCAAGAATATGATTGCTCAGCTGATTACTGAAGCTAAACGAGTGTCCTAGGTGGAAGACTCTTCCATTTGATATGTCTGAACATATAATTTCTATGAACAGATACACTTAGTATTTAATCCTTAGAAAATTTTGACATGGATATATTCCCTGATTTTGCTGTCATTATTGAGAGTCCTGGCATTACATACAATGAAGCACTACATTCCTTAAAAGGAATCCCCATAACAGGAAATGGGAGAAACTAATTTAAAAATCACTAATACGTACACTGTAATCAATCATTCCTAGGAGGAATTCCTATTAGCTAGAACACTGATATAGTATTTGTAAGTATATACAGGATTTTAATGCATTTTTGGAAAAAATTACTAGATGAATATATATACTACAAAATTATGAAGTTCCCATTAAGTAACAGTAAAACATATTTTCCATTCCTAACAATATGCACTGTGCTGAAAAACATGTTTCATGTTACATTATTAGTATGTAATATTGAAACATGATTCTGATACAGGAAAACGTATTTACTTCTGCTTATGCCTTCAAAATTTGCAGATAAAACAAACCTATTCAAGGGTGATTTGACTCTAGAGTAGTTTTATATATCCTCTAAACAACTTAACTAAACTCCAGTCATGGAATGAAAACCGTAATTCCTCTATACCTCTTCCTCTCCTGAAAAGAAAATGGAGTTACACAAATATAATTGAAGATGAAATTTCATGCTGAGGCTTTATTCAGTTCATAAGAATTATAAACAATAAATAACAATAAAACAGAAATGGCCCTGTAACAAAATAGTAATTTATACGTTAAATTTTAAAGTATGACCTAAATTTCTGAAAATCAAATAATCTACAGCAGAATGTAATCATCCAACAAGCTTACAATAACAATTTAGAATTATTATTCAGAACATGTCCAGGCAATATAAAAATACTATTACAGACAAACTACAAAACTACTCAGGACTTTTCATAAATACTAAAAAATATTTTATAAATATTAGAGCCAGCTTTCCGTTGCTTTACTTTCATTAAAAGCAATGGAATAGTCCCAGTCTACTCAAGTAGACGGTCGAAATCTAGCATGCATCCCTTAGCAGATTTACCACACAGCTGAAAGGATTATCAGGAAACAAGTCATTTACAACAGGTATGAATATTATTCTTAATGATTAGAAATAGGTTTAAGATTAGAAGGCATAGTGTCTTATTTTTACATCCCTACCAAAAAATCCCTCCTTCTTAAATTCAAGAACTTCTTCCTATTATTATGAAATAAATTTAGAGTAAAAGGACCACATGTCTGTTTTGTTGCGAGTATGATGATGCTATGACTTTCATCAGCACAAAATATCTAATTTAATATATGAATTCATAAGTTAATTCCAAAGCTCTTTTTTAATGATAAACTGCTCAGCTCTTTTCTATACAACCTACACATAGCTTGCATTTTTCTTTTCATTGAATTGAGTTATTGTTTTTGTGGATAGAGAAATTTACTGTCCACTACTGCAGAATAAAATATACCATAATGTTGATGCATAGCTTACTGCAAGACCAGTGTCATCATTCTAGGTAACCTCCGGCTTAGATCAGAGACCTCAGCATTGCAGATATACAATATGCATCCCAAGCAAAAACTGTCCATAAGAATAACTTCATTATTCTGGGAAGTTGGATCTATAAAATGTAGAAGTGTTCTGCCTATACAGTTTCTGGTAAATACAGTCTGAGTAAGTGATAAAACCTGAGTCAGCTTCAGTTATAATACGCCCTGCAGAAAGTTCATTCTCACATGAAGGAAAATGCAATATGCAGAGGATAAAGCACACTTGAACCTATAAACTCATCAGTAAGGATTACCCATTGTGTTTAAGGTTCACACAGTTTTGGGAATTTAGCAAATACTCTGGCAGTCAGCACCAGCACTGTTTTAGCAGTTATCTATGAGAGAGGATCATATCTGAAATAAATACATGGACAACTCACCAATACTACTGGGCAGATGGATGTGGGTGGTAAAATATGGTCCTTCAAAGGTCCACAGTCACATTCAGGTTTTAGATGTGAAGCACATTTGTTATGCAGCTATAGCAAGACAGAAAATGAAGATTCAACTTAGACATTTTACTACTACAGTCTAAGAAAATGGGGCATTCTGGAATGGTGTGAGTTTAGATACACTAAATTTACTAGATGTTTACTAAATATTACTAGAGCTGTACAGGGAAAATTAAACACAATACAGTGGAAAGTTTCTTAGGATTGACAAAACCAATGAATTTATACTGAAGTAAAGAACAGTCGATCAAAATATTTTCCAGTATGGAGATTGCATGTGTGGTCCAGCAGACAAAATGAGGACACTCCACGGCAGTACAGTAACATCAGCATAGTGCTATTGGTGATCAAAACCTTCATTTCAGAAGGGAGCTTCTTGCACTGAGCCAGGAATTTCTGTTCTACTACTAGTGGCTGATCTAGGGTAATTCAAGGCTGCTTTTGGCATTATAATTCTGTCTCCTACCAGAAGCTGATAAAGTCAGCCTTTTAATTGGGATGCTGCAGTATCTAAGAATGTATATATATGAAATATGATAATAAAGTAGGAATATTTAAGAGCTTTAAGCTGTATTGTGGAAATTTTGGTCTTGACTGAATCAATGTTCAGATATCACTGACTGCTGAAGAACTTGAATTACTCTCCTTTCCCTA
>NW_009952801.1:4686570-4689555 GCF_000747805.2 Chaetura pelagica
TCCCTACTTTTATTCTTAGCATTCATCCAGTTTTCCTGAAAACAATGAGTTCTGCTCTGAAAACACAGAAAAAATATCCTCAGGTCTGCTGACTGAAAGGGCATCGGCTTACATACATATTATTAAAATGTTGGGTGGAAAATACGTGCATATAGCATCAACAGTAAATGCCAACAAATAATGATATATTTATTGCAATATTTTGCATTAACAATCAAGAACTCTTGATTCTTGAGTTCTTTAGGATACTTTAGGATTTAACTCAACTGAAATGTCTCTAAATAGAATATTTCAACATATATATCCAGCCACACAACAGAAAGGCACAGTTGTGTGTCTGGATCATGCAAAGTATTCATATTTAATTGGTATATTTCACAATATTATTCGAGATAGCCAGAAGAAAACAGAACTTAATATTGTGAAACTTGGTGAAAATGTATTATTTCTGCATTGATTCAATAAACTGTGAGTTTTTCAGGTAACATGCATTTCCCATATGCTCAAATATTTTATTTTTTGAGAAGTTATGTGCATTTGCATTAAGGAAAATAATAAATATAACAAATGTCAAAAATGCTGAAGTAAAAATCCGCTTTACCAAGTGATTTAACTAGTTTAATAGGTAGAATACAGCATTAGTTCAAAGGATGTTACAAAAATCTATAGTTCAGTGTCTGCAACTGTAAACCACATTTTTACGACTGATTCATCTTCCCTTAGATGATTAAACTCTGACAGTATGAACTCTATTAAAATTACAATAAAATTGTCCCACTTGCTTATGCATATAAGCTTTACCAGTAATGCGGTCTTCATAAAGTTATCTGATACAGTTAAGGTAGACAGAATATTTCTGAATTTTTAACTGAATGGCACCTAATATTAGCCTTGTTCATGTTAATTTACACTGCAAAGTTACCTTTTCAGGCAGTTACTTAGCAACAGAAAATAAAAGTCCAACGAGTTTTTATTTACTCTTGAGTATTTAAGCCTTATTGTGAGGGTATTTTGGTAGCCCTGTAATCTAAATCATTTGTCATGCTAATTCTCTGACTCAGTGGTAAGGCTACTTGTACCATAATTAATGCACGCCAGGCCATGTTACATGAAATAAAAGTATCTTCACACATTCAGTGGTAATTAGCAGATTTGCTACTCGGTGGCATGCAAACTTATCTATGAAAAAAATAGCTTAATCTTCTTATTAGCCTCTGCTGATCATTGACAACATAGCTGGCACACAGCAGACAAGAGAAATAGTAGAAGATACGTAGCTCTAATGAAAATAACACTTAGACACAACGAAATAAAATAATATGCATCTCTTCTAAAAAAAAAAAAAAAAAAAAAAGCAGTTTTTAAACACATTTCCACAAAATTCCCTTACTCCAAACATAGCTCCTTAAGAATAGTACCTCCCTCAGAACTAGATGCCTGCAAAGCAGGTAAAAAAGTATTTGCTGGAGGGAAAATGAGGAAAAAAAAACCATTAATGAGACCATAGTAGAGAACTACAGAGTATATGGAAGAGGGAATCATGGGCCTGGCTGAGAACTCAGCATAACAAGCCTCCTTAGCGAAAAACATCTCAATTTGGGGTGATTTGATTCAGTGATTTGGTATTAGAAGTAACTCAATTAAGCTGTAGGAAAGAGAAATATTTAAAACGAACAAAGGAGGCTCAGAATTAGTTGCGTAGTAACAGCCTCCCCTTACATTACAAAATTATGTGAGCAACAAGCCTTAAATACGTCATTGTACAAGAAGTTGGAAATGTATGAAGGATGTGATTAGAATTATATAACTCCAGAACATTCACTTAAAAATCATGCATCTATTCGAAATTTAAGACACTGTCTTTTCACTAACTAAGTTATTACTATTAGCAAAGGAAGTTACTGCAATATAAGTGACTAAGTGATTGAAAAAAAAAAATTTGCAGTGTTTTAAAATTTTAAAAACACTGTCTCATTTATATCTGAACCATAAAAATTAAATAAACGTACTAAAGATTTTTGAAAATACATTTACAGAAAACAGAAATACAATTGTAAAATTGTAAACCTCTGCCAAGATTTTCAAAAGAACAGGCCCATTTCTAATTGGAATTTCAATAGATATTTAAGCCTTAAATAAACACACTTGAGATATTTTTCAAAAGAATCTAGACTCTTCCTTCACAGTGACTTCAATTATAAATATTTTCTCAGTATTTTCTCAATAAATCTCAGTTCTTATAGAAGTGCTCTAAAATGTTCATGTATATCTTCAAGAAGTGAAAGGCTTTTAGAAATCTAGTCCAGATTCACTTCAAAAAAGGGGTAAAATAAATCTTCTGAGATGGTACAGAATTTGCAACTTTCTTTGGCTTCCAGAAGGGAAGCCTTACATATTACGTATTTCTTGAATTATATACACATATTATACAAATGTAAACACACCTGTATCTAGAGTGGAAGACTCTTACTTATCTACCTAAACACAGATAGCCATTGTCTAAATTTAGTTATCTGCATGCAAAAAATTTGGATTGGGTGTTTTCTTCTCTGCACAAATTATCCAAAATTTGACAGCAATCTGGACTACATATTTGCTTTCTTATAAAACATTGGATTTTAAGTGATCATAACAGCTTATCACTGGAAGTATCCTGAATCTATTTTCTTTGATGATGTTTCATATTTTGTATTCTTGTGTTAACGAAATGTGTCATAAAACATTCAAACTTGTATGTTGAAAACAAACATTCACTAATGCCTTGGTCTCGTATTGTTATTTAAAACACTGAACAAACAACTGCTGTTCCACAACAATAACAATAATAATATCAGCAAAAAGAAGGGTGAATCTCTCCCCATTTAGATTTAAATACTGCCCAGGCTAGGAATGGAAATACTGGCATTGCTCCTTCTAGCATGAAGATCTCACTTGTAAGGGCAGTGTTCCTTGAATGTCTTTGTTTCCAGTTATTAGTTCCTGCTG
>NW_009952801.1:4689912-4696757 GCF_000747805.2 Chaetura pelagica
AGGAGCACACGCAAGTTGTATATATTAGACTTGGTGCGCAGATTAGTATATTACCAAGATGTCCCTGCTATTATTCCCAGAAACTTGAAATCCCTGTATCCTACCAGATGTCCTCAATTCTATTTGCCTGTCATATTACATCACATATTATGACTTTGTCCTAGTGTTACAGTGACCTTGACTTTTCCCAGTACTGAAAACTCTTCTATAATCTTTCTATAATGTCAATTGGGAATTCTGGTCTTTACAATGACATATATTATTTCCATTTTTATATTGTCTTGAAGCAAAGTACAACTTTGTATTTGGTTGCAACAATTAAAGACACCTATGAATATTTTCCATATACCGCCTCTATAAATACACGCCACTCATTCCTGATGACAAAACTGAACGAGACCTTTTGAATGAAGAGCCTATAAAAAAGACATGCAGATTTTTGTCTCTCTAATCTGTTCTAAAGGTTTTACTATTGTATACTCACCGTGATCTGACACCAAACACAGTGAAGTCCAGTCAAGCCTTGGTAGCATTTTATAGTTTTGTGGCACTTATCACATTTTGTTGGGCAATTTCCTTCTACCCAGAAATGGTGCATTACCTGTAAAAGAAAAGCGTGGACTTACATAGAATTAATAAATTAACAGGAACATGCCACACTTCAAGCCAATCCAAACTTACATCAGTATTCTTTTTGGACTTCACGTATGTTTTGATGCAAGATGCAGGAGCTCTTGAGACACAGCGTTCATGGACTGTATACTTGCAAACTGAAAAAAGAAACACATTAGCAGATGTTGAGGCAATGGTGTTTCTGATGACATTTTTGTGAAACAAATAATGCTGCCAGCATGCTATCTCCAAATAATCAATCCAATCCATCAATGAAAACTCAAACTAGACTGTTTTTTTTCCATGGAATACATAAGGCCAATTAGAACAGGAAATATTATGCAAGCGAGAAATACAAGAATTCACTATCATTGCATAACAAAAAATGCTTAATTAAATCAGAGCTCACTAAATTTTTTCACAATAATTCCCAAATGACAAAAATATTAAAGACAAATTGATGACTGCCAAATGGTTTGGTGTCATTTACTGGTAAAAAGAAATCTATATTTTACAGACTACAGGCATGACAGCAGCTGGCAAGCACAAAAATAAAAGCCAATGAGTTTTGTTCTTTCTATTGATTTATAAATCTTAAATGGCTGATTAGCCCATTTTCAGATAGCAATTGTTTTCATGCATTCCATGTAATCACTCTAACTTTAACTCTTACTTTCCCAAATGTCACCTCCTGAGAAGTTTTTTTTTTCTTTTCTAACCCCTCCTCATCAGTTTTAGGCAACTACAATTGTTGACTTGGTCTGTAAAGATCATTAGCTGCAGTTGGAAAAATAAGTGTGTCAGGGTGCAAGGCAAAGATCTCCTGACTATACAACTGTACCTGGATGAGAAAATAATGCTACAGCTTATACCTGCATTCAATACAGTCAACTATTAAAAACTGAGAACGAATTTCTCCCTGCATGGTATATGTCTCACGCTTTTGACCCCGAGAGTAATTAAGCACAAAGTACTTCTAAACACCTTGCTTGCACCTATTACACAAACCCAGTGGGAGGCGCAGCCGTTAATCAGACAAACTGCAGGGAGTAACATTGTTGATTGGACCACGGAGGGATGGTGAGGCCCCCTGCCGTTTCTTTTTTTTTTTTCTTTCCTCCCACACAATCTAAAATGCAAATAATGAAATCTATAGCCATGCTTTGAAAATTTATTGGAAAAGATGTTTAGCAAGACAGACTCATGCTCCTTGCTGCATGAACTCAAATAAGCATGTAGGTGTTCTGCAGATACTCTGGCACCATTCTCACCAAATAAATGCCAAGCACAATAACAAATAAATTTTAAAGAGGTATACCTTGCAGCAGAGAACATTACAGTTCTTTTAAGGCTGGTCTTTTGGGGCAGCTGATACAACTAATCTACACATTTATGATAACTATTGAAGATGACCTACAGAATTTGCTCAATAGAATTTTCTCTTTACAACGTATTTGTGTCTTACATTTCCTCACAAGGATTAAGCTTACATCAATCTGACATAAAAGAATATTAAAGAATGCAAAGTTTCAAGATCTAACAGTCAATTCAGCATTTTATATAGATAGATAATCCAGTTACTGTCATTAGTATTTATTAATCTTAAATTATGCAACTTCTATTTGAATTTGAATAAATGTATCTCTCATTCCACAGCTATGTGAATTAAATCATGCAATGTGAAAACCCATGTGTGGAGGATTTACATGTGTATTATGTTGTAAAGAATTCTGTGGTCCACAGAGGACAGAAGTGGCCACTTCCAAAGCCCTCATTCATTCAGACAAATCTCAAATTACATCACTAGAACTGTACAGACAGAAAGGTTCTGATCAGCTGTGATGGGCCATCTTTCATACCAAAAGTGTAGGAAGTAAGTTACACTAAGAAACTGATTAATTTATCAAAAAGAACAATGAAAGGTGACTTGATACTATCATGAGAAGAATACAGTGAGTACTAAAGATCCCATTAATCTAATAGGGCAGGGGATGATAACAAGAACCAATCATTGAAACCATCTACCAGACACATTCAAATCAGAAAATAGGTCTTGTTAAAAAGATGATTAATCATTGGAACACATCACCAAAAAAAAAAAAAAAAAAAAAAAAAAAAAAAGGATCATCCATCTCTTGAAACATCCAGAAATCAGACACCTTTTGGCAAGATTTGGTTTCTCAAGATACAGGGTATGAACTCTTTAAACATACATTACTAGGAGATACATAGCTGTAATTCAAGGAATTTAATTGTAGTAACTGCATCTAATAGTCTAATGAAGGTCAAATTAGATGTAGTAGTTTTTCTGTGTCCCTTTACCTTAAAATCTATAATCAGTCAATATGTGAAATGATACAAAACTTTAGAAGGAGTACAGAAACCTGATTTCTGGAAAACTGATATTTTGCCCTTCACAATTAACAAAACAAGAATTCTGTGCAAAATTGGAATAAACAAATACAGGACCTAGATGCTAGTCAACTTGATACCTATTAAAGAATATGGATAAATATTAATAAATACAAAAGAGTATTAGCAAAAAAAAAGTAAGGTTGAAACTCAAGTGTGAAACTTAAGAAACTTAGCTATGATCAAGCATGATCATAGCTAAGAGAATAAAAAACAAACAAAAAAGAAAGACAAAAGGGCTGACTCCAAATGGAACTATGAGAGCTGCTATTCCTCAAACAACAGTTTTGAAAAAATGGAACCTTGATTGCTCAAGTATAGAAGACAAAGGGGCAGACATAATTGTGCTGGCCATGGGTTTGTATTGGGAAGCTACTAGTTCTTTGTTATGCAGCAAGCACAACATTTCCAGGAATAGACATGTATGCAAATGGACGCTGAAAAGCTTATACTCACAAGAACAGCAGAGACCTTGCTTGCCTACTCCGATTAGCATGTTCAAACAAAGATTACAGTAGGCAGGCTTGTTAAAGTGTTTCAGTCTCCATACATGCTGCCCATCGTCTTTCACATTCTGCACAGAACATAAAAGAAACAGATTTCACTTAATAAGATAAACAATGAAATATATGTGCCAATAAAAATTGGAGATTGACTCAAGAACATAAAAGACAAGCTGTTACTTCATTTAATACTCTGTACCAGATCACAGTATAATAATTCTAAATACACAGGCAATGATGCAATAAAAATTCTTCAGTAACTCATGGACATCCATGTGTCTCAGAAACAACTCAGAAAAAACTCCAGGCTGCTGTCACTATTGCAACACAACAGTAGCAATAAATCTAGCCTGATGTTATAACTAGTATTAAAACTAACTAATATTTGTTCTAGACTACTTATAAAAAGAAAGGACCTGCAGGTTAGAGGGTAAATCTCCCCAAAATGAACAAAAAAAAATAATTTTAAAACTACAGAGAAATTCATCATGTCCCTTAGAACTAGGGACATGTATCAAAATATGTGAAGTGGGAAATCTAGCCATAATAGTAACTATTGCCAGGTTTAATTTATGTTTATCTATTACAAATAGTCTATCAAAAAGCAAGTATTTAAGGATGAGACTTACATCCCAGACCTCTTCTCTAAAAATTTAATTCCTTATATTTAAGCCCAAATTTTTCACATAGCTGCAGCACTATACTCAAATCTTGTGAATCAGTAGACTGATCAACAGATCAGCATTTGTAACTCAAGGACCCACTATGACTCATACAGACATTATCAAATCATTTATGTTTACAAAAGTAAGCTTTCAGTTACAGTATTCTCCTCTTCATTTTTAACAGGTTCATTCCAAGACCTCACTGTTATTAGAAGAATTTTAAAATTATGTGCACTTGGTACAGATGCTAAATAAATTAATAAAATTCCAAGTTTCTTGGGAAGTGTGACCATCAGATATTTTCCTTTTTGCAATCATCAGGTCTTGAATTTTTTAAACAACAGTTTAACCTAATGTAGCATAACTTTTATTTTTTTTATTTATTTATTTTTTAAAACAGATATAACATCCAATGGAACAAATGTATTTTATGTCTATCTGATGGAAATGGGTTGCAGTAGTTTGATTCTTTATTGTGTCTTACTGAAACACTATGGTCTTCCTGGTCATATAATTTCCAAAAAGAAACTGTTACATAGCTATAGGAATCCACATCAACCTCTGGTTCTCAGAAGCCACAGGTGGTTTGTGTTCAGTTTCTGATTTCTCCCATAGAACTAAAAAAATATGTTATCATGTGTGTACTAGACCATCAATAATATGATGGTTTTCACTAATAAGGACAGTCAAAGTAGACACAAAATTTAACAAAAATTCAGTTTTGCCCTGAACTAGCATATACCGCATGTGTTATGTTCTTAACAATCAGTGCTGCTCTATTCTAAGAGTTAGCTGTTAATGAGAAGCCAAAGATGATGAAGACTTCTTCAGCTTCGTGGGGAAAAAAAAATAATGTTTGGTTCTAAGTCAGGTCCTAGCTAGAACACAACTTCCAACAAATTACCTAGAAACAAAAGGAACTGAAATAAGCTGAATCATTTTTTATCCTTTTTTTTTTTTTTCATTGAGATATCAGGATCGGAGCCTAGGTTACCCAAATATTATCAGTAGGAGTTCAAATGTCATCTCTGACAGCTAGGCAATGACAGGGTCCCCTTTCTGCAGAAAGAGAAAAGCAGATGCCTAATACGGGATTCTCAGGCAAAGAGTGTGGAAGTTTTCCAACTTCCCCTGAAGAAGCAGAAATAGATTCTGCAGCTGTGGAGCACTAGAAGCCTGCCGAGTTCCTTCATGACTGGCAGCTGAGGAGGATGTATTTAATTAAATGGAGCTCTGCAACTCCTATTTTTCTTTCCATCTTTTCCTATCATATTCCATACATGTTTGAAGTATTGCCCAACTGCTATAAAGAAGGTGAGTATTAAGTCCACTGAAAGTAGACAGTTATTAGACAATAAAGACCATGTAAATCCTTCCATGTAAACAATGTACACTTGCATTTCAGTACTACTCATGTCACCAAAAGATACAACCATAAACCACAAGCACTAAAAATGGAAGCCAAACAGCTTTCCTTACCAAATAGTTGCTATTTCTGAAAATTGACAAAAAAGCATAACTATGCATAAACCTGCCCCTCTTCCACATTAGTTTTGTGTTACTTTTTCATTTTAATTTTATTTTTAACGAATGGCTATTACATGTGACTATGTTGCTTCTTATTTGAACAGAACATATGGACTAACTTAGCTGGCATTTTCCTTATCAGAAAAACAAACAAGTCTTGATGTGGGTGTTCTGCCAATTAAAACACTTAACTGTGTTACAGACTGCAACTGATGCAATTTCATTACATAAACACAATGCACTTTTGGAAAATAGCAAATTAAGTTTTTGCTCTTGTGCACTGCCAAAAATAAGCAATAAAGTGCCACATATGATTATGCATGCACATAATTTCTTAAAACACTGTCTAAGAAAAAAAAAAAGACATAAATGAAACAAAGCTACCTCAATGCAAGTCTTTAAGTATGAATAAAATCCACAATTCTGACACATCAGTACATTTACTGACATTCACTCATTTTGCTTCCACATCCTGAGAAAGTTTTTTTAAAACAGTCATTTAGAAAACCTCGAAGCAGGGCAGGTACAGTAAAAATCTCTTCATCACTTCATTATAGATCACCGAAAATTAAGTCTCCATATGCCACACTCAGACTTTAGCACATAATGACAATACTAACATTTATTCTGTTAACAACACTTCTCTTAACTTATGGTCCTGACCCTTTTACCATGGATTTGTATGCCAAAAGGACTGGACCTTAAAAACCAAGTCAACCATGAAAGAATCAGTCTTGGAATTAGTGGAAAAATTTATTCAGTCACAGAATTTAGCTACACATACCTAGTCTGGTTTAATACGATTGAGCTTTTTTAGATATATGTAATAAAAGTAGCCCAAGAGATCTTAAGGTTTCAAGCAGAAAACTAAAGATTTTAAGATTTCAAAAATGTAATGAAATTACTCATAAATTTTCATCCTAGCAAGTATTGCCTCTTAAAATAGCTATAGCTGAAATACCAGCATGCTCAGTCTTTTCTATGAGAAGAATCAGTAACAAGCAACCAAGGGAGAAGGATGTTAGTGAATTTGCTAAGTTATTATTTTGCTACCTAATGTTATTTGCTTTTAACTTCTTTTTAAAATATTTGTATGAATTGAAGAGGTTTTTATGACTGATCTTTA
>NW_009952801.1:4696776-4699570 GCF_000747805.2 Chaetura pelagica
AAGGAAAGTGAGAAGAGCATCCATCAAACCACACAACACTGTGTTTAATACAAACACAGTGAACTTCTATATTCCTTTGCTGGCTCTCAGCAAAGAATTCATGTCAGATTTGGTTTTGTTTGGTTTGATTTGGGGAAAGGGAGTTTCAAGTCTCTGCTGGTTCAACTGAAGAAGGAGTGACCTCATTCAAGAGATATACTACTCAGGAGGGCTTCTAACTTCCAAGATATTTTGTGTGTGTCTCGATGTATGCTGGAGGAAGGGAAAAAGCAAAATCACTTCCCCAGCCTTCATCCACGCACTCACCAATGTACTATCCTGGTCATCCAGAAATGCTTAAATAAATGATAGCATAGAAAAGGGAGCACAGGAGGGGAAATCAGTTTGTTCAAACAAGCTTCATCATCAGCCATACTACCATGTTTCATGTCCCAAAACTGGCAGTCACCTGTCGTCTGCAGAAATGCTGCAGAAAATAAATTTTAAATAATGGTAAAATTGTATACCTGCATGAAACTTATTTTACACCTTACACACAGAACACTAGTGTTACTCTTGACTTTTGGTCTTTTTTAACCTTCAGGCAAAAGGCTATAGTAAGGAATGGCATTTGCAAAGTTCCTGCAAAGAAGTGGGAGCTAGCACAGAATAAAGGTAGACAGCACTATCGAAAAAAAAGAGATATGCAGTTTTTTAGCAGCTCCTTCTATGAAGTCTCACCAAGCATTAGCATTACCCCCTCTGCTGGCAATGTCTTGAAATGATACTGGTAAATTAGCTCCTGTTAACACTTAAAATTTATTCTGCTTCCCAGCTGGTAAGGAACTGGCACGAAGGGGGTAAGCTACAGCTTCTTCTAGGAGAGGCTTGGTTTTGCTCCCTGTACATATGGAAATAACATATGGCTTATCATCACTTCAGCCTTTTAGAAAACTCACCTGCCAGACTTCAAGCAGGACTTACAAAAATATACTGTGGTCAACAGAAGGCCAGAGAGCCCTCATTCCTCGCTGAATGAAAGAAATAACTCTACATAACTGCCTAGACATTAAACAGTCATTTCAGACTTCAGCCTGAGTGGGACTCCTCATGGTGCAAAAAATCCCACACCAGACTTGCAAAGTTTGCAAGTCCTCAGTTTGGTTGCACTTTCGCATGCTCAGAGCTCAAAAATTAAGCAAAGTAACATACAATATAAGAAGTAGTAGTTTCCAAGTGTGGATTCACATTTGAGAGTATTCCATCCCACATTTAATAAAAAAGGTTAAAGAAGTGTTACCTCTTAAGTTCTGTAAGTGCAATAGTATATTTGCTGCTTGAGGATTCAAAATAAAACTCCAAGAGCATTTCCTTCTGATTTAATTGAAGCATAGTTACACTTCAACACAGACGCGTGTCTCACTGAGATTCACCTCCATGTGAAAGGTGAAACGGAGTGAAAATTACAATAGGCGATTTAAAAGAAAAGTATACAGGCCTAGTTTCAGATCATTTCATCAGCATTTACTGTTCAATTTCTCGCTCACCTTAGGGCATCTTTTCAGCAACTGAGCAGCACCAGACACAGTGCAACTGTGACATCTAGTGGTCAGGAAATAAAACACTTTCCACTCCTAAAACAGTAGACTCTAAAAACCAGCATTTGTGAATTTGTGGTTTACACCTACCTTTTGTATAACCGCTGACAGAGGCGACAGTAACAATCTGTTACAAGAGAGGTGAGACTAAAAGATCTAGCATGGAATTACCTTAGAACAGAAATTCAAGTCCTTTTATCAGGACAGAGTGGAGTAACACTGTGCAAGTGAAGAACTAGCAGAGAGCAGGATACAGTATTTGTGACTGCTTTCATTAATGCAGAATGAAAAAAAAAGGCCAAATTCTTCGAAGGCTTCTGTTGTGAAGGAGTAGAATGAATGGTCTAGTTGTCAGCAATAGGCAATAGGCCACTTCCCAAAAGTGTACTTATCTATGAGAAGGAGTAATGCACAAACACCTCTGTCTACTCTGTGTTTGGATGGGAGACAAACAGTTGCTTTAAGAAGCAAAAACAAATTGGGGAAGTTGATAAGGATAGTGAAAATTGCAGACTGAAGTGTGACACAACAAAAAAGATCTACCTTTTATTTATTATCAAAAACTGCACCAATAACAATTTCTACTATAATTAACTAATTTTATACTTCATAAAATTCTTACTTTTCATGAGCATTTTTTAAACAACTTCAATGAAACTGGAACAGCTGAATACCTTAGAGTAAGAGTTATAGGTCTTAAAGACAGGTTTAGGTAGGTACAATACCAAACAATTTCAGCCACTGCTAGGTGGATGCATAGTCATTTAAGTACAAATGGATTACTCCACACACACAAATCCAAGATCTTTTAAGTCAAAACAAATTTACAAACAGTATGTGTATAACAGTACCCCTATAGAATAAGATCTTATACTGGAATTGTTTGTTTAGCATACCGGTTGCCTTGAAAAGGACCAAAATAAGAATTCTTTCTATCCTGGAGTAGTCCTAGAGAGAAAGTTCTACTTTCACAGCAACTCTGAACTCCAGCTTTAGGAGGAAACTAAAACCCAGTAACATAAAAAAACTGGATATTTAGTTTTACTTCCTAGAAAAATGAGAGTTATTTATGCTCTTTGTCCCTTTTCTTTCCATGACTTAAAATGCTCCAGCAACTTAAAAATCCACACAGCAATCTCAACCATATTTGAGAGGGGACTAGAAGTTTCATTCAAGTCTTGAAAAAAAAGAAAAAAAAGGGAGAGGCAGAGGAGAGA
>NW_009952801.1:4699589-4783032 GCF_000747805.2 Chaetura pelagica
AGCTGACTGGCTAATACTTGTAGTAACAACCTAATACTCCCATCTCTTTCAAAAGGGGTTCACTGATTAAGTCAAAAGGCAAAGACCACAAACCTGTGAGAGATTAGGCTATCTCATCTGCATTATTTATAAACATAACTTCTTTATTCTTTCATTTTGGCATAATATAGTCCGTATTTCACTTCAATGCTTCTTTGATTTTTTCTTCATTATAGTAACTAATATAGTATGTAATAAAAACTGATTGAAAGGCTCTAAATGTATTATACAACTTTTACATGTTTTTTGACAACTTTTACATGTTTTTTGACATTTTTATGTAGCTTTTACAGGAAACTAAAGATTAAGTACAAACAATGTAGCTGAATTTGGTATTACGGCAAATCTTCAGCTGAAATAAATTACTGTGGCTTAAATGATATTATCATGAGAAATTACACCAGCTGAGAATCTTGAACTCTATATACAAGCTCTGTTAAAAAGTTAAGTTTGTTACCGTAAGATAATGGATCAACCCTAACCCCCAAATCAAAACAAATTAAAGACTTCACTAGTATCATGATTTTAAATAAGACAATACTTTGACACTCTAATACAGGACAGTCTCTGAAACTGACCTCTTAGATTTAAAATTTCATCATTGCCTGAGTTTAGCGTAGACCAAAGCATAGTAGGTGAGAGACTTTTTTGGAAGATGTTTTGCTTATTTTCATCATGTGAAGACTCCCTACACATGTCTAAGCAGCATAAGCCAGTAGGCTATGCCTGTTTCTTTCACATACTAATCAGCCTGTGGAAAACCTTAAGATTAAGTATTTGACTACTGAGTCCAAAGGACTCTTCTCTGGCTTTTCATTATCCTAACTAAAAAGAGAAAGACAGTGAAAAAGCAGAGTCCTGGGAAGCTGGATTTGCAAGATCTAACAACTGCATGTAAAATAAAATAACAGCATTCCCTAATGGGAATGATGCACTGTAATTAAAAGCTTTGGTAATACATTAGATGCTGTAAAACCATTAAAATCATGCTTAAACATCAATTTACAAAATATTATTATGAACAGGCCTTAAAGAGTTTTACGTCTCTTGATATAACTTTTAGATGCTGTAAAATACACTGAGATTTGATCATTTAGAACTGTGTACAAACAGAGACAGTAACTTTTTGCTGGTTTGATGGAAAATTTAAAAATCTGACTTTTCTTTACATATGATGCAAATGATTTAAGAAATCAAGATCACTTTTAAACATAAAAAGAACAGTGGAAGTCCTTTTACAGGATGGCATCATTTCCTTGTAAATCATTAGCAAATGACTAGCAATTCAGTTTGTATAGTTCTTTAGGTAATGAACTTCATTCACACTAAAGTAAATTATTAAAAAAGCATTAAAAGCCACCCCATGCTTTTTACTCCAACTTTCAACTAGTAAAAGTATGTTTATTGATCAAAAAGATACTTTTTATACCACTATAGTATTTTTCATCATCTGTATATTTGTATCTCTTCAACACAAAGTACTGAGAACATTCTTGATGACAGAAACACTGACCTGTTCTGATGGCATGCTACAGAATTTTGATCACAGTTTATGTATTTTTTATTCTTTCCATAGTAAAACTACACACAGCAAGTTAAATTATCCAATAGCTAGTAAAAATACTCAAAAGGATAAAATGTCTGATAACATACACTTACATAGCTTATTTCTGATTGCATAGATTTTGCTTTAAAATGAAAATAAATCTCTACAGAAAGATCTGCCTTAATTTATCACAAAATTTAAAGTTTTAAAATTTAGAAAGAATGAAGTGTAGACATTAAAAAATTATTCACATAACAATGTCACTATCTGTCACAAAATAAAAATCTTTACTGAAAATTACTACAAAGTTATCTGCTACACTGATTGCTTGAGAGCATCTACTGCCTTTTGTTTAGAGTAATTCTTTGGAAAAAATGTAATACAGCCTGACAAAGATTTGTTGTTCGATGACAGGGAAGTAATTTAACATTTTTGTTGCTCAGTCACATATAGACAATGAGGAAATTACTTACAGTGATCCAAATGTACTGAAAGTTACCCTAAATTCAGATACTTAGCTGTTAATTTGATCAATTAAATTTCACAAGAATTTCAGATCTTCTGTTAAATGCACTACTTTGTTGATTATTGAAAGTATCAGTCTGGCCATTATTTTTGAAAATAAAATACTATAGAGCAACTAGAGCAGTCAAGGTTTAGTTCAGGCTACAGCAGTATATGGGGAAAGTAAATTTTATTTATGATTTCACCTAAATATCTGAAAAAGACTTCAGAAAAAAATAATAAATAAAAATGTTTTATTTCAAACAACAGAAAAATATTGGGACATATGCTAACATACATGTGCTCAAAATTAAATGAAATACAGGACAGCAGGTGGCACTGGCAACATGCCAAGCTTTAAACAGCTGTGTTAAACTGTTAAATATAAATAAAACTGATTAATTTTGTATCTGTCTTTACTGGGAAGTTATAAATGTACAGACCACAAACTCTTCTTTCACAAAACTCTACCCTTTGGTATGTGTTCTCTGATACTGCTACTTACTATAGTTTATTAAAGTAGTTACATAGACGGAAGAACTAACTTCACAGGAATGTATCAGGACAGGACAAGAGCCAACTCGAAATAATTGCTGCAGAAGAAATTCCATATGCACGTAAGCAAAAAGATCTTTCCCTTGTGAACAATTAACACTGGGAGAGGTTGTCCACAGAACTTGTGGAATCTACCTCACGAGATTTTTTCCGGATTGGGCTAGACAGGGCACTGGGTAATGGAGTCCGTGGCCCTTTCTGTAGTAAGAGGCTGGACCAGATCATATCCAGAAGTTTCTTCCAATCTAGGTTGTTCTGTGACTCAGAATGGTCAGGCTGCACAACACAGCACCAAGAAGCCCAGACACTGCTTCAAGCCAGCTGTTACATGCATATGGGCAGTAAAAGACCCTCTGTAATACTGCTGCAGCTAAGAATTAACAATATGTTATTAGTCAGCTTTTTACAGCTTCCAGTTCAAGACCTGGCCCACTTGGTGTTGCTTCAAATGTGGTAATACACCTCTGTCTTTGAAGACGTGCTTCTGTTCTTTGCACACCATTCAGCCATAATAAAGAAAAGCCATTCTTCATACAGGCCAAAGAGAAACTGACATGCAAGCAGAAACTTGACACTCAATACTTACATTCTCTAACCCAAGAAGGACCAAGAGGGGGATAGTTGTCATTCCTCCCTGGATCCACTCTTCTAGAGAAACAGTGCCATCATGATCGTAGTCAATCTCTTCCATCATTTCATGAAGGATCTACATGGTTGAATGAAAAAAATCTCCTAAGTTCCACATTTCAATACAGATCTCCAATTCCCTCATCCACATGCAAAGAGAGCAAAATATTATTTGTATGGCACCTGTACTAAAATGAGTACTGACACTTCTGAAATTGAAGTGCCAATAGTCTTATTTGAATTTTATTATCACCTAAAGTTCCCAAAATAAGTTGTGTCCCTTTATGTAATCTACTACGTACAATACAAAAATGAGGAAGTTACCTTCAAGACATTTTTATTATAGAATAAATAGTTATGTTATAAATGTTAACTACTGAAACCACTGACGAAAAGCCTTGAACTGTAGCAAGAATGTTTCACAGAGCGGGTTTACTTTATAAAAGTGCTAATTGACAGGATTATACAGGAGCACAGATTATTACTATTTTTATCTTACTAGCATATAGAATAACACAGACATCAAGTATCACAAAATTATTAAATACTATATCTTGCAACATTAAAATCTTGTGATAAAAGGAATGCTTACTGGACTCAGTTCAGTAATATCCCATTCAAGGTATTCCGCAACATGCATCATTTGAGCAATGATATTTTCCAGCTCCTGCAGATCAAAGAATGAAAATTTTAATGCAATATTAAGACAAGTTCTACTGAGAGGAACTTAAAATTAAATATATTGCATTCAGTGACACTGTTTTGTCCATGTTCCTAATTAAATGTCCTTTACACTGGAACTTGTCCCCTCTTAGATAAATCCAATTAACTAGCAAAACACCAGGCGTGGACCACAAAGTAAGCAAGGAGTTCAAATGCAGCTCTACAACCAAAGGACAGCCTCTGGGTTGAAAGCCATAGTAGTTCTCCCTTCCTGGTTTTTCAGTCAACTATTGGTTTCATGATCCGAAGTTCACCCTCTGATATAATGATGTAAAGTCCTTTAAATTCCAGCACTCTAACAAACTGGATTTTTGACAGCAATTGCCTAGATCATAATTTTCTCATGGAAACAAGACATAAAGTGAAAGGTAGAAACTAATACAGAAATATTTTCTTACCATTACAGTGCTGTAATTTCCCTTGATCATGTATCACTAGTGCTTTTCCATATTCATACATACAATTTCCCCCTTTAAAGACATCTTTATAAATGGTGCTTTCACATACACCTCCCAGGATCATAGTAGAATTTTAGGAATCATATTACTGTATCCCCTACACTAATATGATTAAAAATCAGAAGACTATAGAATAGGACTCCATTATAGCAGTGTAAGCATTTGAAAATGTACACAGTTGTAGAAGCAGCAGCTTAAAGGGAAAGAAAAATCAAATCTTAAAAAATGGGTGGCTTTTTATTGACTATAGTTTATTCTGCTTCTATTAATTCACAACAAAATATATATTTGATGTGGATTATTGCAGTTTTGTATTCCATTATGACACACTTGTACAGTGCATTATAACACATAAATAACATTACCGAACTATCCAGGTATCCATTTCCATCTGTATCATACAAGCGGAACATAACTAGGAGGTAAAGAAAAAAGAGACAAGATACTCAGTTAGAAAATGTAGTAACAAAATTATTTCCTTCAAAAAAACAAAACAAAACAAAAAACCCTAAAACCAAAACACAAAACAATCAAACCTGAGTTTCAAAAAAGGAAAATCATTAACATTTTATTTTAGAGATCACACTAACTGACCAAATACTTCACGTGAGAGGTTCACTCAGCGACTACCCTGCCCCACTGCCCCCAACAAAACGTATTAGCGGAACAGTGTAATTGCACCTTTTCCACATAATAACTCCAACTCCTAATTTGGACTGTGAACTTCATTCTGGTTCCTTCTAAAGATTATCTGGATTAATAGTGAGTAACACCAAAAGGACCTTCTCTGTCATTTCACCACAGGATAACACACAACTGGTCAGGTAAATGCTGATAAGCCTGATTACATTGCAATGCTATCCTACTCCCTTGTTGCAGCTATTCACTATTCAATGGTGACACTGCTTTTAGTAATACTTTCTGACCAGAAAGAGGGGATTATCATTTGAAGAATCTGATCAGCCAAATCTAACAAAACACAATCCTCACAGCCTGCCAGCATGAATCTGCCCAGGCCAATAATTGTTTCATCAATTTAAAATGCATTCTCAACATTTTGGGGAGCTACCCAGACAAGAATAACTGTATGTTGACAATATCCAGAAATAATATATACTTTCAAGTGTTATCATTACTTGATTCCAGCCACAAGATAGGATATGTCCACCATTACCACAGTATGTCAAAGCAGCTTACTCAGCTGATTATATACTGCACCAGATGGCAGAACAGAAAAACTCCTGAAGCTTTGGTAGGAATACTGCTAAAAGGCTAAAGATAAAAAAAAGCCTACAAATATCTCACTCTTTGTCCCTACTTTCTGGAAGAGTTTGTCAGAGCTCTGAAATATAAACACAATCCCCTTCAAAAGTGCTCATTTTTTATCCCAAGATGTATTTTTTAGTGAGGTAGAAGAGATCCCATGTGTAGGTGGTTCCAGGACACTGTAATGCAAAACCCAAGCAATCCGCTTTACAAACTCTCTTATTAGATATATTTGGAAACATAACATGTGACCTATTCAACAGAGAACAATCCCTCCATGCTGGATCCACAGCAAATGTTGTTAGAGTCCAGTAAATTCTTCAAGCAAAGCTTATCATACTTTTCAGGAACCAATATAATGAGGAGTGAGAAGACATTATTAACAATTAAAAGTCAAGTTCAGAAATAACTATTATTTCTGACTTACAGAAAAACATATTTAACTGGATTTATATGGATTGACTTGCTTCCCTTGCATCCTCCATCTTATTCCCACGTTATTCATCTAGCTGTGGGGAAAAAAGGTAAGTATTGTACCTCTCTACTACTTCAGCATTTTTTGCCACTATATTACACTGCTCTTAAGAGCTGTAATATAAATTTGAAGGTATTTCTGTAGTACATTGTTTCAAGCTACAAAGGTCCATTATTCAAAAGTTATAAGACAACCTATAAAAATATCTCTTTGCCTGTGAATTACATAGCAGAAATATTTCAGTGTAAAACAAGAGTTAATACTGAAAGCCACAAGAGACTAGTACTGTCCCTGGTACTGCCTTCTACCAAAGCCACTCAAAGCATGACAGCTAATATTATCTGGCAAAGGTACCATTAAGCATTCACAGTTTTCATAGGGATGAGTCACTGAATCAGTCAGTGATAAAGTTCAAATCATTTGGTTCTCCTTCCTCCTATTCTGTAATTATAATACACTTGTTGAAAGAACATTACCACGGGAGTGAGTTTTAGCATCTCCTGATCTTTACTCACTCCAGAGAAGTAGTGTTTACCACTTTTTTCCCCTTTAACAAGAATCAGAAGTTCTAATAAAAACAGATATTAGCATAATTACAACTTTTTCACCTTCGTAGCAAACAAAGTCTCTTTAATTACGTATGTACTGGGTAGTGAAAAGGCTCAATCTGTACCCCTGGCTAGACTCAACAAACTATGCTGCTGGTGTGATGTGCAATCTCTTTTCTATGCATACCCTGCTAAATGTTCATGTTCTTGCTGATATACACGCTCCAGGAGAAAAAAACCACAACAACTACAACAAAAAACAAACCACCAAACAAAACCCCCCCAACAAAATTATAAAAACACCTGAACAAAAGTTCTTACAAACTACAGAGCCCATGTCTCATGAGACCCCACCTGGAGTATCATGCCTTCAACTTTGAAAATTTAAAAACAGAATTTTGATGGCTTCTTGAAATAAATATATAAAATTAACTTTTAAAACCCACAAACAACAACATACATTCTAGCTTATCTTCAGGTCTTCCTCTTTCCAGCAGAGACAAATAGCAAACAATATCCTTCAGCTGGATCATGTCTGGTAAATGTAAGTTGGCAGGAGTAGGAGGTCGGGATGTAGAAGTACCTTTGTTAAGTCTCAGACCTGGAAATAACACATAGCCTTTGTTACTCTTAAAATATGATATAAGCAGAAAATGAACTTAACTCGTGCATACATGCATCTTCATTTCATGTGAATCTCAGATGAATTCTTAATTTAAATATAAATGTGAAGTTTTAAACAAGTCAGGTTCATAGTTTATCCAGTAAAGGCAGAATGTAAATGATAGCGAGGTTTTAAAATATTACATGCATAAACAAAGCTACTGAAAAAAAAATAACTATAAGAACAACACAACCCTTTTTATAGTTTGTGTTCTTCTGATGTCATATGACTAAAAAAAAAAAGTGATTATTTTTATTCTACTATATTACATATTAGTTTACGTATTAAAACAATCCCTGCCCAACACTGCTTTCAATTCCTTGTGATTGCAGAAGCTCCATCTAACTTACAGATTGACACCAGCTACACTTTTTGAAGATGTTTGTGTCAAAGAAAACTCAATAATACCCAAGTGCGTAGTCTTCCCAAAAGCACACTCAAATGTGTCAGAGCAACACATTTAAAACATGAAGCCTCAGCTACAGAATATTATAAACACAGAATTTAAATAGTAGTAATAATAATAATTGTTCAAACATTGTGATCCAGTTCCAGTACCACTTGTATTCCAAGGTTCAACATTGCCTAACTTCATGTTTCAAGAGAATATTAACATATTCTGATTCTATAACTGAAATCTATGAGACCAATAAACAGAGGAAAAAAAGGAATAACTGGAGAACACAGACAAAGAAGTAATAAAAATTTCTTTATGAGTTTGTTACATTTCTCAGTGACTTTAGTAATGTTAAAGATTAAACTTTACAAAAAGATTTACTGTCCTTAAATATTTTCTCTAAGTAATGCAAAATAGATTCGCCATTGCACAAATAAACTGCACACATAATTTCTCTCATCCATTTGTCTTAAGTTAATTCCTGCAGCAAATGGAAACAGAATTCTGGTAGGTTTCCCTCCCCATAATTTTATTTTTTAAAACTTCATTACTGTGCAAAGACATTTTCAATGGTCTACTGGGGTACACATGTTTAAAAAAATATTAAAAAAGAACAACTTGCCATGCAGAAAATATTTCTGAATGAAGTTCATGTTCATGGTTTCAGGCAAATAATAAATACAGAAAGTAAATATTTACATTAATTAAACAATTCAATAGGGCAATGTTCTACTAAATGAGCTTGCATGTTGGTTAAGTGCCCTTAAAATTAAGACACTGAAAAATGTTAATTAAGATGCTAGCTTTAATCACATAATTTACACAAAAATTTGGCATTCCAGTCTTATGTGAGTCTGATGCTCAGAATAAGAAGTAAAACTTGGGCTAACTCGTCTCAAAAAGGTATAGTCCTGAAATGAAAATGAAAAGGCTAACAAAATCACAGGTATCTTTTAGCTTATAAGCAGCTACAGGGTACAGGTTAAAGTATTACTTCTTAATCAGAGGTGAAAGAGGGATGGCTGAATGTGCTGACTTACAGATGACTTACAGTGCTGCTGCTTACCTGGCATCTGTTTCCATCTCTCTTCAGACACCTTAACTGAAAATACAATTTATAAATAGACGTGAGTTGATCAAGAGACATTAATAAAAAACACACACCAGAGATTTACAAACCCTGCTACTTTCCTTGTGATCTTCTCTAGCTTTCGTGTACCTTTCTATTTTCCAGAAGAATGTCAAATGTTTCTGTCATTTTATTTTTTCCAGTATGGTAATTTTTTTTCACTATTGATAACATTAAAACTTCACTAGATATGCTAAAACAAAGGCTTCTGTAATTTTCATTTGCATCAAAGTGTACCACTGCACACTTTTCCCCTTTAAATTCTACAGTTTATAAACATCTAGTAACATCTAGTTGAATCCTCATGCAATTGAACTACAATAAGACCAGTATATTTTCAAGCACAAATAACTTGCATGAGGTGAACTGCACTGTATTTCTGATCGTGCTTTAGATATTACTACTAAACAGTCCTTCTGATATTACATTAAATATATAGGGAAGACTATTAATCTGGTGTGATGTTACATTATTTCTGAAGTCCTTACTAACAGAAAAAGATAAAAATTATCTACAAACTGGGAACAGTGAGTGAAGGAAAGAAAGAAATAGGACAAAGTGTTAGAGAAAGAAAACTAGCATACAGTTTAAACAACAATAACAACAAACATAATGACAATAAAGTATTTTACTACACATAAGAATAAAATTTAGCAGAGAGAATTACAGTAAAAGTTAAGAAAACTGACTATGGCCTATACTGGGCAGAATTTACCAGCTGTTACCATTTCTACATACCAAGTGTCAAAAACATAGAAATACAACACCAGAATGATAAAGGATGATTTTTTTAAATAATAGTAGTCAGCCAACATATGTAAAACTACATTATAATAAGTATGCACCACTAAATGGCAGCTGCTATTGGAGTTACCAGGCCAAAAGTGTTAAATGTAAAAGAGACAAATTTTGGCGGCTGGTACTATGTTTACTGCTGATGCAACTCACTGATGAAAACATAACAAAAACTTCAACAAAAAATTACAGGTAATGAAAGTGGAAATAAAATTGTGCTGCTGAGACTTAACAGGCAACTAAATCTATATTCATAGTTGGAAAAAAAAATGCAATGCTAAAAATTTATGACATCCAAAAGACGCCCTGCAGCATATAATAAATAATATATTTAGACATGCCATTAGAAATTCTGTTGCAAAGTATCTTTAAGGGCAAGAGACTGAATTACTGGTCTAACAGATTTGTCCAAACTGGTGAGTAATCAGTAATCAGAGCTGTAATTACCAACAGAAGATTTTGAATACTCCACACAACTGATTACATTACAGTCTACTAAGCCCACTGTTCTGTACATGGAACCAACCTTGTTAACTAACAACAAAAACCCAAGAATTTGGAAATGTGATGTCCACACAGCAGACATATGTGGAACGAGATGGGCCCACAGCAGTTGTGATTAGAAAGGATAAAAATAGATACCTGAAGATTTCAATTAAAATGAAATTTTTAAAAATGAAGAATCATACCTTCAATGTGGTCGGCAAGCTTTGCTAGCAGAAAAAAGTTTTTGCTATTAAGTCTAATTATAGTTCATTATTATTATTATATGGATACATTATTATAATGTAATATAGTTCAGTTGGTTTGTTCCTTTTTTTTTTTGCTAGGAAATCTAAAGCTAAGAAGTAGAAAAAACAGATACTGTTAAACTTAAAGAAAGAAAAATAACTAAAACCCATCTGCTTAACATACTGAGAATGGCATGCACTAAAAAACAGGTCAGACTCAATGTATAATATCTGAAAGCCTATAATAAGTGTTGTACACTGAGGCATCTAAGGAAATCTAGTGTTTGGTATCCGAAAGAAGAGCTAATGTTGCAGCTAGTAGCACTTGAAAAAAAAATCACAATGAGTTGCAATCTGAAGACACCTAATCTACATAATCAAGAATTCAAGCTTTTAAGTACCCATCAAACTATTTGGTTACTCGCTCTAAGTGCTTGATTATCCCAGCTGTTCAAAACATGGAATTTATTTCATTAAATTAGTCTAGCTTCTGCTTCTTTCTAGCTCTGGATTTTGATTGAGTTCCCAAATTGCTAAAGTAATATACCAAATATTTCAAGTTAGGAAGGTAACCTTAAATTTCTTCTGCAAATTTAAAAGTTTTACAAGGTTTTTTGACAGTTTTTAAAACTCTTTTGCATGGAACTATTTTAACATGTTATGTCCTCTGAACTCAAAATCACTTTTAATAAAAATGTTCAGTTTAACATAAAAATTTCAAACTGCATTAAGTATCCTTACATCAGGAAAAGATGATCAGACAGTGATCAGACATTTAAAACATCAGTGGCTGATAATTATGCAGGATTACTAACAGCAGTGTCACACCTAGGCAGTTAAGAGAAGCAGCAGTGACTGGGCAGAGAAACTGCAGAGCATCAGCAGGACTCCCCTGCATGTAACTCTGACTGTTTCTAAAGTGTTTATACAGTACTGTAGGCAGGAAAATCATGTAACCAGAGCAATTTCATTAGCGTTAACATGACAAAGACTGTCCACTTGGTGTCTCAGCTGTATCATTATTGTGAATTACACAGATAAAACTATTTCATTTCCATTTCTTTTCACAGTATTTCTTGTTCATGATTGAGCTAGTTTCCAACTTCACAAAAATCAGAATAAAGAAATATACCATATATTTTGAGCTATTACAAGTAAAATAGAAAGGGGAGGGAACCTTCAGCTCTTATATTACTGTGATTTTATTACTTACCTCCAGAAAGGTGCTGTGGTTTGTTTTTTATTAATGGGCTGCAGTGCGAGATTTTGCTGCTAAATGATGTAAAAAGATGCTCAACGAAATCATCAGGTAACTCTGCCTCCAGAAAAGTCTTCATGAAAAGCTTGAACCCTTCTAAATCAATTGTCTAGAGTGAAAAGGAAAAAAAAAAAAAAAAGAAAAAAAAAAAAGGAAAAAAGTTAAATGTACTTTGAATTGTTTGCTTTGCAAAAACATTCATACTAATCCATCAAGTAATATTCAGCTAACATAAACTTCAGATTGTCTTTAAAAATACCTATTTCTGAAGATACAGCAGGGGCATACCTACTCTTGGAAGTAACTCATTATTGAATTAAGTATTAGTTTGAAAGCTCTCAATGTTGCTGCAATATCCCACAGCACAGTGTAACGTAGCCCAGAGAAAATTCAGAGCACTTGTATCAGGACCCTGAAACTAAGCTCCATTGACTCTAGTTTCTTGATCATGATATGGCTTAACAGCATATAAAAGATTGAAATCAAAGGCACCTATGGAGCTCACAGGGATGTACCTAGCAACTCCTAGCTTTTCCCACAATTAAAAAGACAACGAGCAGTGGATTTCTGGATGTTTAATTCAGAGAATTAAAGGCTGTCTGTCTTTTTCCCAGGTGGCAACACATTTTGCTGGTAATCATCAAAGTGAAACTAAACATCCTGTCTTCAATAGGTTCTAATAGTGAAATGAGAATACCAAGACACACAACTTCATTTACAAAGAAAAAAAAGTTGTTGATTTTAAACAGTTTTCATTTAGGCTAGTTTGGTTTTTCTTTTGCCAGCAAGTTGAGAGCTGGTAAATGAAACTTCATTGATGCTTTCTCCTGTTAAGACAGCACTGTGTGTTTTAAGTAATAACATGAACCATAGACAATCTCAATTTGGAAGGGACACTTTGGAACATGGATTTCTCTCTTTCTGCCTTTTTTTTAAATGTATTTATGAGATGTATAAATTTTATGTCCACATGAAACAATGTGCTTCCCATCAAGGCCAAGACTTAACTGCCTCAGGGTGAAGTTTTAAACATTTATCACTGTCTACAAGGGACCAACAACACATTGCAAAATTTGACAGATCTTGCGTAAGTCATTATTATTATGAATAATAATAATAAAGAAATGTTTCCACAAGGCTCAAGCTGGGCAAAAAATGAAAATTATCAGCTTGGACATGAACTTGCTGTCTTTGTCTCATTACAGAGTTTCAGCAACCATAGTCTAGTTTGGCAAAACTGTTTGACTCATACTACAAACATTACCTTTTTCTTTAATAATAAAGTCACTGACATTTAATTCACTATTTATAAATGATGATACTACAATAGCAAGAAGATTCATATCAGCATCCAAGTAAATCGGTCTTTAGTTTATACTATATACATGCCTTTTTTTTTTTTAAATCTATAACAAATACATTGATCAGTAAATCAAATTACTTGTGAAAAAAATAAATAAATGTGAAAGTGTTTTGTAAGCTGGCAATGTGTGACTGCAGCCCAGAAAGCCAACAGTATACTGGGCTGCATCAAAAGAAGCATGACCAGCAGGTCAAGGCAGGCGATTCTTCCCCTCTACTCTACTCTCTTGGGACTCCACCTGGAGTCCTGTGTCCAGACTCTTGGAGCAAGTCCAGAGAAGTGTCATGAGGATGATCAGAGGGCTGGAGCACCTCTCCTATGAAGACAGGTCAAGAGAGTTGGGGTTGTTCAGCTTGGAGAAGAGAAGGCTCCGGGGAAACCTTATAGCAGCCTTCCAGAACCTGAAAGGGACCTGCAGAGAAGCAGGGGAGATATTTTTTACACGGGCATGTAGTGGTAGGACAAGGGGTAATGGCATTAAATTGGAAGAGGGGAGATTTAGATTAGACATTAGGAAGAAATTCTTTAGTGTGAGGGTGGTGAGACACTGGAACAGGTTGCCCAGGGAAGCTATGGATGCCCCATCCCTGGAAGTGTTCAAGGCCAAGTTGGATGGGGTTTTGAGCAACCTGGCCTAGTGGGAGCTGTCTCTGCCTACACAGGAGGGTTGGAACTAGGTGATCTTTAAGGCCACTCCCAACCCAAACCATTCTATGATTCTGTTAAATGTGTCTGAACTATTTCACTAAATCACAAAGAGGAATAACCAAATTAAAAAGGAAAACAGGGAAACAGGTTATAATCCCACTGAATTTCAGGTTTATGGATGGACTGTAACAGCCCTGTGACAAGGTTGTTGCTTATATGAAAAAAAACCACAAAATCTGTGATTCTACTAGTCTGTAGCTGAAAAACATTTTAAGAGAAAAACATTTTAGTCTACACACTGGAGTGTAGATTATCCTATTAGAACTGAGCTCTGAAGTAATGCAGTCATTCATGGGAATGTTTTTGTGAATCTATGTACAGTAAATAACAGAACTGATCTAAACTACAGCATATGTAGAAGTAGTTCAGATTATCCATCTAGTTTTCCAATGAAAAAAAGGTTACCTTTCAAAAAAAGCTCACTTTAAATTACTTACAGTGCTTTCTCTATTATTTCTCTCTCACTGTAATATACAGAAGCCATTACATAGCTGTAGAAAAATGGAATAGTAAATCTTGTAAGGACCACTGTATAACACTTAAAGGTTTTAAGAGTATTACCACCGAATAGAGATTTTAGTATTGAGTACGGTCCATTTAGAATGGAACACTTAAATATGCCAAACATTTGTTCATCTTAATTTGAAGTAACTTTTACAGAAGACAGAACAGCACACAATATTATGAACATTTCTCCATTTTACAACTATACAGCATTCTTCTTCTTTCCTCATGGAACTTCACCATTCTAAAACATGAAAATGCTTCAGTAAGTAACTAGTCATCCTTTAATTACTAACATTTCCACCCCCAACTCAGCTACTTTTCAAAGGAACCACACAATGTTTTGGCAACCCAAAACACAAAAAATGAAAGTACAGGACATTAATTTTCCACAGTAACACAGATCACACTCAGTCTGCCATGTAAAACCATGGTATCTTCCTTTTTACATTTCATTATCACATAAGAACGTTTCAGATGAAAATTCCGATAAATATTGATATGGTTTGAAAAAAACTTCTGTTAATGAATTTGCCAGTATTAAACAGTTCAGATCAATAATATCAGAATAATATGTAATCCATAATGTTGGATGTGTTTTCTTAAGCATGCAGGCTAATTGCTTTATTTTTGCTTGGCTTCCAGAAGCTCCAGTTGAATTAAAATTAACCTGAGATAGAGGAATTTAGCATTTCAGAAGGTATTTTCCATGACATTTCTGAAGTCAGGGGATGAGAACTAGAGGGTATGTACCAAACCGACTACAATCAACCTGGCACATGAATTAATCAATTCCATTTCACAAGAGACCATCAAGGCACGGGGGGAACTATGACAAGAAGTTTAGGGATCTCAGGAAAATTTTCACCATTAACAGGGAGGTATATAAGGTCATAGTTGAATCAAACAATTCTTATACAAAGGAACATGAAAAACTTTCAAACAATTAGGCCTACTATTTTTTTATTTTTATTTTTTTGGAGGGTGGAATAAAAATCTGTGCTGTTTCAGCTTTGATTCAAATAGAAAAGGCACAAAAAGCCTCACCTGTAGGTCAGAGAAAGGTAGGTAGTTTCATATTAATCATATATAACTGAATTCCTCTTTTTTAACTGATTCACCATGTGTACTGGAGCACCTTTTCTTATATCTTACAAATAAACCTTAAAAAACACAACTTTATAAATCTTTATATTCTTCTATATTATTGGGTAATGAAATATTTGGTAAAGAAGTATTTTTATATAAGACTAGAGAAATAGATATTAGAAAAATCAGTGAGTTTCAGCTAATATAAACCATATCAAATTAATTTTACTACTATTGTATTATTCTTGCTATGATAATTTCCCGTTTTCTCAGTGTTACCAATTACCTAAAATTAAAATAAAGTTATATACCCACCTTGAAGAAATGGAAAGGAGAAAGGACCGAAGACAGAAGCAAAATGGCACATTTTTAACTTTTAAATTATTTTTAACAAATGAGTCAACCATTAAACATTTTTTAGCTTTTCTGAAAGCAAACATGAAACTGGATTCACTATGACTCAATGTAGAGGAAAATTAAAATTACTCTTGAGACATTTCAACCACATCTAAAGGCAAACTACTTGCAGGAACTGCCAAACACTACTGAGGAAAATAGTGATGGAGGAAAGGAGTTTTTACTGAGTTATAAGGAATAATTTGCACTTATTGGAAGAACTGAGGTAGGATTGAAAAGAAAGTTCCTCCACAGAGCATTATATTTCTCTCTTCCCCAGCTGCTAAAAGCGCCTGGGAAACTCCTTAATGGCTTTGACCAGGCTTTCTGAGATGTTATGCTGTTTTTCTACCATAATACATTTAAAAAGCAAATACTGTAGAAAATTCTTTAGCTTGGGCTTTCATTCTCCTTCTCCACCTTATGAATCTGATCACCAGTCTATCCTTTTCAACATATGACAGGAAATCCTATGACAGAATAGTAAACATACATAAAAAGATACACACAATTACAATCATTGAAAGAGAAAAAATTGTTTATAAAGAATCTTGACTGAAAAGAGCTGAAAGTCAGTAAGAGATTAAAGTCATAACAACTGACAAGATAAACAAATTACGGTTTAATTTATTAATTACAGTCATGGCCACATAAATGGGAACAAGACAAGATCTAGTGTTTGGAATTAATCTGCACCCATAAATACCACATTCTCTTTGGTCTTTTTCTTCTTTAAAATTTGCACAAAATATTTCAACATAAGCCACTGTTTTAGTCATCCTGAAAAACAAATGTAAGAGAGGGGAAAAAAAATAAAAAGAGAAATAGTTCATTTCAGCAGACTTCCATGAAATATGAGTTTCACTTATTAAAAAGAATATTTCAGAGATAATGAGAAAAAAATTATGATGAAGGTAATTTTCAATTAATTACTTTTAAAATTATGTTGCCTGATCTCCAAGTGGCACCAAAAAAAATGTAGTTTAATCAGCTTTATTCTACTGACAGTAATAGTTCTGGGTTATTTTTGTTTGTGGGTAGGTTCCCTTAAGTGATTATTTATTTTCAAACAATTTATATAGACTCAATATCTGAAAAATAAGCTGTTGAAAAAAGCAGTAGATGTTACAGGGCCTTGTATCATATTTAATGCTATGGCAACAATGACACATATTAATGCTGGTGCATTAGCAAAAATTAGATGATTAGCTGTGAAAAGCTAATCATCCCCAGTACGGGTTCAAGTTTTTAAGAGTCATTGATTTTGACAATGTTTCAAAACCTGACTTTTGCCAACAAATGAGGAAACAAAGCAAAGATCATCTAGAGGAGGGTTAATAAGCCAGGAAACATGAATCACATGAGAAGACATAAGTTTTTTGTATTTAGAAATTAATTTTAATGTTCATATGGCAGAAATTCAAATTAGATTTGGAATTTGTCATGGAGATTGCCTTTGTGCACCAGGATGAAGTTTCATTTAAATTGAAAGTCCTTAGCATTTTCTGATCTAAGCACTTATATTTTTTACATTATTAATTTTGAAAGTTTGGGTAACCAAAATAAGTTATTTTTCAATAAAGCAGCATCCAAATTCTCACCTACTGAAATAAAAGTTTGCAGAAAAAACCCCAACAAAACAAACAAAAAAAAACCACCCACATGCTCTCATAGTTTGATCCTACCATGTACTCCATACATCAAATAATATATGAATATTATCAATACAACAGACATATATTTCTGCCAAAATTTTCCCTTTTATGTCTCCTATCAAAAACAATCACTTAATATTTAAGAGCATCTAACACATCTTCAAAGAAGCAAACTCAACAAAACACCCAAAAAGGAAATGGGAAGACTCAATTTTTATACATTAACTACATTTTTAGGCATAACATGGTACTACATTCTCATGCTATTAAAATCAATTTATGGTAATTAGTAAAATAATATACATCGGAAATGTATTCACCAACCACTTCCATCTCATCCCAGTATTATATCCATGTAAGAAAAAAACAGACCTTTACTATCCGCAGGTAGTACATGATTCCTTCTGTATGTGTATGTACGTGCATATATCCATACATACTACACACATAAATACATATATTTAATACAGACATTCAATAAACACATATTTACTATCCAAAGGTGGGTTTTTTTAAGAAGAAAGAGTGCTAAGGCATATACTTTCAGAAGGATCTTGTAGCAGATTATCATCCAGGGTCTGTTTTACAGGTATTGCCAATAAAGACTGTTAGAAGAAATATGCATAAATTACTAAACAAAGTGAAGAGTAGATAGCTTGCATTCAGTCCCAGCAGAATTGGTCATCTGAAACTTAAAATTACTACAGAAGTTAGGAAAAATGGGGTAGGTGGCATGCTTCAGACTAAAACCAAATACACCAGCAAAAACAATAAATCCCTGAAAAATTCCTGTATCTGGCCAGGTAACATAAACAACTGTAGAACTGTCTACAAAAATCATATAGTCTTTTATTGCCCAACTGTTACAACTAGGATGTAAACAAAAAAACACTCTAGCACCAACACATCACTCAGTAAATGCTTTAGAATTCTCACTGTTATAAATTAAACATAATTTAAATATTAAAAGCTATCCTTTTAAGAAAATGTCTTTATTTCTGTTTACCAGAGTCCAAATACCCATTAGTGAAACACCTCTCCCCTGCTATTTGTTTCACAGCACTAATTCAGACATTCAGGATCAAATGAAGGCACAGTGCAATACAATTAAAATTATAATAATTTTAAACACAGGAAAATACTTTTCCATTGAAGTTAAATGCATCGTAGTAGTTAAATATTATTAAATGTATCATCAATGACTAGCAGGTAAGTAGTTGTAACTATTTATGTATAAATATTACACCATTGCACTTGAGCCAAGACGAATCAATTTAAATACTCATTAATGGCAATATAAAAATCAAGAAATACATGAAATATATCCTTTCAGAAGGAATTTATTTCTCTGTTTACGTCACTTTAAGAACAACTCAGCTGATACTTCAAAATGATACAAAAAATATGAGGAAAGCATTCTTCATACTTTATTACTCAGTGCCATAATTGGTACACTATTTATACACTGTTTTAATACTGCTAGAGGAGTTGAAATGCTGTTTGTGTAGTCTGTCACTCTTCAGATAAAACATATTAAAAATAAAATTGATAGCACTGTGAACTCTTGCTTTGTTTTAATTTGTTTTCCTTTAAAAATGATTTAGTTTTAAGCAGCATACTCTTTGAAATGTAATGGTCTGACTTCAATATCAAGACAGCTTAGAACAATTTATTAACTCTAAATACTGGTGGTGGTACCCTAATAAACAGAATTTAAAATATATATTATTTATTATTTTTTTTCTTTTAAAATACTTTGAAACAGTATCTAGTGCACATCAGACCTGTAAAACAATTCTTGAATTTGCCATTTAATAAACTATGATAACTCAACAGGTAAGATGTAAATAAAAGCCATATGAGGCTCCTAAAGCTTAAACATAAGGTACTGTGCAACACAAAAGCATAGAGGGGAAAAAAAAGGATAAAAATGGGATCTTATGGCAGAGAGCGGAAATATCAAAAGGGAAGATATCAAGGAGGGAGAGATGTTAAAATGACTGAGGAAAGAAGACAGAAGGACCACTAAAGATGATAAAAAATGTTTAAAACTGAACAGCTTTGCAGCAGAAAGTGACTATCTCAAACATTTTACACCTCAGTGCCCTCAACACTTTCCACAGAAAGCAGGCTCATAGCCAGACTGCCAGCATCCCTGCCTGGCTGCCTTCCCAACTCTCTAGATATTCAGGAAGCTGTTTCCCTAGATATTCTGCCCAGAGAGCCAGAAAAACAGAGCGCCCAGTGTCTGAAGGGGAGTTTTCGGCCAGTGGTATTTGCAAGTTGTTATTATTTTCTCTTTTGTAGCTAGAAAGATACATCAACCTTTCTTAGTCTTCAGGTTCTTACATGTGAAGGACAGGCTTTTCCTACACAACAGATATTCTGTAATTCTCCACATCTTCCTAACCCTTCTGTAAATTAGTTCAAATTTGAGTTTCCTTTGTTCCATATCTTGGTCAAAAGTGGAAAGATGAGGTTTCTGCAGTACCTTTTAACAGAATACTAAATCTTCCTTATCTGTAGTAGAAATACTTCTTTTTATATATTGTAATTACGCAAGGTCTTTATGGCAAAGTAGTACCTTCTGTACTTCTGTACCTTCTGTACCTTCAAAGAAAACAGCTGAAGGAAACAGCAAAAGAATTATTTCCATCCATATTCCTGTGTATTTGAAATTTTAACTAGTTTTCCACTTACATCAATTGGCCTAAGGCAGCACCTTTCCTTACAAGTCTTTTCTTATTCTCAGACCACCATTACCACAGGAATATTACAATGTCTCAGTAATATATTTCTCTTCTTCATGACCAAACCACAACAATGCTTTGCAATCTTCTTGTGATCAACTACCATACACAGCAATTTATCTAACAATGTCATTAGTCCCAGGGTACAACACTCCATTACTCTGCTCCATTTACTATAGTCCATAACATCATCAAGATTTTCCAGTATAATACTCAGATTTTTCTCCATTTTAGCAATTATTACTAAATTTGGTTTATTGAGTTGATTCTATTAGTATTAACCTACTTCTTTGCATGAGGTTTTTAGGAAAAATACTAATGAGATTAGTCTCAAAACTGGCCACAGACACACTGCTTTAATCTGAACACCCCTTTCAGGACCCATTGCAGTCACTTTGTTAGTTTACTAAAAAAGTAATATTGGTCATCTGAATAAACTTTCCCCTTTTGTGAACACGAGTGTCTGCTCTCAGTAACACACCTCCAATATCTCAACCGGCCTTTGGCCCCAGAAAGTGAGGAGTTCCTACAAAACTAATTCTTTCAGTCCTTTGACTTTTTCATTTTTCTCATGTTCTGGCTATCTCTCCCCAGAACAGTGGAGTAGGAGCTTTTTTAACACCTGCACACTAAAAAGGAAGAACTAGGTCATTTTAAAAAAATAGTTCATTTGATTAGTTCTTCCCTAGCTTTTTCTTTTTTCATTGTATTTTTATACCTAGTTTTAGGCTACTGAAGCTTCTCATAAGGAGAATCTTGGGTTGATGATTACTCTTTAACCATTCCTCTTACAATTGCTGTAAAGTCACAATTGCTTAAAGCACACTATAAGCCTTATTAAAATAATAAAATCTGACATTTTAAGCCTCCTAAATATAAACGGCATTATATGGTTACAGAAACAGTATTTAGTATTTTTTTCTGAGATGTATTATTGTCATTTCATAATAATACAGAAACCATTACGAGATCTCACTAATGAGATGAAATTTCTGTGACAAGTATGGAACAAGTTAATTACTTGCTCTTATTTTTCATACTCCTCTCAATTAATGTTAGTAAAATTATGTACTGTGAATGGCAAAACCAAAATTCACCTAGTGAAAAAGTCTGCCAGCAGAAAGAGTGCACTTTTCTCTCAGCTTTAAATGTTTGTCTGTTTTCTGAGAGAATTATCTCATGCAGTACTTACTAATAAGTGACATCTCAGTGGAAGCCTACAAAACAAAAAGATCCTGCTTCTAAGCATAACAAACAGAAAAAAAAAATCAAAATAAGATTACTTACTTGATTAAGTATATCTTGTTTCTGTAACGCATGCAAAGAAAGAAAGAACACATGTAGATTAGTGCAGTGTCGTAACACTCAGGCTCTGTTTTTGAAGTAGAATTATTCTTGCTGAAAGGTTAGTGATGTAGATGAACAGGTTTAAGACATTAGAATATTCCATTTTCTTCCTTTAGCACATAGGTCAAGAAAATAGTTCTAAGTCAGCATTTTAGTCTTTATTAGGTAGCGCAAGCAATTTATAGTTAACCATGCAATGAAAGATAATGAAGGTGGGAAAAAAGTAAATACAGTTTTTTTCATCCCTGTGTACTTTAACAACTATTCTTGGCAACAATTTTTTTTATCTTTTTCTTCAATGAAGTAACTTAATCAGAAGTTAATGCAATGATAAATTCTACAAATAGATTAACAACAGAAAGAGACGCTCTATCCTTTATTCAATGCAGGGGGAAACAGTGAAAAAGAGGAAAAGGCTGAGGTACTTAATACCTTCTTTGCCTCAGTCTTTAACAGTAAGACCAATCGTTCTTGAATACACAGTCCCCTGAGCTGGAAGACAGGGATGGGAAGCAAAATTAAGCTCCCATAATCCATGAGGAAATGGTTAGTGACCTGCTACACTGCTTAGACATACACAAGTCTAAAGGGCCAGATGAGATCCATCCAAGGCTACTGAGCTGGCAGAAATGCTCACAAAGCCACTTTCCATAATTTATCCTGCAGTCCTGGCTAACCAGGAAGGTCCCAGTTGACTGAAGGATAGCAAATGTGATACCCATCTATAAGAAGGGCTGGAAGGAAGACTCGGTGAACTACAGGCCTGTGAGTCTGATGTTGGTGCCAGGGAATGTTATGGAGCAGATCATCTCGAGTGCCATCACACAGCATGTACAGGACAAGTGTTAGGTTTATAGTTGGACTCAAGGATCTGAAAGGTCTTTTCCAACCTAAATTATTCTAAGGTGCTATAAACAACAGTAAGCAGTGCTGGAAAAATCATCACTGTACATTGCTTTAATTTCCAATAATTCTTTTTCCTTTTAATAAAGGCACCATATCCATTTTCTACCTTTATCACAAATTCCTAACAGTAGTTCCTAGTAAGAGGTAGTATCTTAAAATTATAAATATAGCTTTTTTCTAAGTATAAAACTAACCAAAAGCTAAAATACTAAAAAATACTAAAAAACTAAATATAGTTTTATTTTTAAATCACACCAATTGTGCCAGACTTTTGCTAACTTAAGAGTTACCAGACATACCTTTCAGATGTCCACAGGTTTGTTAAAAAAACCTTAACACCTCCAGAAATCAGGAAGACTCTAAAGAAAGTTCCTTAGAAGCATCTGCACTACTTCCAAAACTGCAAAAACCCTTTGCAGCCGGTAGATAATTGCCTGATAATTAATTGCAGATGATTACCTGACTGCAAACTGTCTGCCAAACTTAGGGCTTCACCTCTCTGGGCACATCAGATCAAAAAATGTGCCTTGTGTCATGCAGTCATTGTCATAACCTTTGTGGAAATTTTAGATGGTAAGAAGTGAAGCAGGTAAACAAAGAATTATGATGCACTCCAACAGATTCCTCAAAAATGTTGACAACACTAAGACTACAAGCACACAGTGATGTGTACTTAACTGCCTATTCAGATACCATCTTTAGCTTCAGCTGCTTTCTTAATTCTTGCTAGCCTATTCAGTGCTCCCCTCAAAGGGAAATGGCTAAAATTAATTAATTCAGATAAATCTCAAATGATAGAAAGACTATTTTCAATCGCACCTTTCCAAGAGGCTGATTTTAACCTACCTATGTCTCTCACATCAGTTATAAAATCTAGTCTTAATTATATATTTGACATTTATGTATAGAACATGGAAAGGCAAAGCTTTCGTAACATTTGTAGAAGTTTTAGTCATCTACCCTACATTGAAAACAGAGAGTAAGAGCTCCATCAATAAACGCCCTATACTGGATGACCTTTTGATAATCAGATATATAATTTTCACTAAGCCAAAAAAACACTCACTCAACAAAATACAAGACAATATGAGAACCAGACTACTTCAAGTAACAAGTTGGGAATACCAATAGCTTTTGTTTTGTTTCTTGTGTCCCATTAAATCAGCTTATGATAAAAATAGGCAATATAAAAGCCCTGGAGTAGAATAAATTCCTGAAGCCTTTAAGCAGGGAAAAGCTTGAAATAGGAAGTTCTTCAGGCTTTTTCTTAAGTACCTAAATACATCACACTGCTAAATCTGCCATAGTACTATACCTCATATTTATTAGTACAGAACTGGCATCACCTTTTGGTAGAATATTGAAAAGATTTAAAAAATACTCAGAGTCCTTATGAGATAATGATCTAGGAAATAAAAAGCTAAACTGGAAACATGACAGCATCTTCTACAAAACACAACAACAAAATAGACGTGCTGTGTATAATACGTGGAAAGTAAAAAGCTGCACTATGATTGATTACAGCTGGATCAGTCATTTCTTGTCATCCCATTTACAAACAATAACTAATTACTTAAATATCACATCCAACTCATGGAGTCCTCATCTGACCAGATACAATCAATTTGCAAACCATTCTGTAAAGATTTTATCCATGAGGCAGTCTGAATGCATGACAAAAATGCAGACACACCTGTGCAAAGGCAGTTCTGTCTGCCTTGGAGTATTCACTCACCTGCAGAGGAAATTTCAGCCACTTTGCTTTCAGTTCAGCAGCTTATGCCATGAAACCTGAGCTAATAAATCCTACAAGATCCAATTCCACAAACAAACTGCTGTGAAATTAAGAACTCTGGGAAAAGTCATACACAATCACAGTCTTCTTTCATGACTAACTGTGTTTATTCATTCCATCTTTGCACAAATTCTGCCAATTGACCTGGCTTCAGTCAGAGAAGTTGTCCCAGGTACCCACACTGATAACTTTTTGCTATGACTCATCCTTCACATACCTCAAAACTATAGGATCTACTTTAAGATAGTAACCTCACAACTTTGAATACCTATTTCTTAATAAACAAACATTAATAATCTGATAATGTGTTTCGTGCATGGCAACATGTTATTTAAATATGCATAAAATACACATTTTGTAATTTAAATATACTTCACAAAATTGAAACTGTTGTATAATGACCAAAAAGTGAAGAATTTCAAGAAAAAATGAGAATAATAAATTAAGACCAAAAGAAAACTATAGAAGCAACCAAGAATGGCTACTTTCTAACAGGAATCACTTAAGGGAAGTCCTACTGCCTATGTAGTATTTGATAAGAAATTTGATGAAGACAGTATTCCAATCCTTTTTTAGTCTATGATTCTACTTAACTAAAATAATAAGATGATCTTTTAAAAGATCAACTCATACTATTTTACTGAATTATGAAATATTTTCCTCAGAAGCTGACTGAAATCACCAACATTATCCTTTGCAAAGTTCAAAGTGTCAAAGAATTTTTCCATGCTTAATGAATTACTTGACAATAATCTGGTCTTTTCCATCCAAAATGTAAGATCAAGTAATTGTCATAATGGTTAACACAGACTTCTAGCCTGAAGCCCACATAGTGCAAGTACAGCTAGAAACATTACTATTAGTGACATTAAGGGAACAGGACTTTTTTTAGCTGCATTTTGAATCGTAGTATTAGGATGTGCCAAGTAGATACAAATTGCAATTAAGGGTAACAAAAGAAAGCAATCTGTCTTTTTCTACTAGCCAAAACAGAGTATTTTGTCTAGCAGCGAATATGTAGTGACAATGCACAAACACACTTTTTTTTTTTCAGCTGGATTTTGTTTCATAACATAAAAAAAAAAAAAGCCCTTTAATAGTGGGGAACCCACTATCATATACAACATAAGAGAAAAATAATTAAAAAAGAAATCTACTCAAATCTGAACAGCTTTTACTTTTCTAACTTTTGAAATTATGCTTAACATTGGGAAAGACATTAGCCTTACCGTAACTTTGGGGTATTTTTGTGTCTGTTGAAATCTTAGAAAATAAAATGTAGTTTAATGTAAATTATTAAGGTCTGTCTAATGACAGGTTTATAAACTTCCAGTTCAAAATATTCATATTTTTATTTTCCAGTTTCAAATACTCCAGCTTATTTATAAAGAATCTTCCATTTCAAATGCAAAGAGTTACTACAACATTTGTAAATAATCCCCTACCCCCCATTTCTGACCATTAAACGAAGCAAAAAGTTAGGAGACTTACCCCTTCAGGATTGTATTTTGCTAACACACCACTGCCATGGAACTCTTCTAAGACATCCTTAATTTTCTTTGTGGAATCTGGATGAAGAATAAAGAGAGAGAAAATTAAAACACAGAAAACTGATTCACATAATATGAACTGTAATTAAAGAAACAACAACTAAACTGCTAATAGCTTTTCTCAATGCAGATTAGTAATTGTCTCTAGCTGTATGAGAGCTGTGGGCACAAAGAAAATGAGAACATACTATCTTGCTGTAAAAATCAGCAAGAAAACTCAAAACATTCAGAAATAAACAGTCTGATTCAATCCTTAACTACTGTTTAGTAGCATTTTTCTGAAGGAGATATTTGCTAGGACTCTTTCAAGTAACTTTTCTTGACCTTGAAACCCGAGTCATCTATGAAACATGCTCATTCCCAAGAACACTACTAAATCTTCTGTGGCACAGCTGCCAGTGACTAGAGGAACTGTCAGAGGAGCCTGACAATATCAAGATAAAAGAGAAAGTTGAAGAAAAAAAATCTTTTTCTGCAGTCATGTCACAGAATATAAACGTTCCCATCGAAACCTCAATATTTACAGACCTCTAAGATATTCTAACTATTGGCAGCTGCAGTAACTTCAGTAATAATTTTGCAAAACAGAACTGTGTAAAATCCCTGCAGTTCAGAAGCACACAGGTCTAACCTTCCCAATTTGCTTTAAATTGTCTATTTGTAGAATAACGAAGCAGTTATTTCAATAAATTGCCACTATACAAAGACCTTAAACTCAGATTCACTTAGTGGCAATCATGCACATAATGATCTTTTAAATATCTCAGCAACAGAACAAAAATAATTGTCACTAAATTTTTTCTTTAAAATGCAGTAGTTGAGTGCATAATAATCAAAATGTGCATAAAGGCCACAACATTGAAACAAACCACGAACTAGTAATTAGTAGGAGATGCATTATATTAAAAAACCAGGTAACTTTGTAGCAGGACAAGACAGTTTTGTCCTGTGTGAGAAAAACTTAATGGCTGTACATTTATTTCTACAACAAAACCTGGAAGGAAAGAAGAGAAACAAGGAGACATCACTTAACATTACACACATTAGGACCTAGTCATATTGATGTTTTAATTATAATAACAAAATATAGCATTGTGATAGTTCTTAAAAGTTAAAGAAACTCGGCACCTCAGCACCTTCACTCTAAAAAAGTAAACCTAGCAAATTATTATGTCACCTGGAAGGAGAAAATATAGCAGCAAAGGATTCAAAAAATAGCTTTGTAACGGTTCTTAACAACTACAAACACCAGTAAAATTTAGTTTTAAGAGGTGCTGGAAGAGTTGTTTTCCCCCCATACACAGTAAATAATGGCTTTTCACAATGTCTGTCATTTTACGAAACTTTCTTAAATGAAAACTCCCAAAACTATGTGTGGCATCAATAAAACATTTTATTTTCACTAATTGATCAGACATATTTCAGTATTACTGTCAACTCTAACTAACAGAGTTCAGGTGGTCTCATGGGTAATCACAGCAAATATTTACTTGATAGTTATCCATAGGCTTATCGCTGTGCCATTTGAAATACAGCACATAATTAGAACTTTACATTTTAAAAAAACAACTATAAAAAGAATAAATCAAGTATGCTAAGAAATAAATTTTATTAAGAACTGTAATTAGAAGCTCAGGAGTTAGATATTTACTGATTAGGACAAGTACACAGATCAATTACTGATAAAAATTCTTTTTAATTTGATCTCTATTAATTAAATACTTTTTTTCAGTAGTCATATACAAGGTTGCATGCAAAAATTATTGCATCTTATGATACTGAATTCAATAATCATTACAGTGGCAGTGTTAAATGAGCAGATACATGACAGAGGTGACTGAGTTTCATCCTAAAAAAGGATTTTTCTGAACATTTGAGGAAAGAGTTAAAACACATCAAATAGAAAGAAAATGAGGTCTCCCCATACACTTTTTATTACACAAAGTATATTACTAAAAAAACAAACAAACCAGAAATGGCCTACTTTCTAGCAGTTTTACAAGTGTCCTGAGATCTTCTCTCAGCAATGACCATGCTCGTTTTATTTCATTTTTTTTTGCCAGATAAATTCTATTCAACTTTAGTATTATGTCTATGCAACTGTAATTAAAACAAAGAACCTGTGTTTTCTTTTAATTTTGTTCCTATTCTTAGTCAAGTATCATTAAGATGGAAAATATTCTCTGTTCCGGTAACAAAACAACTATTCACCTTTTTTGTGCATGCATCACATCCAAAAAGCATAGCTAATTCCATGCTTGAAATAACTGTTAAGAAAAAGGGGTCTGTGGTTGTAAATTCTGCTTTGGTTGTTCCAGCAAAACTCTTCAAGAAGAGATTTCCACAATCTGGACAGGAGCTCTATTTATTACGATCAATATGACACACATTTCACAGCAAGGCAGAACCATTTTTCATAATCTTTTTGTTCACAGTGATTCAATAATTTCTTTTCAGTTCATGTGACAGTATCAAACTATCATGAAGAGAGACCTTTTAAAATGCTATGAAATGACATATTGATATTTTAAGTCCAACATGAACTGACAATTTTCTGCATGTATATTCTTCAACAGTGTTGATATTCCTCAGAAAAATTAATTCTCCTTCCTCAGCCTTTAGTATGTAAAGTAGTATTAGGAACATGCACAGAATCTGTGTTCTCACTGTTACCTCCAAGTAAAGAAGTGCAGTGATGAAGACCCCGCTGCCCTGGGCCACATTGCAACGTCAGCACCAGCCAATATTGTTCTTGCTTTAATTACTAGTGCAGTGAGCCCAACACTGTTCTTGTTTTAACTGCAAGTGCAGTGGGCTGGGACAACTGGGTTGTTTCTGACCTCACCTACCGGAGCAGTGAGTTGAGATCTGGTACAAGTACAGATCTTGATCTGGTACAAGTACAGTGAGTTGGGACACAAGGCACTCCCTAATTGTACCCAGAACTCCTGTTGCTTGGGAAATGCACATGAGATTCCTCCTGCCTGGATCACAGTTCACTCTGAAAGTTGCCAAAATTACCTGACAAGAATTACAGTAAAAAGTACTGGCCAAATTCAATCTTCATGTAATTGTATAAATACTGATCCTACATGACCTCCCTGGAATGGCAGCAGGATGCTACCCTGTATTTCATACAGTGATTCAGACCACCAGCTGGCAGAAGTTACAAAAGGAAAAGAGTTAGGAATTTCAGATCACTCCATGAGAGAAGCTAATGAACGAAAGACAGTGAGTGTAGTCTGAATTCAATCATTAGGTATCAACATTTACTACAATCTGCAAAAAAGGAAACATCATAGATTAACCTCTGTATCTCTCCATGTGTATGCAATTTGATTTAACAGACTTTGTTAAATCTTTAACTAAGTCACTATGTTGATTATAACAAATTGCTGATTATTGACCGAACAAGTTTTGCCAGAAAATAGTATAACCTAGTGTGATTCATCATAATAGTGTTAATGAATCTTAAATTGATGCTACCCCAAAGTTATACAAGATCTGTAATAATATGCTGAATCACTACACTGAAATGCCTGAACCAATAATCCCTTTACACACAAACTTTAGACCAAGTCAGGGACTTGGAATGGATCCAGCCACACCTAGACTCCTCTCTGAGAAAGGAGTTCAGAAAGCAAGGGGATCCATTCTGAACCTCATGACTCAACTGGAGGGCATCCCTCATCCTCTTTCCAAACCTGATCCCTTTGTAAATCACTCAAACTTGATTTCAACCTTTATATGTTCCTTATAGTAAGTACTAGAATGAACCTTGCCACTGAACACTTAAGCTGCACTTTTACCAATCCATATTTAAAACTTTTTATCTAGTATCTTTGATGGTGATTCCTTAAGTGACTTTAAGTCCTTCCACTCTCACACACAAGAAGTTCTGCATAACTTAGTAATTTAGTACTTTGCAAGAAGTCTCAGTAAATTCGTAAGCACCACTCATGTTCAAATACAAATATAGTCTTAAATCTGTTTGATATCGCTTATCTGTTTTGGTTTTTGCTTTTTTTTAAAATCAAGGACAAATTCTTTCTTTGTCTTAAGTCTCTGTATTCCAAGGTCTCCTCAAAAGAGACAGTTTCTAAATATGTGCAGTTACAGTACATAGCCTGTCACTGTGGTGCTTAAATTCCATCTTATCTGCAAAACTATATCTGGCACAGTATGAATTTCAGTAGCTTTAAATAAAAAGTTTGTTTCATGAAACATCTCTCTTTTTTAGTTCTCACCATTTTATTATTTTTATTATCCCCTAGCCTAGTGATTTGGGCACTCAGTCAAAATACTGACCACTTTGAATTCTCTCCTCTACCTGAACAGATTTAAACTCTCACCATTCATCTAGTCTTCTGTTGCGCTTTGGATAGAATGCACTAGTGTTCATTTAGGCAAGGTGGCAGATGGAGAAAAAGAGAAACTGTGGCCCAGGAACCAGAGCTTTCTTTAGATGAGACAAGATGCGGTTTCCCACATCAAGCTCCAGTGAGTGTGGGGCAGAACAAACAGGCTAGGCATGGTGTGGAAGACTGCAATCTGAAAGGCTCTTATTACTAGCACAAGGGAGAAAATTAGCTGGATTGTACACACTGCTGCAAAAATTCTATTAAAAAAAAAAAAAAGACTACAAACAAAAGATAAATACATGAGACATAGACCCATGTTGCACTGCTTCAGAATAAAAGCAAAACAATGAAAACAATGACACTAGAAATAAGAAACCTGCATATGTAACAGTAAAAGTGTCAAAGTGTTCCATTCTTCCCTAACTGCCTTTCAGTCCTAACAAAGATACTTTATATAACTGAAGAAAAATATGCATGCTAAATTCAAAACCATTTAAGATTTAGCCCACATTAAAAATTATGATTTTTTAAAAATCACTCAACTTTGGAAGAGAAAGATCAAGCACTCAGTTGACCTGGAATTTGGTATACCATAACCTCCCACAAAAGGAAAGTTTGCCTAGATCACACACTTTGTCTATATTTTCTCCCTCTCCTGCCAGAAAAGTCCTTGAAAAAGAATTCAATTTGTTTTGCTTGTAATTAGAATCTGAAACCTATTACAGCCTTGAAAAGAGTCGCCAGGCTGGGAAGGCAATCACTGTCCAGTATTCTAGAGGAGATTGTCCCTCATTAATTGCTATCAATGGTTTGTGTAACACTCCTTAAACAGGAAAACCTGAGTGAATACACCCTGTAGCAAATTACATACTCTTTACGTCCTCTGACACTTAGCAAAAAGCTTCTTAGAAATGCAGGCAAAACTGAATGATGCTGTCTAAATAAATACAATGGCAAGTGACTTTTGCAACAGGAAATGGAGGAGATGGAAGAAGAGGCAGGTGAGAAAGGTGGGGGCCCAGCATCACAAGGAGGAAGATTGATCCATTTTACCCATTGCTATGTGGTAAATGACAGACAATCAAGGACTTATTTGTGGAAAAAAAGTAATACTGACTGCATGTACCAACACATTTTTAGTTCACATTAATAAAAAACAACCACCAAATCCCACTTCCCTACAGCAGATACCAAATGGAAGTATACAGTAAACAGGCATCTGGGCGGCAGTAGGGGGAGGTTTTGACAGGAAGAAATAAGCAAAGGACACACACATAATCCAGGACTTGAGAGGCACTGCAGGTAATTCCCGTCTGTACTTGGAAAAACATTTTGAGAAGAGAAAGAACTAATAAATTTTTACAGATTAAAACTACAGCAGCTGACTTACTCAGCTTATTTTAGACTCCTTCAACTTCCAAAATTAAGGCTAAACAGTTAGAAAGATCAGAGTGCATCTCTGAGAGCAAGGTTCAGGGCGTCAGGGCACTGCAAGGGCTGGGGGCCCCTGGGGGCCAGTGCCTGTGGCTCACCAGGGGCAGCAGAGCTGGACCTGACAGCCAGGGCCTGTCCCAACATCACAGATGGGAGTAGGGCAGCCCAGACCCAAGAATCAGGCACCTCCCTGGGGGTGGGGTAAGCCCCAGGCTGTCAGCCCATTAAGTCTTTATTTTGTCAGTATTAAATACTTTCTCCTGTTAATTAACTACTTTATATAATTAATTTATTTAGAGACTTTATGGACAATATTGATTATAACAGACAATACTTGAGAAACAGAAAGCACATGGATGTTAAGGAAAGCTCATAAGATGGTTCGGACAACTCATCTAAAACGTATTCTTACCTAGAAAGAGGTCCCTTCCAACCTGGCATTCTATGATTCTAAGATCAGTTTATGCTTCTGGAGCACTTTCTTTTACTGATCTTTGCTTGATGCATCTCTAATCCTTTCCCTTTCCCTAAAAAAAACCCTACAAATACATTAGACCTGAATTCAGTATCTGCCTTAGCTCAAAGGGATTTAAACTTCCACCTTTCCAATCTAATATAAAACCTGGAATAGGATAACTCTTTGTTCACTCCAGGACTCTAAGGAGACAGTAAGCAAGAATAGACCTTGAAATATAGTCCATTGATAAAAGCATCATTAAAGCCTATTACCAGGAGTATTTTTTACTTTATAAATGACATTTTAATGTTAAGAAAACAGTTATTGGAGAGCTCTACTCCAAGGAAGACTGGATTTTCATGGAAACTTACCTGTAAATATAATAACATTAGTCTGATAAGTAGCTCCCTCAAGCAAATTTGTAGAGCTCTCTATTAATCCTAAACAATACCCACTTAACTACATAATTTAAACAGTTTAATACATTTGCGTTAGTTGCCTTCTACAAGCTTAGAGGCCAAAGCCCATTTGCTCTCTTAAGCTTTATTTCCTTCTCTGTTATAACTTTCTGGAATTCCCTGCTCAGGTAATAAAACAAAATAAAAATTTATATATTCTTAGCCATTTTTGTTCCAGTGCCTCAGAAATCTCTTTAATCCTTAATTATGCTATAATCAGATTTCCATGGCTTTATCCCATCAATCTGTTCTTAATTTATATTTTCCTACTACTTACTTCATTTTTATCCAATCTTATTTCCCAGGACAGATGTTTGCTCTTTTGTATGCTATCACCAATTAACAGTCATATGTGATGGGTACATGGGTATCTGTGTCTGTCCAGTCCTATCAGCTTACCTGCTTGTCTTTGAAAGAATCAACATGTTTTATTTTAGGGAAATGCAAAATGGATTGCTTTCAGCAAATCCAAGTCACAGGGAAAACAGACCTTTTTTTCAGAAGGAACTGACTTAAGAAAGGAATGTGAAGTACTATCGATCTAGACTGATATTTGCCTTAAAACACTGATGATGGACTGTTGGCTAACTATAATAGAATGAATGAACAAAGATAATTATGAAAGCATCATATGAAAAGGATGGAAGCCAAGTGACTCCTCCTTACTAAACAAGTTTAGTCGCTGAGGATGCAGAAAAAGAGACAAATACAGTGATGTCATGAAGTAAACCCACCACCCAACAATCCAAAACCTCCATCAAATAAACTGGGTAAACTGCATCTTATAGTACAAACGTATATAACTTAACTGAGTGAAGAGCAAAACAAAGTTCTATGAATTCTGATTATGTACCTATGCCCAATAAGATAAAGAACTTTTTAAACAAGTAGAAAAATTTCAGAGTTAAGTTTTAACAGCTCAGGGTTTATTCCTGGTATTTCCAAGAGAGTAAGTCATCCTAAAGGCATTTTTAACATTCACAAGAGGTTTTTTTTAGCGATCAAGTGGTGATTTATGCAATTTATTTGGATATTTAACAAACAGCTTGGGGCAGAAGAGGAAACAGCCCCTGACTCAAATGAAGTAGATTTAAAAATTATATATATATTTATTATTTTTTAAAAATTCAAAATATTTCTATGGCCTTTATTTGGAATATTACTGCATAACGTGCTCACATCTATAAAAATCCACTGAAAAGAGAGAGCTACGGAGGTTGCTATAATGATGAACACAAGATTTCAGAACTTTTGCTGCAGCCTAGTAGGATGGGAATCTTCAAAATAAAACGTCAGTGTCAGTCTTTCTTTTAACAACATGGCACAGCAGATTCCATTTACTGCAGTAATTGTTGCTGTAATCATACTTGAACCAGTTCCCTTAGAGACTTTACTCGAGATGTATCCAATACACCAGTGCCAGCATCTTCTTTCGCTACACTTTCCAGTTCTCTAAAACCTCTATATTAAGGTTAGTAGAATAGCATCTCTTCACAATTCAAATGACAGTGTAAGTCAAATCACGTCATTTTACACCTTTTAATTTTCCAGAATAAGTTCTTAAAAACAATGACTTAAAACCTTTGGTGACAACAACAGAAAAATACCAGGATCTTTTGTAAGAACACATTCATCCTGCCTAATTTCCACACCTATTAATCACTTGGTTCCCTCACTTCAGGTAAGTTTAAGCAGATCTTTCTAAATGAACAAAATTGCTCTTTTTTCCTTCATCCTACAAGTCACTACGAGATACATTGATGATGTCTCCACCAGGGGAAGGTTTTGTCTACTTTGAAGTCGAAACTGCAACTGTGAATCATGTATTCACCCCAAATGACTGAAGACAGAGGTAAAATTAGTTGCATCAGCACCGACCTCAATTTCACAGACTTGAGAAGTGTTACGACTTCATCTGTGTAAAAAATGCACTCAAGTTATCAAATATAGCTAAATCAAGCCAGCTCCTTTAAGGCTGTGTATGCAACAATCACAATTTGACTGCAGAGCATACTCTGAGTTAATTGTACTTCCACTTAATTATATCAGCAAATTTCTAGTACCCTTCTCCTCTATAGAAACATGTATCCCTAGGATAGGTCTACTATAAAATGGCACAATACCACAGAATCAGAGAATCCTAGAGGTTGGAAGGGACCTTGGAAGATCATGTAGTCCAACCTCCCTGCCAGAGCAGGGTCACCTAGAGTACATGACACAGGAACGCGTCCAGGCCGGTTTTGAATGTTTCCAGTGAAGGAGACTCCACGACCCCTCTGGGCAGCCTGTTCCAGTGCTCTGTCACTCTCACAATAAAGAAGTTTTTTCTGATATTTACATGGAACCTCCTATGTTCCAGTTTGCACTCATTACCCCTTGTCCTATCACTGGACGTCGCTGAAAAAAGCCTGGCTCCGTCCTCCGGACACTCACCCTTAACATATTTGTAAACATTCATGAGGTTGCCCCTTAGTCTCCTCTTCTCCAAGCTGAAGAGACCCAGCTCCCTCAGCCTTTCTTCATGAGGGAGACATTCCACTCCCTTAATCATCTTTGTTGCTCTGTGCTGGACTCTTTCAAGCAGTTCCCTGTCCTTCTTGACCTGAGGGGCCCAGAACTGGACACAATATTCCAGATGCGGCCTCACCAAGGCAGAAGAGAGGGGGAGGAGAACCTCCCTTGACCTACTAACCACCCCCTTTCTAATGCACACCAGGATAGGACAAGGGGCAATGGCTGCAAACTGGAGCATAGGAGGTTCCATGTGAGTAACAGGAAGAACTTCTTTACTGTGAGAGTGGCAGAGCACTGGAACAGGCTGCCCAGAGAGGTCGTGGAGTCTCCTTCACTGGAGACATTCAAAACCCGCCTGGACACGTTCCTGTGTGATTTACTCTAGGTGATCCTGCTCTGGCAGGGGGGTTGGACTAGATGATCTTTTGAGGTCCCTTCCAACCCCTAGGATTCTGTGATGGGCACATTGCTGGCTCATGGTCATATATACAGAAGGATCTTAAAGAATATATACTCTACTGATTTATTCTATGTAAACGGACTATTACAGGTTGGCACCCACTATGGACAGTTACTTTAAGTGCAATACTGATTAAATAACCAATTTTCATAAATAATTTTGTCATTTACCTGCAATTATGGTCAAAATACTTCAGCAATTTCTGGGAAGTTAACCATTAATTTCTTAACCAAAATCTGTTTCCAAATCACAAATTACTTCCTCATCTTTGGTTAGGTCTTTCCTTATATCATCCCTGCCACAAATCCTGACAACAATCAATGATCTTTGGAGCAAGAATCCTTTCCACCAAATCTTGCCAATCCGTAATATTACAGTTTAGGGGAAAAAAAATAATAATCAAAAACAGGATGGAGATAGACAAATCAATATAAAAAAACCACATTTTTTCTATCATCTATGGTTTAAATTACAAAGGTACACCCCTCGAGTAAACTCAATGTATATTTAGAATAAAAAGAATAAAAAGATAAGCTTCCATTTACTGCAAACTTAATGTTAACCTAGTATGAGCTTAGTGAAATGTTTTATGAAAATGCAGCCCTACAATACAGGTAATGTAACAACATTATCTAACCTAATAGCAAAACATCAGTAAATGACACTGGCATTTATCAACAATGTTGTCACAGACAAAAGACAATATAACAGTTGTGAAGGACCAGGTATTTCCTTACACGAACATGAAATGTCCTTTGAGTCAGCCGACAAAACTGACTTAAAACGGTGTCTCCACGCTGCGCTGAACCCCCTCTGTGTGTATGGGGGGGGGAGCAGCTGCTGCAGGGGAGGAGCCGTGGCCGGAAGCAGGGGCAGGACTAGGTCCCGTCTGATTGGCTGAAAAGCCCGGAAATGCAAAACTGGCGCCGAAGAACCCCATGAGAGAGGCAGCGCGACACGCCCCTCTCTCTCTCTCTCACCCTCTCCTCGTGTGTTCGAGGCGGTCGTCTACACACACAGCCTGCCGCCGCCATTGTTCCTGCCGCGTGCTGCCGCCCGCTGCAGAGCCTGCCCGCCGCGTGCTGCCGCTTGCCTGCCCGCCGCCACTGCTGCCAAAAGTCCCAGCGCCGCTGAAACCGCCGCGTTTCCAGCGTCTGCACACCTACGGTCCCAGAGCCGCACACCGACTGCCGCCGCTTTGTGGTGGGGGGGGGCGACCTGCGCTTGGAGCCGCTTTGCTACCCAGCTCATCGAACCTGCACTGCCGTGGTGAGACAATTCCGGCTACCCCAGCTTATAGGGGAAAATATAATCCAGCCATTCGGGCAAATCCCTCCCCTCTGCTTCCCTCACGTGAATAAGATGTGTAACTAAGGTGTACCCATATATGTTTAATGTGTTGTAATCACTCCTTTTGAACCTCCTGCCCCAAATTGCTTTGTTTTCCCCACAATAAACCTTGCTGTTGTTAGAAATTTAGTAAGCACTGAGCGAGTTATTCACTCAAAAAAGTCGGGACATAAGTTCCTGTATCCTCTGTGTGAGGCGATACCCACGTGTGGATCTCTCAGCAAATCCTGATAAGTTAATACACTCCAATAAGGAGATATAATAGGTCACGGATCGTGACAACAGTAATGAACTAACAACATTTCCAGGTACCAGAATTTAAACTTCTATCTCTTCTTAATCCTTCTGCTTCTACCACAGTATGCACACACAGGTTTGCTTATTTAATTTTATATACTTCAGTTAGGAAGATTAACAATTATACTGTCCAGAGCATCTATGATGAAGATAATTTCAACAAAGTTCACCTGACAGAGTAAAAAGAAGCAGAAAAAGGCAGGAGAAGGAAAGAAGGATGAAGAGTTAGTCACCTAAAGGTTAAAAGTAACAAGGAAACCAGAAAATATGACGAGAGGGAAAGGTAGGAAGACGTAGATCAGACTTCAATATGGTAAGACAAAACATTAGAAGAAAGGAAAGCTTCTGATTCTTCTTCCCTTCCCTCACCTTTCTCTTCTTTTGCTCTCTCATAGCTTTTAAAAAGTTGTACTAATGCATCTTAAGCAGAAAAAGCTCTCAGAAGTGCTCTAATACTTCTAAAAACCTGGAAGAATTTAGGAAAATTATGAGCTCACATTTTAAGTTTCCAGAAACCTTAACCTTCTAATGATCTGAAAGGATTACTCCCTTTTCAGAATGAAGTTATTCCATCAAATACTGTCTACTTAAGAAAAAAAGAAAAAAAATAAGAAAAAAAATAATGAGAAGTTAATATTAGAGCATTCAGAAATAGGAAATCATAGAAGCAAGCAGGAACTTCTCCCAAGTTTTTGTATTCATCATTAACTTGCCGCTGAACGTTCTGCATGTTCCTTAAATCACGCAGCAAAAGTATTTTAATATAGCAATTTGTTAATAGAACTGCTTAAGAAAATAAGAGGCTGAAGAGACATTAACTTAGAAACCTGGGGAACACACTGAGAGGGAGCTACATTCCAGTTCAAATGGAATTCCAATTCCAATTGACCTACATTACATGTAAATGGAAAAGCAAATAATCTGTGAACTTTTAACTCAACTGTTTGTGGATATCTGGCTTATTAGGCTTAGTTTGTCTTGGACAGGGGAGAAAAAAAAAAAAAAAAAAAAAAAGAGGAAAAGGGAAGTTGGTTGATTCAATATAAGACACAGGGGAGTGAAAATAAAAACAAAACTAGACTACAGAATTTTGCCAAAGGATGGTAAAGAAAATGTTTTAGACTTTTACCCTGCTTTTCAAGCTGGGCTCTTCCTATGTTATACTCTGTTTCTGATTTAGAAAAATCAAAGCGCTTGAATGCCTCTGTGTAAAACCACTGCTCTAGAACATTTTAACAAAGAGGAAAAGGGAAGTTGGTTGATTCAATATAAGACACAGGGGAGTGAAAATAAAAACAAAACTAGACTACAGAATTTTGCCAAAGGATGGTAAAGAAAATGTTTTAGACTTTTACCCTGCTTTTCAAGCTGGGCTCTTCCTATGTTATACTCTGTTTCTGATTTAGAAAAATCAAAGCGCTTGAATGCCTCTGTGTAAAACCACTGCTCTAGAACATTTTAACACAAGGAATCTGTTCTTAAAAAACAAAATTTGAACTCCTGGACCCTGGGAGGCATGCAGTAAGTGCAATACACAGTAGATAGCGGCTTATGAAAAGACCCAAGACATTTAACCTCCAGGAAACAAAAAATCTTATGTCTATTGGGTTAAGCTGAGCATGATGATTTTCCTTAAGCAATGGTACCATGCTCTATTAGGGCCTATGCTTTAAATACCATTGCATAGACAAACAGAGCAACTGTAAAACTAGAATAGTTTTTGCTATTTGGCAGGTACCATGCTTCCATAACTAATACAATTAACAATAGATATAGGATATGCCATCTTTACTTGGCATTTAGGATGATCCATGCTGGGCTGTTCCATTCCTCCTGCAGCCCCAATCCCCTGTGTTCTTCCTCATTCTCCTGCAACATAAACTCTCTTAAAAGCCAACTTTTAGCATGGATGGAGGTCTCATTGATACGACGTAAGAAACCTAGCTACTGTTATGCTCAAGCTTCTCATCGACTAATGACTTTGATTTGGCCTAATGCTTTTCTAATGTTGTATGTGCTTAGTAAGAGAGCTTATCCCAGACTGTGCATAAAAAAAATGTCAGAGGATAAATTACTTACTAGCTTTCAATATGTATGAGATCATTGCTTCAAGATAAGTCATATAATAAAGAGTTAGTCTCCTGAAAGTAGTGACATAAGAAATGTACTAGAATCATGTCAGAATATCTCAAGCTAAGTGTCACTCAGAGAGAGCAAACCAGAGTATATATTCATGTAAGTTGTACTAAAATAAAGAATCTATAATTTACACCCCTCTTTCACATCTTCTAAGAACTCTAAATCTGAAAAAAACAACCCACAACCTAAGGTTAAGAGACAGATGTGAATATGAATAAGAATATAAATACACTGGCTAGACAGGAGGATAGCTTATTTTAGAAAACAAAGTAAAAGACTGAAACTTTTAAGGCTGCCTTCAGAAATCAGATCATCCAAATCAAAATTCTACAGCAATACAGAAAACTCTCTTTAATGATGTTACTTAAGCTTACATGTTACATTTAATATAAGACTATGCAAACTATTTGCTTTTGTCCCATCAAAATGACCTGATTTTTTTTCCTCATTTTAATATACCTGATATTCATATTCTTTGACAATCAGATTTCATCTTACTTTTTTTTTCCCTAAGTAAAATATGGAAATATTTAAATTTGTAAGCATCCAAATGTTTCAAAAGGCACATCGCAATTTTTTTGTTACTCTGTGTGCCTACCAATGGTGCTATTAGATACTCTGATTAGCTTGAATGAGGCACTGGAGGAATTCTAGAGCTCCTGAAATAAACTGAAAATAGACTCCAGCTGTGCTGCCACACCAGGTTACTGCTCTTTTCTAGCTTAGGAACCTTAACACTACACTGCAAAGTACAGCACACGCATGTTGCTTCTTGGGTAAATTCCCAAATGCAAAAGCCTGTAAGAAGATCCAAGTCGGCACCCATGACATGGGTACACACACAGAGCCCTATTTGGTTCCATGCAGGTTCTCTGTTTCACCCATGAGCCTTCCCTTGCCAAAAAGGAACTTAAGAATGTCCTTCAGCAGAAGGGGAGAGGTGTTTGTCTAGTGTCAGGAAGAGTAAAGATTTATTTTCTCAGCCTTTTAAAAACTTAAAAAACTGTTAAAAAATGCTTAAAAGTTTTAAGATGCTATTTGAATTTCCAGACCTGCAAATGGAAATGGAGAATATTTTACATTCCCCTAAAATGATTATTATAATTACGAGTTCAACAGCATTACTGAATAAAATTTCAAAATGCAACTGGATGCCAACCAAAAAGCAGTTTGAAAAATCTCAGCTCTGATGGCAAGCTCCAAAGCTATCTGTCTACTGATGGTCATTTGGCATGGGCTGGGAGTATCCACTCTCACAAAGTTCCACTGATCACAAAAGTTTTGCAGCAGAATGTAGTAGACCTTTATCTAATACTAAATATGTATAGTGGGGGAGAAAAAGATCAAACTCTGAATGTGTATGCAAAGAAAAAATATTTTTCTAGAATTGGAAGAACATGGAAAACTGTTACTTAAATTAAATTGAAAGCCAGTACCAGTAAAAGGCTAAATCTCTCCTTGTGAAGTGTTATTTCATGAAAAACTAGGACAAGACTAATATTCTGCATAACTATTAAAACCAAGAACTGATTGTGAAATAAAAGTAAAATGAAAATAATAAAAATCTGCTAGGATAAAGGACTTTTTTCTCGTTCTCCTTTTGTGACGGGGATAAAAATGTTTCCCGTTTCTTCCATCTGCTTTGTTTTTATACAACAATAATTATTGGTTTGTAGTAACTAAATAGGTGGCAGAAATGGAAAGCATTTTCATCTTTTTCACAAAGGAGAAAGAAAATGAGGTAGAATTCACTCGTCAAAACAGAACAGGGCATTGAGAAAGCACTTCTGGAAAAGACTGAGGAGATAAACTCAGGCATTTAGTAAAACAATGCAGAAATCAAATCCTCAGAGATGCTTCACAAGCAGTAAAAAAAAGCAGATGATCAACTCTTCTAATGAAAATACAGTTGAAAACTGTGGGCATGTATTATTTCTTATTATCACTATTCATGAAAAAGGGAGGTATGGGTATGTGGTCTAAAAACACTAGAATGCTAATTGAGTCAAGGTCAAAGTGATACATTAGCAGACTGAGTAAGAGAAGCACTTAATAAAAACTCAGCCACTGTTACATACAAGACTAATGACAATAAAAAACTCTAACACAGATTGCCTTAATCAACACCTCAGAACACTACATATATTGCTCTTTGGCACTATCATTTTGTGTAGCAGCCAGCAGCAAGTGAACACAACTCCTCTATCATGGTCAGCATGAACAGCAAACCCATATGAACAGAGATTTTGTGTATTGTTGGTTGCTACTTCATGACTTCCAAGGGACATGACAAATTCTGTGTGGGACAGAACAACTTTCTGTATACTTAACATCTTAGGTGGGCATTCCCATCCACTAAAATTATTGTCATTTCTTACCTTAAATAACATCTTTCAGGATGAAATCTGAAGTCCGCATCAATTGGCAAGTATAACATAAAAAAACTGCAGTGACATGACCTATTCCTTATTAATTAACAAAAGATATTTAGAGCAGTTTATGCAGCTTTATTCACAAGAAGCAATAGCATTCAATGAGGCCTGACTCACTTTCAAGCCAAAGACCTTCTGCAGCACAGCAACCATATTGCTAGTTTCCACTAGAATAATTAAATGGAGATGTGATTATAACCCATTGTGCGTAATTATGCAAAATCTGGTATTGCTTTTCATGTCAAGACAGACTCTGAATAAGGATTAACATATTTGTGCCTGGAACATGTACAAAACATTTCAGTTGCATGCCTCCCAGGGACAGGATGCTAAGCTGATGACTGGATTTGTTTGGGGGTTAATTAATGTTCTTATGAAAGCTGTTAATGGTAGGGAACCTACAAAATTTAAAGTAAAATTATTCAGGTTATTTTTAAAAATATGAGATTGGATACCTTTAAGCTCCAATATGTACACAGAGCTGCAAAGTATTTATCTTAAGAGTAGATTCTGTCCTGGACAGACAATGCAATTTGAAGAGTAGTTTAGTGATCTTACATAATCAGACATTAAATCTCTAGAATGCTAGTAGAAGGAAGTACTACTCTGGCACTTGCTTCCTGAAACCTAATCAAGAAAAAATGCAGTGCATGCTTTAAACACACAGTTACACTGGGCAATACTGCAGAATGTGCTTTTGTACCATTTGGGACAACTTAATTACAGTTTGTAACTATTCCTGTGGTTCACTTAAAGCACTGATAATATACAATTATATCATAGTACACTATAGTGTTTGGAGGAATCGTGGTAATCTCTGAAGGTATCACGTATCAGACCAAAGATGAAATAATGAGCTTGGACTCGATGGGCAACATTACAAGATTGATTGTGTCTGAAGCAAAACAAAAAATACAGTTCTATACTTAAAACAAAGGAATATTAAATGAATCAGTATTCCTTTAATTATTAGCAAATTCCTAATTAACTAACATCTTACCTACTAAAATAATTCTGAAGGAATCATAGTTTCTAATTTATTCTAGAATACGAGCACCTCCAAAGAGAATGCAAATAGCTTATTTTAAATTCCAGTTTAACTACTTATTTTGATTTTCCCTCAGCCGAAATCAGCCAGGTAAGTAGTCAAGCTATAGAACCAAAAATTATAGCACTTGTGCACATTTTCACATATTTTAATCATAAAGAATTCATAGAAAAACTTCTAATGGGCTCTCTACAGAAGTCAGAATAGTTATCTTTGAATTAGTCAAATCATCGTTACAAGATAAAATTATACTTGCCACTAAGGTTTTACTTGAATTTTTTTCCTTCTGCCCCCTTCTTCCTCTCAGTCTCACCATTTGTTTTTCTTATTTTTTAAAAAATTATTTTTCATTACTAAACACCCAAATTTCAAATAAGAATTTCCAAACATCAGCATTTAGGTTCTGAGCTCTCTTTTGGCTCCCATCTGCTGTTCTGACACTTTAAAAATCTAGTTTGATTTTGTCCTAATCACTTCTTTCTGAGATCTGTTCTTCTCTTCGATTCTTTAAATAACTTAATGTGTTACCTACGATCCATGCTAAAAATAGCATGGATCCATGAATTTTGGGCTACCAGAAGCTGATAGACTCCAACTCAATTTGAAGCCATTTTTTTAGTTTTGTTTTCCAATGGTTTATTTTTTAATTATTTCTAGATTATTTTTTTTTCCCTTCAGGTCTTTCATCTTTTTCATGCCAGAAACTCTGAATCTCCTTTATTGATGCTGCTAAAACAGGACAATTACCATCTTTTTGTAACCTTAGTTTAAAACAGGAGTAATGCACTTATCTTGCCACTCACTCTTTCTTTGCATCTCTTCAACTTGCTTTCATCACCTCTAGTATAATTTAAATAATTTCTCTGACTCTTAGAACCTATCCAGTACTGAATTGCCTCCATTCGGTAAAGTACTCAGACACATACTTAGCACATAATTTTTTTTCCCATCCTGCTCTAGTAACTGTCTAAAATTTTCAGTTTCTTTAAATTTCAACTCTTCAATTTCAATCCTTTCAGTTTCTTTCAATTCAAGCTCTACAATATATAGGCTTTTCTACAACTTACAGCCTAAAGTTTCTTACAAAGCATTGATGTCAATAATGACTGTCAGGCACTTTAATCTATTCTGACACAGGTAAGGATACTAGATTCTGTCCCATCTCTGTAGTAAATTTAAAAAAATAAATACCATATTCAAAGTAGAAATTACCCTCTTAAAAAAATAAATTTAAAACACAAAACCACCAACAAACCACACTTCAAACAAACAAAATAACAACAAGAAATCAATAGTTAACAAAGCATTTTAAAGCTATTTAGTATGAATGAAAACATCTATTACTAGGCCAGTTAACTGTAGGAAATACATTCTTCAAAATAAATTCATTATCAATAACTACTGTTACTACTACCATTCATTTGTCTCAACAACACAAATTATAACTTTTAAGTTGAAAACAAAATCAAGCATTTATATATTCAGGACCTATACAAGAAAATGTTATGTTGGAATTTAATCACAAGTTCTTCTCTCAATATTCCATATTGCCTCTAGTAAAATTCTAAATTATAAACCACACAAAACCTGACAGTCCTAAAAACAAATTTTGCAATCAGTAATGTCCTCAAATAGCCATTACATTTTGCAATGCAGCCAACAAAACTATGCAGTGACACTCCATAACACCCACTAAAAATTTTCCAAAGCCACACAAAAAGCAATGTATTTATAGTTCTTCAAAAACAATTAAAACATACATAATTATAAGCACATTTAAAATTTTTGCTTCTTTGAATTGGCAGAAAACAACAGAGACCAATGCAATCCAGGGCCCTTCAAGCCTAACAAATGGCAGAGGAAGAGAAGCATTTTGACGCCATCAGGCAGCCCTAAGCCCATTCTTTTTCAAGAAGAGGCCCCTAAATCTTGATTTGAATTATCAAGGGCAACCAATCTCCTGTTCTCAAAGGCAACAAGACAGGCAGCTTTGGCTCTCCTTTCCTCAGAAATGCAGGAGAGGCAGAGCAGTGTATGCAGTAACACTAATAGCAGAATATATTTTTTCAGTGGATGAGTTAGACAAGCAGCTTTCCCCTTCACTCCTCAGGCTTTGCTGGGCTGAGGGGACCCACTAAAAACTACTGGTTCTTGGGAGTTCAAATCCCACAAAAGCAAAGAGTGTTCATTCTTTCTCTCTGAGGTATTTTTTTTCCAGTTTGTCTGATGAGTCATGGATTGTCATCATTTGAATTACACTTTCAAGCTTTTCTATAGAAACACAATGACTAAAAATACATGCTTTTAATGAGAGTTGAGAATCTGCCACCGTCACATGGCTTCCCAATTAATCCATTCTCCCTTCATTTTGTTTTTTCAAGGCTTGGTGAAATGTAACTCTCTGTTTGTGACATCAGACTCATTTCCACAGCAACCAATTGAATTATTCCCTATTATAAAGATTTTGGGGGTAAGTAATAGAAACAGATGAACTCTTAAGAAACAAAAGCTTCTCATTGTTTACATATAAATGTCCATAGAAACAACCAAACAATAAAGGAAATATGGAAAATACATAGAAACACAGGAAATGTAACAAAGGCATAATCAATGTTTATACATTTACAGTGTATAAATACATGTTTGGTAATTTTATGACCGTATGTCAGTTTTGTAATAACCACAATATGTGTTCAGTGCGAGTAACAGCTGATTCTGCAACACCAGGCGTTAATGACTGGCAGTGTGTATCTGTGCAGCTTCAATTCTAGAAAGAAATAACTGTTTTTGACAGAGGAAATATAAACCAAAGTGAGATGACACCATTTGCCTTTCATGATTATAAAATAGGAGGTATTGCTACCAGCCACCTCACACCATGGATTCCATTGCCACAGAAACTTGAGAACTAGGGTTTCTATTTTGGACTTTGGAAGAGCTATTTAGATTTGCTTCTTGCTATGTTATCTTTGAAAATGGAAATGCAGAGTCATTGACTTTCCCCATAAATACCTGCTCATTATTACCAGCATTTGGGAACCTATCTATATTATTGAAGAACCATGGATCTATCTGCATGTCTAATAGTTAATCCATCTCAGATATCTCTAAAGCCACTATGCCCACAGTGGAAACACTGGAAACTTAGCAGCATAATCTTGAATCTGCATTGTATTGAACTGTTGTGTTTCACTGCTCAGTGAGACTGAGTAACCATCCCAGTCTTCTTCAGGTGTTGCAATTACCTTCTCTGCCTCATTCTCCCAGGTGTAGCAGATGTGCAAGGTATTTGCAAGCAAAAAGCCATCTTCTAGTGATGCCACCGAGTGCTCAAAGAGATGACATGGCATCCTATTCCTCACATAGCAAGCATGGCCAGTGCCTCTCTATGATCAAATGGTGGGTTTGTAGTACTAACAGCCTAAGAATATTTTATCTCTGGAGTCTGGGATCAATTTAACTTGCTACTATCTAATATGCCAAAAACGTCATTCAATGTGACTTTACTTTGTGCTATTACTGTATACAATTAAAATAAAGTTCTAGGAAAGCCATTAGCTCCTACAACATTGTTTTAAATTAGTAAAATAGAGCAGCCTGAGAGGGACTGAAAGGACTCAAATACATTTGCCTTTGTTATGAAATAAAGTAACTCCTGAATAGTTCTACAGGCCTTTTAGTCAAGGTAAGAAGGTCAGCATTCTCTTCTGCATTGTCCCTTTCCCTAAATAATCTATTGTACCATAAACACGTTGGATGCCTTTCTTCAGTATGGCATGGAAGAAGGAAACAAGTTCTGCATATACCTGAGTATCGCCCCTGACTGCCATGAGAAGGTTCCTCCTCTTTACCCTAGACAGGTTGACTGGAGAATTGACTGGCTTCGTGGCAGGAACATTAAGCATTTAAAATCTTTAAAAATCCCACTACAGAGGTCCAGATAATACTATATGTTTATTAGCCCCTTTTCCTTCAGAAATGCTCAGCTTATCATACCTGTCTTACATTATTTTCAAGACCTAATACAGGATTCCTGATGAGGGAAAGGAAATAAATCCACTAATACTTCTGCAGCTGACATTGGTGCCCAGCTCTCCACCCTGTACAACTTGGAACAACCTTCAGAGGCCAAGTCCCAGCTATGACTGGTTAAACGAAAAACAAATTGACAATTTCATATCTTTTCTAGTCTAGATTTCAGTCAAACACAAGCCATAAAGCTGGATCCAATATCCTCATTAGTGCAGACTGTATATAACCACCTTCCTTTTGACAAAGTCAAGCTTTTTAAAAGAACAAATCTGACTAGATCCTAAGCCTGTCAGATAGAATATTCTTGTCCTATTTTCTCTAAATTGGTACAACACAGGAATATGCACCAGGGAATTAAATTCAAAGATCTTAAGAAATAATAAGTGTTGTATCAATAAGCATAGTCACTTCTCAGAATAGCTAAACCACATGCCCACCAAATGCTTTAGTGGGGCTCCAATTTCTCTTAGATTTTTAGTCCCCAGTCACAGATTCAGTCCTATGATTCACACTCACTAATTAACTGGCTACATTTTCTGGCCACTTCAACATCAACAGCCTTGCATGCAAAGAGGTGAGCTCTCACCAGACCCATTATCCTTCTCCATGAAGTTCTCCAAGTGCATGGGATATTGTGCTGGCAGACTCCATCTTTCAGCCAGTCTGACTGGCTCTAACAAAACTTTATTAGAACCTAATTTTCTTCATCTTTACTAACAGCAGTAGAAATACCATACTTCTAAAATCCAAAACTTGGGGTAAAAATATTCACAGTAATCACCAGCAATTTTCTCACTCCGCTTTCCAAACAGCCAAAAATAGCTAGTTTTAGCAATCTGTATTCTTTGATGAGGCCCATTCCCTCAGAATTAGCACAATTCCATGTGGCACTAGAAGTCTGGGACCCTCTGAGGAATTGTGCAAGGGCCACAGATGCTGGTGACCAGCTGCCACATGTATGAAGTTCCCTGCAGGTTGTCATTTATATCTGTAGTAAAAGAAATCTTTTTCCATCAGTGAGAGCCACAGAACCAAGCCCACCCAAGAGACTCTAGAAACTTAATTCAGGACCAAAACTTCTGCTGACCTTCCTGTTTCTCTCCAAGATCTTTTTTTCCACAAGTCCCTCCTTCCAGTTCCCCTATAAAATTCTTACACTGTCTAGTTCTTGCAGTAGCTGTTGACGCTACATCAAAAGACGCCACAGCTGCTGATGCTGTTCCTGTTCTCTCAGCCATTTCTGTAGCACTCCAACATCTATTTCCATCTTCAGGCTGTAACAGTCTGCCCAAGTTCTCCTACACCAGCCTGGGAAAAAAAATCACTGGCAAAGGTTTTGTGAAATCTTTTTCAAGCTTTTTCCTCAGGGCACATTTTGTTGACAAACTCAAAAGGATATTCCCCAGAGTGCACATGCTGCCAGAGCTCAAAGGCCTTAACCTCCAACTCTCTCAGCCTACTAAGCGAAGGGCAGAGCTTCCTTCTTTCTTTTTAAAGCCTAACTGAATCATGATACAGTCTTGCTTTAACTGTTTCAAATCCCTTCAATATTTTCTCACTTGCTTTTGGAGCTGGATCTGCTTAACTCACCATAACATATAATTTGGACTACAACAGCCAAAGAACTTAATTGAATAAAAAGGAGATATAAAATTCATTTAATAAAAAGAATACAAAAAATGTAGTCCAAACTAATCAAACTTACCATACAGGTAATAATCACCATGAAGTGATTTATATCATTTCTCTCTAACATCTTTACAATTCAGGCTGCTGTTAGGAGTAGTACAGAACTATGCATATACCGGGTACTACATAGTTTAGAGGAAACCATATCTACGTGCAAGGTCCTATATATACCTTACTCTATGTACCTTAAGTAACATTTTTTTACATAATAAAACCAACAAAAAAACCCTGTATCTTTTTGCCTTTCCTTCCTGCAGCCAGTATTGATCATGAAATCTAAAGGAGAAAAAATAAATAAATTCTTAAGTGCATGTATTTCCCTAGAATCTTCAGGAATCTGTGTGGGCTACATTACTGTTGTTGCTGATACTACTATCATATAATGAGCAAACCAGTTGTCTCAGTTCTCCTTCTTTTCACACATTCTTCTGAAGCACTTTAAAACCAGGCAAAGATCAAATGCAAAATATTTTCTACTACTTTCTCTTCAGAAGAAGAGAAGAGAGGAGATTTTTAATTTGACTGGCAAGGAGGACACAGAGGAACTGTCTTTGGAAATAATTATTCTTTCAAAAACCACACATACGTGTATTAACTACAAAGAGCCAAGTATTAGGTAATATGCTCTTTGAATTCTAGAAACACACTTTCCTTCTTTTTAAAGTAATATTTAAACTGTTTCAAAAATTCATTTGAAGCCCTTAATGATTTCAGTATGGCAAGCAGATAAAGAAAGGTCTTAAACTGGAAGTATAAAGTTCCCTTGAATTGAGCTAAGAAATAATTCAGTAAAACAAAATTATAGATTAATTTACTGGATGAATTACATGGATTAATTTACTGGGAGATACTTGGTTAGTATTGAGTTCTGAGTGTCACATAGAGGGAAATGTTTTGTGATTAGGAATAATTGTTGTAATATTCATTCTCCTTAAGCCACATTTATGGAAATTGAGAAAAGCTGGTGTGTATTCAGGAAAAAAAAATTACATTCAGTGTAACCAGGCAATACACTTGGATAAAGTTAAGAATGATACTATAAATATGTGATGAAGACAACAGGCAGAGAAGATGTGGTAGGAATGTCTCAATGGGATACCAGTGACAGTACCTGTACAGAGAGCTAGGAGCAAATCTTGTTTAACAGTACTTGGAAGAGTAGACCAGCTATCATCAAGCTGACAAAAGATGTATTAAAAACTGAACTATACTGAAATGGTGCTAAGTGTCTTTCAGTCAGAAAGTGGAAAGCAACAGAATCTACATTCCTCTACCAGTTTCTAAAAACGTAGTACTTGCAGACATGACTGATTTCAGCAAAGTCCAGCAGCAACAGTCATCTCCATAAAACAGGTGGAAGTGAGATAGGCTTGCCTTCTGGTTAGGGGAAATACTGAGGATATGGGTTCCAAGTGAGCTTCAACCACAAAGACTCAAACAAAAGTCCCTCAGCTCCTACAAGTATGCCCTGTCTGCTATACAGTAACATAGTCTGCGTTACCACCCCATCCAATACTGGATTAAAACTAAGAGTATCAAACCACAAAGTGGTGTGTGCTTCTGAAGCACCTGGGGGTATCACACAAGCAAAACACTAGCTCACTTTGTAGACACCTTAGGTTGAAGGAATTAAGCCTGAGAAGGGAAGACTGTGAAGGGTTTTTTTCTGACCAGCAAGTATTTATGCAAAACACCAGCAAATGCATTTTAAAGAGAATATTTTCTGGATGGACAGAACACCAGCTCCTCTCCTGAAAATAAATGAGCAAACTTTCTTAAACAAATTTACTTAGGTTCCTAAGAAAAGCAGAAATCAAAACACACCCTGTGCCTAACGCTTCCTAATGGTTAGTACAAGGCACCTCAGCACACCTCCTCTTTAAGCTCACCTGCTAAAGATACCTGTTTCATGTCAACAATATTAGATGCTGTGAGTCATCAACGCAGTATCTGAGCATGGCAATATGATATAGAGGTTTAAGTGTGAACACTGAGTTCTAGTCACTGAGCTTAGGTCAGTAGAATACACTCTTCTCTAATAGTTTGTTTAAAAATGTATGTATGTTTTCTTTTAATGAAGTCTTTAACATTTAGTATTATTACTTTTTACTTGTACACCAAAATGTGTGTACACTAGTATCTCAGAAAAAAACCCCTCTTTCTGTAGGTCTTATTGTTTGAAATGCTGTACTGCTTTCTTTCAGTCTTATGCATATCGTAGTATTAAATACCATACTGGATATTTGTTCAGTAAAAAAAAAGTTACAGACCTACCCAAACTGGTTTTTATTCCCCCTCCAAAAAACATATGTTTGGATTAAAACATTTACATTAACCACAGTTCAACCTCCTAATTAGCAGTGCATAACATCAATAATATAATAATAATGTATTCTGCATTTAAAATATTCTTAATTTTTATATATAAAATTATATATTTTAAAAGTTACTTACATTCTGCGTATTTCTGAAGCTGAGAGAACTCTCCCGGACTAAGGTTAACCCACTTCTCCTGGCTCATCATACTGGCAGTAAGGGTCCTTGTTAAATATCAGAAAAACATTCCCTTTGACACAGATGATAGAAGTTCCATAAAGATTTGTAGCTTCAGTTCGCAGTGCTTGGAAACTTGAGAGATGGCATCAGCCTATGTCGATGAAGTTTTTGATGCTATGAACTGTTCCCAAAGTGTTGGCTCAGTGGTGAGTTACAGCACTGTTAAGAGAAGATCAAACATTATAAGCATAAATACTAGTCTTACTACTGAAATAATTGTAACTGATAAATATTTTCTAACACACAGTTTTACGCAAAATCTTTCTATTAATTATTTTTCCATAAACAGTTTCATATGTATCCCCAAGCTTTATATTTATAATTCAAAATACTTATGCGCAGCATTGATTAAAATAATGGTTTATTATCAATTTGTATCTGGACACCTGGTGTGGGGATGCTTCTATTTTACTAACTACCACTGCAGTAGTAGATACTGTCTACTAGTAAACTTAGTTGCCTATGACTTTAAAATGGGATTCAGACACTGGGTTTGTATCCAATTACATTGTTGTTGCATGGCTTTGCCAGAAATGTTCTGAAGCTTCTAACTTCTCCATGTCAAAACCGAAATGGATGCAGTTTGGTGAGAAATTCACAAGAGGTATGTAAATATTTACTATGCTAACAAAATAACAGGGTTTTGATTTTTAGAAGGTCCCAACATTGCTGAAGTCACTACTGAAAATCAAACATAACTGTTGGTGCCCTTGAAAATCAGTCCAGGGAAAAAAAAACAACAAACAAAAAACACCAAACTGTAAGTGCCCTCTTATCCCAATTTTATGCAGTTTTTATCTCCATAGGACAGACCTTACAAAGGCAATGCATTGCAAGCACCACTCCTTGAACAACAGGTAGGATACCTTCTTCCTCTAATTTTAGCCATAGGTAAGTCAGGTACCTCATCCAAGTTTGTCACCTAGGGCTCTCTCTTTAATCAGCAGAAAGAGACAGGTGGCCCAGACAGCAATTAAACCCTCCAGTTTCAACACAATCTTAATATGTGATGAATTGCCATCTCGTGGTATTTATCTTTTGCTACTGATTACCGAGGTTGCCTAGATGACAAGCTTAGACTAGAAAGCTAATTTTAGACCGTAAGTGGAATATCTTTATATGCTTAGCAATGTGTCATTTACAAGGGTTAACTTACCAAAAGAGCAAAGGAAAAACTCAGACCAGAAGAGACCGACACAGTAATGGAAAGAGTACTAAGGAGGGAGATGCTGGCAGCTGAAAGAGAGAAAAAGGAGTAAGATGTCATGAGAGGGGAGGAAATCATAGAGTAGCTAGGAACAGAAGCATATGAAAAAAAGATACATTAACTCAATAATAGCAAAACCCTTTTTTTTTTTCTTTAACTTTTTTTTTGTTTTTCGTTCTGTCTTGAATATATGACTATCATTCCTGGACAAAGAAATTCAGGAAGAAAGATACCTTAGTCCCAGAACATGTTTTCATCACTCTCAAGTCCTTCTTGGTGAATCACCTGAATATATGTACCTATGCTGTCATCAAGTAAGGCTATCTAAGTAAAATGACAGACTACTTAGCAGCTGTCTTTTAAAAATTTGAACCAGAAGAGATTCCTATGACCTCCATCTCCTTAAGTTAAAATAAAACATAACAATAAGTTGGAAGAGGCAAGATCTAGAAACAGTGACTGAAAAAAATAGCAAAAACAAATAGGAGCATGGAGATTAGGACAAAAAAAGCAACATTACTGTGGATAATGTTGGCCAAGTGCAAGGCACATCAGCCCTCAAACATCAGTGAAGAAACGTCACTGCCAGAAAAATAGTAACGACAACAGCTAAAAATGATACTCAGTATGAAAAGCTATCATTCTCTCTTGAGAACCTCAGTCCTCTTATTTATGACAAGAGAAAGAAACTACAGTCAACGGGGACATTTTAATCATATTTGAGACGTTTCATTTCTGGATGTTGATTAGATTGTATTTAAGACAATTTTATTTCTTCAAATAGACATTTTTCTCATATTCTTGAAAATTGATTAGGTGTTACTGAACATGTTTTTATACTTGCATAATTGATTTAATAGAATGAAAAGTTTCTACCACAATTTCATCCCATACTTTCTGTATTCTTAACTGCTATAGCTTCATTACTTGCAAAATCTAATAACAGTGCTGATAACTGCACATTTGGAGACTATTTTAATTGTTTAATATGAGTATTTGCAATAAGCAGCCTATCATCAGAATTGCTATCATTAGCAAGGTAATAACTGCTGTGTGCTCTAAGCTGATCAGTGTATTCACATGCTGACCACAGCCTGTTGGGTATATTGTGTAAACAGTACATGGGCAGTGAAAACACATTTTCCCATTGACCTCCCCTTCTCCAATATCCCTCCCCCTTTACCAGAAACCCAGATTCTACTGTTGACAGTGTTGCAAAAAAAGGTACACGACCTAAATGACATGGGAGTAATGAAAAAATTTAGTATGGGCATGGCCATACAACAGAGTTTAAGCCTACACGATAATCTTAGAAAACTCTCCAAATGCAATTTCTTTCCTTTGAAAGGGAAGACTGTGGGGGATCTAGTGGAACTATTTTGCTAAATTTAATCTGGCAACAATAATGGAGGTAGGCAGTCCTAGTTTCCTATGAAGTTCTGTTGCAGGATATTCCTAAATAAAGAAAGGTCCCTGCTTCCTGCATCTCTTAGTTTTCATAATGAAACATTTCTAGTGGTATTTTCCCATTTTACATAGATAATAACATAGCTATAAGAAATCGGGCATATTATACAGACTCCGAGGACAAAAGTAATCACTGCATATTTGTGTTATATATGATGTGTGCCACCCTAATTTCTGTAGAAGAAAGTACTAAGTTTAAATGCATTCTTTTGAACTTTCAGTGCTCTTTTTATCTCAACACTCCAGGAAGGTCATGCAGTGAGAAACCTATATTTTAAGTACATTACAAGGAAAGCAGTAACAGGGATAATACTACCAAGCAGGTGGAAAGCCAAAAAACTTTTAAACTAAAATATTAATCAAATGTGCATGCTGGTAGGCAAAATAAAGATCGGCAGAACTAAACAGGTACAAACAGTGATATGACCTCTCAATGCACAGATAAATTACTTGGAAGAACACACTATAGCATGCAGTTAAAATACACTGGATGTCCGGTAGCAAGCTCTTCCACCAATCTGTGTCCATATTTCGTTCGTATCTTCTTAGGTAAGATTCACAGCCATCTCAACCAGCCACAAAGCAGGCCTTACAAATATGAGAAATTAGAAATACTACAATATTAAACCATTCATTTTATCACAAAAAGAATTAGGAAAAAAAAAAATTATTCCTCCTCTATCCACTGACAATAGTAAGTCTTAGAATTCCAGTCTCACTTTTATAATGTGTTCTCCATTCTGGAGTTGAGAGCTTTATTAAGTTTACTGTCAGGAATCCTACCAGGCCACATACCCAAACTAGGAGGCAAAGCTTTGTTAAGAACTACAAATCAAATTATTTAGCATTCAGCCAACAATGCTAACAAACTTAGATTTCCAGGAATTCCCCATGCCACTGAAATCCTCAGTCACTCTGCAGAAACCAGGCTCTGGAACCAAGAGAGAAATAAATATACAGTAGGGGGAATAGATAAATAAATAAATATGTAAAGGCACATTTCCTATACACTAGCCTCAACATTCAAATCATATCAAAGTCCTCACTGCAAAAAAAAAAAAAAAAAAGAGCTTTCAGAAAGTACAAGGAAAAAAATATTACTTTCAGTCCTTCAAAACCAATGAACAATACTGGGTTCAGCTTTTGAATGCTGATCTGAAAGAACTATGGCCTGTGCAAACATGCCCAACTCTTCATGCAACCCAGCTCTCGGTTTCCTTCTGAAAGGCAGGAGGGCACCTTCTGATGTCCATCCTCATTGCTGTGACTGAAAGCATGACTCTACTTAATGCATGCCTTAAGGGCCTTCTCTCTGTTCACTATAACAGGGAAACCTAAAACAGCCTAGAAACTGGCATTTGGAATTACTCACCCAATTTTTGCTTTCTATCAGCCCTTCCATCGTGTACATGCCATATGTACACGATGCACTATTCCTTCTCAATTAAGCTGTTAGGATCAAAGTACATAATATTTCCTGGACACTGAAGGACCACATTTGCTATTTAAACCCCAAGATATTCTCTCCACTAACACTGCTATTATCAAAACACTGGAACAGAGAAAAAAAATCTCTAATTTCTTGAAAATATTGGTATTATTTGCTGATGTACAAGACAATTTGCATAGACATTCCTGCAATCCATTCTAGATTTTGTAGCAAACAATATCTCTAATGTCACAAATACTCCAAATTTGCATAGCTGAAACTTTATTCTAAAAAGTTTAGGGAGGAAAAGAATCCAATCCAATCAAAAATCAAAATCTGCTAATCACCATTCTGATTTTTTCACTCTGAAATATGTATTATTATTATAATTGCTGTTGGATTAATGGAGAAATGGATTGATGGTGGAAAAAGCCTCCACAACAAAACACAACAGCTTTTTCATACATAAATTGCATATTTTACATAACATGATCTTGATTCTTTGCAATATTTAGCAAACAAAGTCAGTTTAGTAGTACACATTCTTTTTCAATTTAGCAAAGGAGGTTTACTGCTGTAAATTAACATAATTCTGAAATACAAATTCTAAACATCGATATACTGAAATCAGTGAAAATTTGCTTACCCAACTACAGATCTCTCTCTTTTGAAGGACTGACTTCAACACAACTCAAAAGCATGAATGTTTTCCTGACTACTTGCTCCCCAAGTGTCCTAGTCTGGGGCATGCAAAAACATAGATTTAAATTTTAATGCAAAAGATATGGACTGTATTCCTCAGAGAAGCAATTATTCAAATCCACTTCCTCAAATTATTTATAAAGAATATATCTGTAAACACTGGGAATACATGCAGCACAAAACCCATTTTGATAGGGTAAGCAGAATACTTGAATCTTGGAGAAAACATTTCACCAATACTACCATTTGTGACAGTGAGAAACATTAGCAATGAAAACTGAGCAAGATAGCAACATCACTGAATATAGTTATTAATATTTAAAATACAGGCATATATTTTCAATTATATTTCTTATTTTGCTTTTCATGCTTCAGACAGATCTTAAACTTTTCCAACTCCTAGGCTTGGTGTATCTAAGTTGCTACACTAATTACCTGGCAAGCCAGAAGAAGTACATTCAAACTTCCCAGTACTTTCTTAACTAAAAGAAGTATTAACATAGAAAGGTTTGGGTTGGAAAGGATCTTCAAGATCACCCGCTTCCAACTCCCCTGCCATAGGCAGGGACACCTTCCCCTAGACTAGGTTGCTCAAAGCCCCATCCAACCTGGCCTTGAACAGTTCTGGGGAATGAGGCGTCCCCAGCTTTCCTGGGCAACTTGTTCCAGTGTTTCACCGACCTCGCAGTAAATAGTTTCTTCCTAATGTCTGATCTAAATCTACACACTTTCAGGTTAAAACTGTTGCCCCTTGTGCAATAGCTAACTAACTAAATAAACTCCTCAAACCTGAAAACAGCACAGAATAAACATCTTGGGGCCAACCTCCGCCTTCCAAAGTGTGTATCCGCTACCTTCCCCAAAAGAAGCACATTCTAGAAGTACACCCTATGGTGGGAACTCGACACAGATCTCCCCACATGTGGATCAGTACCTAAGCCCATATCAGCAACTTTAAGCTTAGCAACTACTATCTGCCACACATTCTTCCTCCTTTCTTTCCATTCCCTCTCATGGGATGAATTGTAAATTCTGCACAATTGACTTTTGCTGGTAATAAGCTACAGGGTTTTTTTGTTTCATTGTTGGGTTTAATTAATCTCTCCATATTTTAGGTGTTTCATGGGTGATTACTTTAGAGGATGGCAAAGTTGAAAAGTGTTTTACAAGTGGGGAAGATTTCTGATGATCCTTAATTTCCTGGGGCAAAAATTCCTACTTCATGCTCAGAAATAAGCCTTTAAAGAGATGTGCTTTAGTCTTGTGACAAAAATATTCCGCTGTGCTAGAGGAAAAGATTTGTTAACTGGTGTCCTCATTCCACAGCTCCATGTGCTTTTAAAATAAACTGGGAACAAGGCACCAGAGTTCCTTTTAAATACTTGTGAAAATATGAATCCAATTGAATCTTCAACAGGAAATATGCACAGTGAATAGAGATCAGGTTAGCAGACAGATTAATGGATTTTTTAGCAGAATTTCACACTAGGTTGTTTTCTAGTAGGTGATTTTTTAAATATTCTTTTTTCTCCTAGGGAGAGAGCTACACAAAGAAGTTGAATAAATTATTGCAGCCCTGGGATATGAATAGTCAGCGTTATGTCACTGTCCACTGGGATAGTGTGGAGCCTTGTAGACTGCTACGAATGGTGTCATATTTATTCATTAGTACTACTATAAGAGATCGGTGATAGTGAGCTACAAAAAGGGTATCATAAAGTGGGACGGGCCCTTGCCTGCAGGAATGACTATCTGCAGCCAAAGGAAACTACATGATGGCAGCAGCATCTCCAACTACTCAGCTACTATTCTCTGTTCACCCACGCAATTCCTGATCTGCTCCAATTCAGCTCCAAGGAAACAGTGATTTCTAGGTTTGTAAACACTCTGTGAACATTGTCACTTGTGTGTTCCTAGGACTGGCTCTGACGGCATATCCTGGCTGCCACCAGAGGCATGGATGTGGAAGTGGAGCACAGCTGAGGCAGTTTTCCTGAAGCAAAGCCAGAAGGGAATGGCCAAATTGGCCCAGCACCAGTAGCACCAGGGCAAGCTCTATACCTCTGCCCAACCTCCAGCATACAAGTTGAAGCAATGAAGTCCATCCTATCATTGTGTCACAACTCGCAGCACCAGAAACCACTACTTAAAAGCACCTTGGCCTCCTCTCTTTCAAAAGCATGAACGTACCTCAAGTCTCTTATCACATCTTATATCCTTATCTGTTTTCCTATGGGCTATATACTGCCATTGACTAAACTGAGACACACAGCTGGCATTTTTGGGACTTCACAAAAGAGATCTGGTCAAGGATGGAAGTGCAGTTTCTGCTTGAGGGTCCTTCATTTTTTTGTCTGCCTGTCCATCCCACCTAGAGAGACTTAGATTCATAAAAACACAACCTGAACACACTGAACCATGTTTCAGATGGGACATGACCACCTCCTCATGGTTAACTGTGCTGACTATTGCAGAGAAATACAAGATGGCAATGACATTTTTGTCCTCCACCTGTGATTTCAGGATATTAAGTCATTATACAGTAATGTTCAGCCTTTGTTATACTGTTCAGCCTTTCATGGAAAGACTTCATCCTAAATCTGACCATTTTAAACGTTAAGCTAACTCCAGAATGCTTTGTAGATAATGAATGCCAGCATTCCCATGAATTTTTCTTAAAAAATAGTATTTAATTGCAGTTTTAATTGATGAAGGTATGGAAATGCACTTTCTTGCAATTTAAGTTTGTTTTCTTTTTCCATGGTGTTCAGTTTTCAATACAAAATCTTACTTTTGTTAATTCTTATTTCCCTATATTTTTCCCATCTTAAAAGGAAGAAGAAAATAAAGCTGATCCCATCTCTGCTTTCCCTTGAGATTTTTTTGGCTGAGCTGGCTTATATTATGCTTGCATTTTTAAAATATTTTTTTCTCTGGAGAAAGGCTTTGCATTTCTGTTATCTTTTTGTAGCATGTTTTTCTCTGGAGTTCTACCTAATTATTTTCTCTCTTTAAATGTTGCAATTAATTATGCTCAGATTTAGCTTGTGCTTCTATACAGTAGTCCTTGGCACTAACATTATTGCTATTGTAAGTGTGATTATCTAAAGACAGAAGAAATGTAGGATTGACAGAAAGAAGTAAAATATTTTCTTACACAGGAAGCTTTCAGACACAAAACCCACTCCTCAAGTCTGAGAAGAGATTCAGGACATTTCAAGTATAGGGTTAAGATCAATTTTGATTTTAACTTGCACTACACTATTATATAATTTGACAGAAAAGGGTAGTCAGTATCCTATTGCAGGTCTAGACCGCACACACATATCCCTCAGGATTTGTTTTTGGCTGTGCTTGCTTTGTTTACAGACTGCTGAATATACTGCCGGAGGGGCTACTGGTGGCACATCATCCCTTCTGACATTTTGAGATTGGCAGCATCACCTGTCCTCACAAGCCTTTGAAAACAAATGTCTGATTCTGCCACCTTCTAGCTCTTTTTGCCTATAGTACTGATAAACTTGGCAAAAGCCTGCTTGGAACACAATAATAAAACATGCTCAGAATCACCTGAAAAGAGACACAGAATCAAAATGTGTGAAGTTCTTATGATGCTCCAGCAGGAAATTTTTCTTACAATATGTAGTTGCTGGATGCAAAGTTGAGCTCAGTTTACCCAACTGTAGCTTAGAATTTGGAAAAATATCCCTTGACTTTGCTGAATGTTGATGCTTGTGTTTCTTCATGCTCTGCAATGCCATTGGGGACTTTTGCTCAAAGGCGTTTTAATGTTATCCACTAATTGTAGTCAAGAGCAAAACAAGTATTAAATAATCTCCATTCATCTCTATATTGAAAAATCTTTTACAGCACCAGAAATTTTGTCGTGTAGTGCAGCATTCTTTTGCTATTACTATATTTTTGTAAACTAAAAATTATATATATATTTCTGAATCACAAACACTGTCACTTGAAAACAATTAATAATTTTCTGTGTACTTAATTTTGCCATAGCTTTAAAATATATATATACAATGATTAATAGTGTTCTTTTTGTTTCCCTTAAAAAGCCCCCAAACAATGAATACATATAGTGTGGAAAAAAGCCAAACAACTTAGTCCATTTTGTCATTTTTATCTCTTAATCCCTTACATCAAAACAACTTACATATTAGAATACAGAAACTAATGAAAAGCCAGAAATCAAATGGGACACTAACTTAAGGAAAGCAGAATAAGGAGATGCAAAAAAAATTAAACATTTTGTTTGTTTGTTTCTGTGCTTATATTGTTAGAGAATTCCTCCTCAGTGACAAGAAATTAATAATAAATAATATAATAAAATGGATAGTAGCTTGGTAACACTACATCTGTTCTTCTCTAAGTGGAATAATTATTATATAATTCACTCTCCTGGACTCCACTCCCACACAGAACAAAAGAATCAGATAACAGTGCTACCCATTCCTGGTAATACTAATTACACATGTACTGCCTCTATAAATGTATATTCTTATCTTTTATAGCAGCAGCAGCAATTACAAATCAACTCCAAAACCTGCATCTATTTCCCTATGTCGTATCTATAAGTCTTTCTGCTTTCAAGCTGCAATCTGTTTTGCCTCATTCAGTTTCTCAAAAGAAGCCCTGGGATGTATGCACTGCATTTGATGCATTACAAGTCAGCATAGTAAGACACCCTTGTCCAAAAAATGCAACTAAAAAAAGACAAAACCAAGTCACAAAGACCCTGCTGACCCAGAAATAACGTGACAACCTTACATCCCAATTAATGTGAAACTAATGAATTTAAGTACTGATAATTTTTAAGTGCTAATCATACTGACCATACCCACCGTCTAGAGAGGTCCGCTACTTGCCAGGGGCTCACATAAGGGACATCACTGAAAGACTACCCAAACTTAATACGTCCCACTGAGTACTATCCACTCCTGCTGTTTCACGTGGGTTCCAGTGACATGGCAAGGAGCAATATGAAGATAATGAAGAATGACTGTAGACCCCTGGGAGCAGCAGTGAAGGACTCAGGAGCATAGACAGTCTTTTCACCAATCCTTCCAGGCAGAGAATGGTCTCAAAAGGACAAATTGCATTGGAAAAATCAATAAATGGTTACAGGAGTGGTGCCATAGCCAGGGCTTTGGCTTCCTAGACCATGGGACTCACTTTGAGAAACCTGGTCTCCTACAGGCTAATTGGATTAATCTTTCAGGGAAGGGGTGAGTGTCTTTGGTAACACGCTTGCCAATATGGTAAGGAGGGCTTTAAACGAGACTTGCTGGGGGAACGGATCCTCAATCCATCCCACTGCCACCCCATTGAAGCCAATTTGAGTGAGAGATGCCCTCAGCCTCAAGAGGCATCTCAGGCCAGCAGGAGAATACCTGAAATGAATTATAATGGAATCCCAGGCAGTGAGGCAGCTTCAATTGGGGCCCAACATAAATGCCTCTATGCAAGTGCGCACGGCATGGAAAGCAGGAGAAGCTACAAAAGTGCGCAAGCCTGCAGGCCTGTGATATTCTTGGCTTCACTGAGATGTGGTGGGACAACTCCTATGACTGGAGTGTGTGAATGGATGAGTATAAGCTCTGTAGGAGGGACAGGCAGGTAAGAAGACGGGCTGTTGCCTACTACATCAATGACCAGCTGGATTCCATGGAGCTCCAGGTGGAGATGGATGAGGAACTGGCAGAGTGCTTTGGGTCAGGGTTAAAAGAAAGACAGGAACTGGTGATATTGCTGTGGGAGTCTACTACAGGCCACCTGACCACAATGACTAAGTGGATGAGGCCCTCTACAGGCTGATAGGTGTAGCTTCCTGTTCACAGGCCATGATCCTCATGGGGGATTTCAACTCCTCTGATAGCTGCTGGAGGGACAACACAGCAAAGCACCAGCAATCCTTGAAGTTCCTGGAATGCATTGATGACAGCTTCCTCCTCCAAATGATAGATAAGCCAAGTAGAAATGGTGCCAATGCTGGACCTTGTTCTTGCCAACAAGGATAGCCTGGTGGACAACATGAAGCTTAAGGGCAGTCTTGACAGCAGTGACCATGAAATGGTGGAATTCATAATCCATAGGGCAACAAGGAGGGTCTGCAGAAAGCTTGCTACCCTGGACTTCAGGAGAGCAGATTTCGACCTCTTCAAGGATCTGCTTGGTAGGCTATCATGGGATACAATCCTGGATGGGGGAGGAGCCCTAGAAAGCTGGTCAATATTCAAAGATAACCTCCTCCAAGCCCAGGAGCAATGCATCCCAAGAAAGAGGAAGGCAAGCAAGAATGCCAGGAGACCTGCCTGGATGAACAAAGAACTCCTGGACACTCTTAGACAAAAAAAGAAAGTCTTCAGAGGGTATAAGCAGGGACAGATAGCCTGGGAGAAATACCAAGAAGTGGTCCAAGAAGCCAAGGATCAGATTAGGAAAGCTGAAGCCCTGATAAAGTTAAACCTGGAAACAGGAAAATGATAGAATCATAGAATCGTAGGGGTTGGAAGGGACCTTGAAATATCATCTAGTCCAACCCCCCCTACCAGAGCAGGGTCACATAGAGTACATCACACAGGAACGCATCCAGGTGGATTTTGAATGTCTCCAGTGAAGGAGACTCCACAACCTCCCTGGGCAGCCTGTTCCAGTGCTCTGTCACTCTCACAGTAAAAAAAAAATTTTCGGATATTCACCTTGAACCTCCTATGCTCCAATTTGCTCCCATTACCCCTTGTCCTATCACTGGTCATCACTGAGAAAAGCCTAAACTCCATCTCTCTGACACTCACCCCTTACATATTTGTAAACATATGTGTGCCCACTCCAGAAGGTGACTTTGCCATGCAGGACATGGAGAACGCTGAGGTACTGAATGACTTTTTTGCTTCAGTCTTCACCAGTAAGGGCTCTGGCCACACCACCCAAGTAACAGAATGAAAAGGCACAGACTGGAAAAAGGAAGATCCCCCCACTGTAGGAGAAGAGCAGGTTTGAGACCTTCTAAAGAACCTGAAAGTGTAGAAGTCCATGAGACCTGACAAGATCCATCTGCAGCTCCTAAGGGAGTAGCCAGATCAAGTTGCAACGCCACTTTCCATTATATTTGAAAAGTCAGGGAAGTCTGTTGAAGTTCCTACTGACTGGAAAAGGGGAAACATAACCCCCATATCCAAAAAGGGAAGGAAAGAAGACTCGAAGTACATGCCAGGAAGTCTCACCTCTGTGCCTTCCAAGATCATGGAGCAGATACTCCTGAAGGCTCTGCTAAGGCATATGCAAAACATTGAGGTGATAGGTGGCAACCAACAGGACTTCACCAAGGGCAAATCATGCCTGAAAAATTTGGTGGCCTTTTATAAGGGGGTCACACCGTCAGTGGACAAGGGAAGGGCAACTGACATCATCTACCTGGACTTGTGCAAAATGTTTGACTCTGTTCCAAATGACATCCTGGTCTCAAATTTGGAAGATATAGATTTAATGGATTATATGGATTTAATGGATGGACTGCTCGGTGGATAAGTTACTGGCTGGACAGTTGCACCTAAAGAGTAGTGATCAATGGCCCAATGTCCAGATGGACAGCAGTGACAAGTGGTGTTCCTCAGGGATCAGTACTGAGACCAGTGCTGCTTAACATCCTTGTCAGCAACATGGACAGTGCAATGAGTGCACCCTCAGCAACTCTGCTGATGACACCAGAGGGACCACGACAGGCTGGGCGCTGGGCCCTGGGCCCCTGACAACCTCATGATGTTCAACAAGGACAAGTACAAGGTCCTGCACCTGGGTTGGGGCAATCCCAAGCACAAAGAGAGTGATAGTAGTGATAGGACAAGGGGTAATGGTTTTAAGCTGGAAGAGGGTAGATTTAGGTTAGACATCAGGAAGATTCTTTAGTGTAAGAGCAGTGAGACAAAAACAGGTTGCCCAGGGAGGCTGTGGATGCCCCATCCCTGGTGGTGGTCAATGGCCAGGTTGGATGCAGCTCTGAGAAACCTGTTCTAGTGAGAGGTGTCCCTGCCCATGCAGGGGGTTGGAACAAGATGATCTTTAAGGTCCCTTCCAACCCAACCCATTCTGTGATTCTATGATTTTTAGCAAGTGTTTTAACGCAACGAGAATCCTTCACTGATTGAGAGACTGCATACTGTAACTTCTGCAGCTAAAATGACTAATAAACTTTAATTCAAAGAAGCTCCAGTCCTTTTGAATTGCTTCTTTTACTTCAAACTTCAAGATCCTACAATTTATTGATAGCGTAAATGAAAATGTAAACATTTCTGTTTGCTGGACCTTTGTTTCAGTGTGTAGGCCTTCAGATAGTTGGCCTAAGATAGGTACAGCTGCAAGTTTCAAACATTAAATAGTTGGCCCCGTAGCACTTCCACATAATCCTGAAAACTACTAAACTACCTACAAGATTCACACTCAGGTTTCTATTACTAGAGAGAAGCTATGAAGAAAACCTTGTTCTGTAAGAAGAGTCAAAAGAAAGTTAAGGAACATTCAATCTTTCATTGTTTTTCAATATTTTTATGCTCCAAGTATTTTATACAGCTCAGTTTGTATTTAGTAATGACTGTAGTAGTTCTTGCATCTACGTGTACTAAGATATCAATAAAAATCTGGATGTTTTATGACAGGACTATATATTAAATGTGTATTACAGAGCTTGGATTCAAATGAAATCTTGAAGAATATAAATGCAATAATAATAATAATAAAACCCAAAACCCACACAAGAAAACCAACCCAAAACACCACAAGCAGATTTTTAGGAATTTATTATCTGTTGTTCCATCCCAAATTGATCTGTGAAGGTTTTCAAATAGAGAGATTTTCTGAAGTTTTTTGTGTGGTCTACTTTTATCAACAGGCATAGGATCTGCACATGTAATGCTCTTCCCAGGAGACACTCACGTAAAACTCACCTTTTAATTAAAGATCATGCAAATTTTAAAAATAGTTAATAGAAATAATAGTGTCTATTTAATCATTTGTTACTTACAAGCAATTTGTTTCATCTTTCTTTTTTAAAACATGAACAACTAAATTATTCTACATATGAAAGAAGCCTAAAAAAGAAGTTTGCTCCACTTGCATCCTCTTTATATAACAAGAATATCACAGTTATGTGATCTGTATGTCATATATTTTAATAAAGTCATCCTATTTTGGTATAGCTCATGACATTTAAAAAAAAAAAAAGATAAAAATTATTGTATTTGTTATTTAAAACTGTTCTATGAGGAGTTCCTTTTCCAAAGAATATATTTTAAATTATAAAGCTATCTTCCTCTCAGAAGTTTATCTGCTGAGAACATTCACCAAAGAGCAGCTAAGCCTCACAAACCCTTCATCTTCAAAAGGGCAAAATGCATTTAGAATTAACTTGTTCAGAAATTCCAAAGGATATTCACCGATACGGTTTTGCTGCACCCCAGTAGCTTTTACAATAAATTAATTTATTTTTGCTTATATTTGTACTAAATGAAAAGACAGTTACCTCCTCTGTTTTATCATTTGAGGCATGCCAAGTTGTTTTACCCAAGAACAACAGATTACTATTAGCCAAAAGAAGTAAAAGCAAAGAAACAAACAAAACACCACCACAGAGAAAGGTCACCCATATCTGGTTGTGTGCGTTTATGCAAATCTGTGATTGAAAGTTTGGGATAGCGTTTTTTAGACTGTGCAGGCAAAAATCCCAGAACTGAGCTGAACCAGACAGCGGGGACTATATGGTCTGAGCACTACACAAGTTGGTTTACCAATGGAACAGATGAAAAATGTCTAGGAACTATTAATGTTGTTATTATTATTAGTTTGTATTATAAATGCAGAAATAAGATTGACTATGACACTGAAAGTAAAAGTGAAAGACCTGCTTACTTTGAAGTAAGAGAAAGATTAGTATCTCATTTTACATAAAATAAGTGGAGAACTGAAATTCCTAAATTAACATAAACCTGCTGCTGAATTTAAAAAGTGGCTAGCTCTCAGCTAGCAATAACTATTGCACTTCAAATTCACTAGACACACTGAAACACTTGTTCTCAAAAAATTTGCTCATTGTCATCCCGAAAGTATGTGGAAAGGTCAGGAATGGAACTGAGATACGTAACTGAATGTATTTAAATACATGAACAGTGCTAATTTATTTAAGTCAATACAACAGTCCTACTTCTTAACAGCTTTATTATTGCCTATCCTATCCAGCTTGAATTGGTAAATTTAAGTCTAAATGCCTAAACAAAGTATTGAATAACTTAGAATAAAGCTGTAGATTACATAAATTTTTGTATCTTATTACCCAAACCACAGAATTTTAATTAAATTCCCTGTCTTTCATGTACAGCTAGCTTTAGTTAATATTCCATTAATTAAAACAAAAAGCAGTTCACAGGAAATAGATACTGCTGAGGAAATGTTGGCACTAACAGATTTAACTACGTATATCCAAAAATGTCACCATTCCAGAAAGCTCTGGCTGTCTTGCAATTACTGTACATACTGTGGCTTGCCCAAGGGTCTTGCTTTTCCAGTTACCTATGCTGGGAATCTGTTTGGAAAATGTCACAATTCTCATTTAGTTCCAGCAGCTCCAGTCCTTTTCCAGAGGCGGGCCAGCACAAAACCAAGCCCTGTACAAAATGGTGCTGGAAGGAGGTGCCCAGAGCTTGACACTACAACCCAAAGGCCAGAAACACTCCTAGTGCATCAACTTATTTGTCCCAGTAAAAAAGCTCTAAATAAACAAAGATGGAGATTCTGAGCAATGTGCCTCAGGGTACAAATCCAGTGTGGATCACCTTGTCTCAAACCTTCTCAAACTGTCTTGCCCTTCAGGGGAGGAAAAGGTATATACCTTAAACAGAGTAAAGAAAAAGCTGCTGCTACTTGGAGTACAGAATTGCAAAATGCTGAAGACTCTATTTTCAGAAGCCAGTTAAAATGCACTGCATTTAGCCTTTTTCAGAATCCAGTCTTCTCAGATATACAAAACAAAAGATGATTCAAGATATTATTATAGATGTCTAGCATTTATTTGTAGTTTCCAGTCCTCAGGGTTCCCAGGCACCAATTGCATCATTAGGTTTAGCTTACATTTCTTAAATCAGCACAACTAAAATAAGCAAGTTATTTTTTTGGCATCTAAAAGAATGAAAAACATAATTTAGCATACCTACAAAAATCACTGTAAAAATATCCTGTTGTAAATATATATGCAACATAGTTTTGTTTCCTATTTTCATTTTTCTTCAAGAAAAGTACACCGAACTTTACTGCTATTACATCTTGCTTCAATTTTAGAAAGCTACCTTATGAACATACATGAATTTCTGTATAGCGACATCTGAACATTCTGATAAAAATAAATAACCCTTCATATTGTTTTGCATATTATAACCTTATTTTAATTATTTATTAAATTGATCTAGCCTTTTAAATAGCAGGTTTTACAGATAATGGCAGCACATCTCTTACAATAGCGTTGTTAAATCAATTATTAAGTCCCAGTCAACACATGAGATAGATATTTACACTGATCAGTTGTGAACCAGAAAGGTGACTCTTAAGTATTTCTATTTTGATATCTATACAGCATTCCCTTATTTTTTGCTTTAAAATTGATACATGTTAACTAAAAAGTTTCAGTAAATAATATTAATTTTTTTCTGCCAAAAAGTTCAAGGGGAGATCTAACATATCTTCTTGCTAATCTTAATTCCAGATAATATAGTAATATTGATCTTTCAAATTTTGGATGTACAAAGGTTACCTGAATAGTCAAAAGATTTACTGTGCTAGCAGTTTCAAAATACTCCAAAAGCCAAAAAATACTTGACTGAAAATAGCAAACTTTACTTGCTTGTCAGAATCAGCGGAGTTATGCATATTTTTTAGATATATCAGAAGTTGCAAAAACACGTCTTCTCTTTTACGGAAAATCACGATTGTTCCATTTGTGGTAAATCTGCCCTGGGACACAGCATTTTACAAAGAAAATTGGATTACAATGGCTCATATTGTGCCATCTGTTTTAAAAAGAACTCTCCAGTGCTTTCTATGGAGAAAAGCCTTCAAAAAAAAATATAAAAATGGAACAAGATGTCCCCTGGTACTTTTTTTACCTAGCTTAAATACTTTTGATTAAAAAGATTCTGAAAAATTCAGCAAACTCTAGCATTACTACTGAGTTATACCCTCAAACTTCATCTATTCCCAAGCAGGTGAAAATGCACATGGACAGATGGCCACATGTGGGGCAGCTCCATGGCTGCAGAGGTAGGTGAGGATCCCCAGAGCACAGAGGTTGCATAGGGAGTCCCAGCTTTCCGGGGAGGACAGTCCTGCTTGTTCTCTTCCCTTCCATTCACACCTCCATCAGTAACACCCTATGCAACATGTACTCCCAAACACTGTGACAGCAGCAGAACAGCCAACAGCTTAATACATACTAGGAAAAGTAAGGAGGGCATGAGGTCATTGACCTAGAGAAGTCCAGTGGCTATAAGCAAAAGTATTATCCTCACATTTGATGAGTGTCCCTTCAGTCCTTCAAGAGGATACACTGCAAACAATGCGGATGTCACAGCAACAGAAAGGACCATGGAGGGGGCAGAAGGGGAACCTTCTTTCAGTCTGTGTCAACACTGTGAACAGATTTCATCATTCCAGATACCTTAGATGAACTTCACCTGCTCTACAGAACATCATGAAAAGAAGAAAATGCTGTCATGTCTTGTTTTTATCTACTCTCTTTGAAGACTATTTCTCTGACACAAAATGCAACTATAAATGTTAGTGCTGTGAAAACACCATGACTTTCCCCATTTACTTACTTTTGAAAATGATATCTATGTAGAATACTAAAGTAATCATAAAGTTCTGATTTAAATCCAAAACAAATACTTTATATGAAGATGCATACAATCCTTATTCACATAAGCTGTTATTTTAAAACAGATACACAGAGGAACATCTGCAGAAATCACCTGGTGAAGTAATCTGAAAACCTTTTCAAAAGAACAATAACGTTCTGCATCAGTACAGCTTCATATTATCTCATGTGTGACTTAAAATTAGGACAAAAGCTTCTGTTAACTTCATTAAAAAGCTATTACCTAAGAATCCCGGTGTTCTCATAGCATAACCGATGCTCTTAGATTATTATTATTATAATTTTTTGGTTAAATGACCTAGTTCAAATGTACTGTATTCTTTTAAGCAATTATCCAGACAGGACAGCAGTAACGTAGCCAGATGACAGCAAGAGCATTATCACAGAATTTCAATATTAATTTCACCAATTTAATAAATTGCTTCAATTTTATAGATATAAAAATTCTAAAACACATAAGAGGCATACTAAATCTAACTCCCACCTTCCCCATACCACAAATAGAAATCACTGTTTTTGCAATACATACTTCACATGGATGTTCCGGGTTTGGGGTTGATTTGTTTTGGGTTTGTTTTATAATCAATGAGGTAGGGAGCTTTTTTCTTTTTTCATATTTAGAATCGCTTTAGTGATGCAGATGAGGCCTCTCCCAAAACGGGCCCAAACTGGAATACTAGTAACAAAAAAAGTCACACGCAAAATATCATAAAAAATTTCTAACAATTTGATATAAAATCACAGCAATTCCAACATCAACATGAAGACACACCTTTCTTTCCACTGTAAAAGAACCTTTCCCCTTCACGCCTCCCAGACACCACAGGGTCCAACTTATCCTTAATCCTACTGTGCTTCTTTCTTCCGAGCACCATTCCACATATCTGTAACTGGATGTTGCTCAAACACTTACACGTCGTATTTTCCTCTTGTGCTCCAGAATTCACCAAGGGCTTAGTTTATGCCCTTAAACAAAAAAATTCCTACTTATACCCATTCCAAAGCCACAGCACATCACCTCAGTCAAAGACTGAAAGCTGACCTGGCTCCTCACCCTTGAAGAGGAATCTGCCCATCTTGAATCTTTCACCTCCCATTCTCACACCATTTTGCCTCCCTCCACAGCATAAAAGGATCCAGCAGCAGCTGCACTTCTCCTGCTCCGCTCATGCAAGATGCAGGCACAAGGGTTCAACCCAGGTCAACAGGTTTTCCCACCCCAAAATGACAGCATTTCCACAGTGCCTCTCCCACCCAATACAACATTTCCCACAGAGGAAGATTACTCTAAGCATTTCTCTCACACATACAAGAAAAGAAAAGGGGAAAAAAAAAAAAAAAAAAAAAAAGTCAGAGACAGATTTTATTTGATTGTGTATGGTTGTTCCTACCAAGGTTTCCTGCCACTTTGTTCTTGCATGCAGTCTGTTGTCTGCTCTCACAAACCATCTTTAACAGTAGCACTTTGACTCTCTGATGCAGCAAGAGTCCATGCTTTCATTTAAAAAACAGTCACTCAGCCTTGAGAATTTTTGCCTACAACCTGCTCCACTTTTACAAAATGCTGAAATTTTAGCCCCAGACTGCATGTATCTAACTGCTGTAATCATCCCAAGTATAGAAGTAAATATTTCTAAATGGAAATACACCCAAAATACTCTAAAATAAAATGCAGATCAAGCACGACTGTGCATATGACAATTCTCTTAGCACCTGCCCACTAGTAATCTGATGCTGGCAAATCACTTTCCCCTATACCATGTCTGTATGAATCAAACCTGACATATGCAGAAATCAAAAGATGCACAGTTAAGTCAAAGCTGGAGCCTAGAACACATGGAGGCAACCTGAATTTTTACTGGAATTCCATCACAGAAGCAGGGGGAAGCACTCACCATTTGTGCAAGGCAGTAAATACTATATATTAGCATTAGTATTATATTATTATTATTATATTAATTATATTCATATTAGTATTAGTAAATACTAATAAAGAAAGATACAGATGTTGTAATTTATTTATTTTTTTCCCCTTAATTTCCTATACATACTGGTTCTGCCCAATCTTCAGGAAAAGGGGAAAAAAATTACCAAAAATAAAAACCATCTACCAAAATCTACCAAAATAAGAAAAAAAATATCCAAAATTAGCCAACTGGCCAAGTGGAAAATCAGTCTGTCTCCACGGCAGTAACTTCCACTATGGTCACCACTGGCAGTGCCCTATCAGCCTCTGAGATCAGCCCAGGCAGCTCCCACATTCGTGGTTCCTAATCCTGGGAGTGCACTATCAACATCCAATGGAAAAGAATATTCAGGACATGGAGAGTGAGGAGGCAGCACCAGAGATTTAAAAACAGGGCTGCAGCAGCAGTCAGAAGATATATGAGAGGGGGTATGAGAAAGGCTCAGAATCATCCTCAGTTACTCTTCTGGTGGTCTGTTTTAGGAAAGGTAACAGGGCTTTTTTCTAAAATGCTATTAAAAAAAAAAAAAAAAAAAAAAAAAAAAAAAAAAAAAAAAAAAAAAAAAAAGTGGGCAACAAGGGGAGTAACTTTGAGCTGAGCTCATCTTACATCCCACATTTCACTGACTTCGTGATAACTGCCTCCCTCCATGTACGGAGAGGCTTACACACATAGATTAACATTTTTCTTTTAAGGTATTTCTATGTATAAATCAAGATATATTTCCATGTAGTATAAGAAATACAAAATTGCTACTTAGTAATTCCCCAGATTATATTAGTACGTTTCCATATTTCTGAGATTCTTATTACTGTGAAACCCATGAACAGAAAAATCTTTTGTATAATGTATAGTTAAATGCACAGATGCTATAAAATAAATGCACAGATGATATAAAAATGCATAGATAAGCAAGATGCAGCTGAGGAAAAATAGCGATCTAGAACAAAGGGCCATATGTGGAGAATGATAACTGAAATAAAAAATTTCTAAGAATTAATGGCTATATTTTACATATTCCTAGAAAGCAGAATTGTAAGCACTGTCACATGTCACAGAACTGTAACCCCTACTGAAAGGATTAAAGAAATAATGTAATGCAAGGCTATACTTTATTATTTACAAGCATTATTTATACTGATGAGTAGTTAATAATTTATGGGAAATTTATTTTTTTCAATTAAGTGTGATCACTGATTTCACAGAAGAATAATTCTTGGAAACAGACTCCGATTAGAATAGCCACACTTACAAATTAAGAAATCATATTCCTCCCATCTCCTCCAACATGTAAGCTTAAAATAGTAGACTCTACAAAATTGTGACAGTAACTGCTTTCCTTAAATATCTTCACAGATGAGCACACAAAGCACAAAAACATAGCCCAATAATGACATTTTTCTCTAAAACAACATTATCTCAGTATTTTCCCCCTCTTTCTTCTTGTAGCATTGTTGTTTTAATGTCCTGGTCTTGTACTATAAATCTTAAGTTGTTTTTAGACTGCAGGGAGACATTCTGTGGCTTGTGGTAAGGGTGTGCAAAATTGATGTTCAGTGAACCCCATCTGAATGTAGCATCTATGAGCCGGTTTCCTGAGGCTGTAACTGACTAGACATAATGGTCCATCTGATCCATTCCAGTCCTGTGTTGCAATTGCTATATTAGTCAGTTAAAAGAAAATTAATATGGTGATGTTGCTTTTTAGAAAATAATAATAATAATGTAATATACAGTCAATTATTTAGTAATAATATATACACACACATAGCACAAGTTGTTTACAGATTCCCCTGTTGGACATATGATACAGATAAAAGCAACATTTCTTTCAGGTTTTGGACTTCATCCAGAACTAATGTGATCCCAGATAGGGTTAGTTACTTGCTTGGAAACAGTTTCTCTAACTACCACTGCAGAACTTCAGTACCTGAAAGTAACTAGACTGTAAGAGACGCCTTCTGACAGCTGTAAGTTTAACCATGTTCACAACATACAACAAATATTGGCTGTCATATTCAGCATGTTGTTGACACAAATTTATATAGAATGTATGCATACTTATATATACAGATCTATGTTCTAATTTTACAAAGTCAAGGTATTTCTGTATTATAGAGCAGAATGTTTTGTATTACATTATGAAGACTAAGAAACATAGAAAAATGAAATTATCTAAACCTTTTAAATTTTTTTTCAAAGAAATTTTTTCCTAAAATTCTTTGAATGTGTAAGTTAACACAAGAGGTATGATTAATGTGATTTATTAAGTTTATCTTCAAGTTCACTATGTATTTTATTCACAAAGAAAAACACTTCCTTTCCAATGGATGATTAGGTCATTCTACTTGTTATTACACCCATACCAATGAAACACTTAATGCAGTTACTATAATGTTTTAAGGACAGACACAGGAAAATATTTAAAGAGCTAAAACAGAATTTACATATAAGATAGGCATTAAATCTCCTAATAGCCTGACTCTTCTTTCTCTTGCTTGCTAATGCTCCCCTCCCCTTCCCACTTGAATAGTCTCATATGTTTCAGCACTGATGAATATAAAATGTACACGGAAAAAAAATCCTAGCAGTACACTTAAAGTGATGAGCAGTGAGCTCATCAGTGATGAGTTATGACTCAGAAATGACATTTTGGAACTATAATCAGAAAATATCAGATCAATGCTCTGCAGCATTCAAAAAAGTATTCAGAAAGGAACAGAGAATAAACAATTCATCCCATTGTATAGATCCCTGGTACACTTGCATTTTGAATAACATACAGAGTTTTTGGATTTTCAAATTCATTACAGCAGAACTGGGAAAAGAGAAGGACAAAAAACATGGAGCAACCTTCTCCTAAGGAACAAAAGAGTACAGCAGAACTCTTCCCACTTCAAAAAAAAGCAAGGGGCCATGGTAGAGATGTGTAAAATAACAAATGTGGACAGTGTCAGAGCCTGGAGGAATGCTCTGGGGATCCTCAGCTTATGCTTATAGTCTTCCCTTGATAATCATTATTAGGAGACAGCATAATAGTCCAGACAGACTTCTAGCCTGATCCAGTCAAGCCTCCTTAAGTTTCTAAGTCAAGGGATGAAGTATGATCACATTCACCCACCCCACTATTTGTGCCTTGTCCTGCTATGGATATGAGTAAGTCACAGTGAAGTTTAAGGATAATATGCAGGATATAACCCCACAAAAATAAGAAGCCTAGACAAAATTGGTTAATAGTAATGCCTTTGCTCTGTAAATGCCTCAATGTTTACCATGCTCTGTATTGTGTGTGTTCACTTGCCACTTATACAGCAGGTACTTCCCATAAACATTGGAGCATACAAACAACGGGTTTTATTGGCCATATGTATAGTTTTCAAAAATAACAACTAATGAAAAAAATCCATCCAAGTCTAACTGCACTTTCAGTCCTACATGGAATCTTACTGCAAATATATGGGGGAATGAAATCTGCATTATCAATTCTTCAGAAGAATCCATCTATTATACAGAATCACAGATCATTCTCTTTGGAAAAGACCTTTAAGAACATAGAGTCTAACATCCATGAAAAACTGAACAACAATACTTAAGGTCTTCACATAATGCTGTTTACATCCATTGTAAGGTATTTAAGGCTATTACGGGGCATTTACATTATTAAGACAGAAAGGATATGCTGTCATGAACTGCCTTCCTTTCCCTTCCCTTCTTCAATTCCATTAGCTTATCCCAAAAAGAAACATTCAGTGAAATTTGTGTTAAATCTGCTGAAAAAATTATAACATTATTGAAGATGGGGTAAGACTAAGTGTTATCTTCCCATCTACAACACCCATAGGTTGAAGATCATCACCACAGCTGCTCTGCCTCCAGGTGCTTCATTTTTTAACAGTTTAAAAGTCTCTCCAAGCTTCATACCTTGCACAAGGAATTTACCTTTAAATAGCATTACAATTTCTTGCATATCCCTCCAAGATTGAAATTGATTAGGCAGATTCTGGTTTTAAGTGTTTGAGACATTTCCGTTCTATATGCATAGATATACACATATACAGACTCTTATTTATAGAGCTTCTATATACCTCCAAGTGTCAATGCAGCCCTCAAACAGAGAATTTAGACCCAGTCAGTCTAAATAGGATGAAAACCAATTTTAATAACAACATGCAATAATGAGCCACACGTTATTTATATTTGTATGATAGTATCAAGCATAGTCATCAACATACATGTTGATAAGAAAATACAGTGTTCAGCAAATACAGAACATCTTCATGATGGGATGCAAGTAACAATTTCTCTGGAGAGGAAAAGTATTTTATTCCTTTATGGGTTAATAATTTGTTCATAATTTAAAAAAGATATTTGCATTTCCAAAGAAAGAGAGCAGTAAATAAGACAAGGGGAGTAGTTATGAAATTTTTCCTGAATAAATTAAAGATTAATAATCTCCAAGAGGAAAGGATGAAGCATTTGAATCTGAATGAAAACTGCATAACTTGCAAAGAAATATGTACAGGAATTGGCAAACTCTTCCTGCTTGTGATGCTCTCCAGGGAAAGCTGGCCAAAAATGTAAATAATGCAAGATGAACCAGGCCTTGACCTCTTAGCAAATCTAAGGATTTGTACCTTGTCAGGATACACAGAAGGTTTTTATCTTATTTTAGGACAAATAAACAAAGCAAGAATGTCTTTGAGTTCTGTAACTGCTGTCATTTTAAAACCATGCTTCACAGTAGTTTATTCTGAATTTTGCAAGCTTTTATTTCATTTTATCTTAAGATGGTAGATGAATAAAGGATGAATTACAGGAGTCTTCAAGGCTTCTAGATGGTGAAAGCATTACTCCACCCAGTCATTATCCCTTTAGTATTGTTTGACTTATTATGTACAATTTGCTATCTTAATTCATTATCATGTTAGGATATTGAAAGGGTAAGAGGTCATATCTTCCTTTTGTTGGACAGCATTTTGGGAGTCACCAAAGTAGGATCTGAAATGAAAAAGCTTCACTGAGGGACCGGAGTTGATCCCTGAAATATGCTCTGAAATAAGCTCAGAGGGAACATGGCCCCAGTCCTGAAGAAGTGCTGCTCGAAAGTGTCAGATACTTTACATGGCTCATATATTTTTATCAGTTTCCTTTGCAGCTCTCAGCTCCTTAAACTACAATGAAATATTTGTTACCGTTATTTAGAAAAGTGTATTTGTTGTGATTCGAGAAAATTCTCCTGTTATTGATAGATGATCTACCCTGACATCTGGCTCATCAGACCTGAATAGGAAGGGGCAAATATCCTTACTGAGACTTGAATTACCTCTTGTTCACTGGAGATGCAACTAGATATAACTACTGGATCATCCAGCAAGACTGTTTTTCTCAACACCAACAGATACTTAAAAATCACCATACTACTGCACCATGTCATACAGGGTGGAAAAATATCTTGATCACTCACACAACTGACCTCACAAACTGATTTTATAGTTTCTGGATGCCTAAACTATTTATCAGAAACAGCCTTTGACAGAATATAAAGCTTTTCTATGAGTCATTATTTTGAGTTCACAAAGGCAAATAATTTCATAACTGAATAAGGTATCTATTATGTAAGGAACAAAAAATAACCACTTGGCATTTTAAAGAGGAAGTAAATTAATATTCTTATCAAAGTAAACTGCTGCAATTACCAACACCTAATCTTCAAAGCTGGGAGGTTTCCCCAGGATTTCTTCCCTAGGAGGAAGTAAATGAATATTCTTATCAGAGTAACCACTGCTATTTACAACACCTAATAGTCAAAGCTGGGAGGTTGCCCTGGGACTCCTCCAGCCATTCTACTTTTATGAAGAAACGGTTGTGTCAACAGTGCTAAGACTAGCAAGAGCAGTACAAAGCTTTATCTTTGTGTTACATAGAATATTACATTGTTTAGAAGGTTTGAATTCTTGGACACAGACGTTGTAAAGCTCCTTAAACACAGACCTTTTTGTGAATGCTTTTAAAGAAAAAAAAAAAAAAAAAAGGCAAAATGACCCACTGTCCCTTCTGAGCACAAGCCATAGAACGGTTTGGATTGGCAGGGACACTGTCCACCAGACCAAGCTGCTCAAAGCCCCATCCAACCTGGCCTTGAACAGTTCCAGGGATAGGGCATCCCCCACTTCCCTGGGCAATCTGTTCCCAGTGTCTCACCAGCCTCACACTAAAGAATTTCTTTGTAATAGCTAACCTAGACCTGCCCTCTTTCAGTTCAAAACCATTACACTTCATCCTATATATGCCCTTGTAAAAAGTCCCACCTCAGCTCTCCTGTAGGCTGCCTTCACATACTGGGAAGCAACTGTAAGGTCTCCCTGGAGCCTTGTCTTCTTGAGGCTGAACAACCCCAACTTTCTCATCCTGTTTTCACAGAAGAGGAACTCCAGCCCTCTGATCAGCTTTGTGGCTCTCCTTTGAACTTGCTTCAACAGCTTCATGTTCTTATGTTGGGGGTCCCAGAACTGGACACAATACTCCAGGTGGGGTCTCATGAAAGCGGAGTAGAGAGGGAGCCAACTCCCTCAAACTGCTGGCCATGCTTCTTTTAATGCAGTCTAGGATACAGGTGGCTTTCTGGACTGCAAGTGCACACTGCCAGGTCATGTTGAGTTTCTTATCAACCAACACCCCTAAGTCCTTTTTGTATTATATAATTTTAAATTTACAACAGCATATGAAGATAGACCTGGGCACAGCCAGGGGAGTGTTTCAATTTTTGTGACATGAAGAACATTTAAAACTAAACATCTGAGCAAGGCTTCACAGATGCAAAGTAAATCCAGAATTTTCTGAAAATTCTCTAATTGTATTTCGCTTTAAAGAATGTTACTGGAATTTTTTCTATCGATAAAAAATTAAGACAAAGGCTTTTTTTGATAAAGCTGTGTCATAGCCATATATATATATATTATTTTTTACATGAAGAAAAATGGAAATGCTACGAAGTACTTGTTTATTTAGATATTTTTAAAAATAGATGGGTTTATATTTAACTTCTGGTATGTAGCCCATTCTAAGCAGCTACTTTTTTGAGGCTATTTCACTTTGTGGGTTGTTTTTTTTCCAGTATTGCATGGAGAAGATTTGATACACTCTTAGGAGTTCAAGTCTTCCTTACACTTTTCCTTCTAGTATAGTAAATACCCAAGGGTATAATTTATCTCACCCAAAGCTGGATGCTTTAAAATTAGACCTTTACCTGCAAAAGAATCATCCCAGCAACTCACCATTTATAATGAATTGAGAGACCTGGGTACATCCATAATGTACTTCACCTGACCTATTTAGGATGCTTATCCTAAAATTAAAATTTCCCTCAGCAGGTGCTTTTGTCTTTCTATTAGCTGTAATAGGAGACACAACAGGTAACCAGATGGTATTAAAATACTGGATTAGTCCTATTTATGTATATATATTTTTGACTTTACTAACACTTTAAACTCTAAATTATGTCCCAATTACCCAAATATGAGGGAATAACCAAAGTAAAAACTTGAGTAAAAGAATTATACAAGGAAGCAGCATCCGTACTATAAAAAAGAGCTTCATCCGAGTTTTACATTTCTAATCTTAAAACCTTTTCATAGAATTCACCAGCTTAAATTCTCTTAAATTTTAGAAAGTTGTATTCTTTGAAGATGAACCTTGGGGGGGAAGGGATGAAAATTACAGTAACCATTAAATTTCATTTTGCATGCTTAATTTATCCCTGTCTGTAAACACCTACTTGGCAGTTTCCATCTACTTCAACAGCAATTCTTTGGCTATTAATTCTGGTATCTCCTTTTAATTTTTGTTTCTTTTTTTCCTTCTTCCCTTTTTAAAACTGTCTTTCTGGCCTTATCCTAATATGACCTACCAATCAGTTGACGAACAAAACCGTTCATGCAGGAAACATGAAAAAATCCACAAGTCAAGAGGCGAAAGACTCCAGAGGGAAAAAAGAAGCAGATTCTTAAGTCTTGGGATGGAGCGGTTCGTACCACTTATGTCTAGGCCATAGTCTCTATAGACTATATTTACAAGACATAACTTGTTTTCATTTCAGAAGACAAGACAGGAAAACCTGCTGATTTCACATAATCCATGTTTCTTTCCAGAGCTGATACAGCTGCCTCACTATTTGCCATTTCTGTCTTTTGCTTAAGTTTAGTTTGTCAACCACCAAGGACCACAAACATAGAAACAAGTAACTGCATGAAAAAGCTGCATGTAATTCAACAGTGTTTGGGACTAGTTTCAGATATTTTCCAAGCCTGAACCAGTGTAAGCATCAGAAGTGTCCATCTGGAGACAAATTTAGACCAAACAGTAAATTTGACTATTTGCTTTTGCTGTAAGCAACATATATAAGAAAAGAAAGGAGAAAAGGATCAAGTTTCTATTAACTGCGTGAGATACACTGGAATCCTTCTCAATGTCTCACAAGAGAATCCAAAACGAAAAGTAAACTACCTTTGCACAGCAGAAGACTCACAGACTTTGATGCACAGTGCAGCACAAACTTTTGTGAAATTCACATTAGGTATCTGTTAGGATTCTTCCTACTGTGAGGACCAGAGTCAACTACTTATTACTACTACTGAACAGCAGACATCCCACTGAACATCTGATGAAAACAAAATAAATCACAATTTCAAAGCAAGCAATAAAATGTGGCTGAAAATCAATTAAAAATAATAATAAAATAAATTCATTGCATTGGCATTAACTAAATATTTTGACCAGCACATAAAAAAGGTCCATTCCTGAAAATTCAAAAACCTTAACTAACAAGAAGGGAGGATCTAGCATTAATTTTCTTCCTGGTTTATTATAGTAAATAACAAGCATTACCTAAAAACAACATATTAATCTGTCCCAGAAATCTAATTAGCAACATTGAACCAACAGGCGTGTTCGCAAGTTTCCTTTTCTTTGTTTCATTTAATTTTTAAAAAAAAGCTTAGGGGAGCACAGTGGTGTCAGAGTTGTACCTTTATGATCTAAACTGGTATTAAGGGGCTGGACACAAAATAATTCAACAGCCTCCAAATACTTAAATTCGTTAAGCTTTTAAACTTGTGGGAAACTAAGCAAGACTATAACCCGTCAGAAACAATTAAAAAAGCAAAAAGAGTTCTACATTGCATAAAGCACATTTACTGGGGGTTTTGGGACAGTTACCCATCCCAATTTCAGATAAATAAATAAATACATGCTTCTCAACCTCCTAAACTGAATCATAGAATCACAGAATGTATTGGGTTGGAAGGGACTTCTAAAGGTCATTTAGTCCAATCTCTCTAACAAGAAGCAGGGACACCTCACACTGGAACAGATTGCTCAGAGCCCCATCAAGCCTAATCTTGAATGTCTCCAGGGACAGGGCCTCCACCACCTCTTCAGGCAACCCATTCCAACGACCCACCACTTTCATATTAAAGAACGTTTTCCTAATGTCCAACCTAAAACTACCTTCTTCTACCTTAAAACCATTACCCTTTGTCCTATCCTTACTGGCTTCAATACAACTGACAGAAATTACCTGATGCAGGCAAAGTAAGAGCATCATTAACGTAATGAAAGCAAGGTCAGCCTGACAAACCAACAGTATCAGTTTCAAAACTTAAATGTGTATCTTTTTCCAATCTTGTAGACAAGGTATCAAAATAACTACAAACATCCAGATTTTGCCAGTGAGACACAGCATGTCTCTTCTTAAGCTTTCTTCCAGGACTGTGGATTTACTGGTTGAGCTATAAAGTTAGTCCCCAAATAAAAAGCTGTTCATAAAGTACTGTTATGAAAAAATACATTTATGGACAAATAATTTCATCCTAAGTCTTCTATTACTGTTACCAATTAGTTTGTAAGTGCTGCAGGAAACAATGGTCAAGAGTTCTCTGACTGACAAAACCCACAACTGAAAGTCAACAGATCCTTTATGGGGAATTCTTCTCACAGAAAAAATATTTTTAATCTTTTATAACATATCTTATTGATTAACATAGAAATGCTATAATCCCTACAGAATATAGCTTAGAACTCATTCTGCACAGGTATAAAAAAAAATAAAATTGTGAATGCTATCGAGAGCAAGGCCTGGTATATTTTATAGATTTTCTGTTGGAGACAGTAGTGCAAAGCTCATCTTGCAACTCCTGAAATAGGTTCCAACTTTACTTGATAGTGACAAGAACTAGGAAGCTGGAATCCAAAACTAATGGTTTCAGGAAGCCAGCAACCTCTTCTTTAATAGTACTACACTCTGTTGATGTCTCCTATATTTCACATCAAAACTTTAACATAAACAATAAATGTCTTTGCTGACTACCTACCCCTTTCCACAGATAGTCTGGCTGAAATTCTTTTGCTTCTGGACACCAAACCACAAAACAAGACATGTTCTTTCTGATTGTTGTCACTCTTTCATAATTCTAGGTACAGATGGGAACCTTTTGTCACAGGCTTTTCACAACTGTTCACCTCTCTCACCAGGATGAAAGACGAGAAGATACACTATGAACACAGATATTATCACATAAAGTGCTATTTGCAACTACATAAACTTTAACCAAGGAAACATCAGACATAATGGAGGCTTTCCACTTCTATACTTTAAAAAGATGTGTTAAATTTGTGTGCACAAGGTGTAACTTTGCTATGAATTAGATCATCGATAGGATTTTCAGTTCATAACAATTCAAATAGAATAAAACATTATGTATCATCTACTTATGTTATTACTGTTTACTAAATTAATTATAAAACGTAACTTACACCCATTATCTTTCACTCTGTGGGTGCCATTCACAAGAACTCAGTGATACTGTCACACAAGCACAGTAAGTCCAGTTCAGCCGTGTAGCTGACTGGCTTTCAAGTTTTCCAATGTTGACCTATCAGTGCTTTTACTCTAAAAGTGTCATATGATACTCTGTTTTATCAAAATGCTGCTATAGCACTCATTGTTCTCCTCATTTCTGTTTCACTGATCTCATTCCATTGGCAAAAGATACTTAGATCTGTCCAATAATGTCACCTGAATGACACTTTGTTAAAGAGCAGAAACAGGACAGCACTTAACTATAAATATAAAAACCCTTATATCTAGTGCTCTTCAAAAGAGACATTAACTTTGTTACTTTCAAACTGCATAAACTCTTATAAAGTAACTTACCTGTTCAGCTACCTATTTCTACTGAATGCTGTTCTTTGAATTCTTCTAGACTCCTACAGGTGTTTACAGAAAGATTACTTCAGTTCATAAGTAACAGTTTGCATACATTTCTTCTTCTTAAACAAACATAAGGAAATGTGTTTTTTCCTAATCTTGCTTAAAAGCAGAAACTTCAGTTGTTTACAGGCACCTAAACTGGATTAACAGATCTGGGCCGCAAGTATTTCAAATTCATTGCATAAAATATCTCACTCCACACATGTTTCAGACTGAATAATTCTTTCATGACTTCCCTGCCATGATAAACAACAAAGTCCTTCCATCTTGACAAATGAACAAGGGACGACATAAGCCTCAGGAGAAAAGCACTGCTTTGTGATGCTCCATGATTCTTGATGCTTGTTTTCATTCTGTACCAGACAGGCTTTTCAGGCTCTGAGCTATACTGGATTACCACTTCACAGAGAAACATGGAACTTCTTTCCTGTCATTTTATCCATAAACCATAGCACAAGTCCAATCATTTGGGAATGCATATGAGGTTCTTGGTAATTATTTTTTTTCAGATGCGTAACAATATTTTTATATATGTGGAAGTGTTATACCATTCAAATGCAAAGGACAAATACCATTACTTTGCTACATTAGGTCATTTGACCCAAAAGAGAGTAGAAGAAATGTTTAATGGCTTTAAAAAAACCCCTAACCAACAAACTGTTTCTCCTCCAAGAATTACTGGGTTTCCTCATCCTGTTGCATTGCCTTTCTTATTTTACGACATGGATTTTACAAGCTTATTTTATCTGCTTTTTAAAGTTACACCAACCAGATAAAACTGCTTTTGAAAATTTAATAAAGTTCTCACTAAATTTGTAGAAGAGCAGTCAAATCAAAAGAATTAACTGAAGACCCTATAAAGGGCTTGTTTGGGGGGAAAAAAACCCCAGCCCAACCCTTGCGACACAGTACTCTTCCGAGTAAACCTTTCATCCATTTCAAAACCAGGATACTCACAATGAAAAATTTAATTACACGCACACCCGACACATAAATCTCTTTTCAACAAAATGAATCAGAAAGCACTGTACCACACAAAACAAGAATAAGCCATATCTAAACTGACTTCAGAGACAGAAAGCTTTCTCAATTACTACAGGATTTTCAATTCTCCCTTGAAAAGACCCTTAGGCAGTGTGTCACATCAACACTCAAAGTTGCAGCAGACCAGCCTTCAAAGCGTAAGTTTGTAGATACATCTTTTGTTTCCTGCACTCGCTACGTTCGCACCCGCACTGCCCGCTCCAGCGATCCATCGCTTTCATCCCAGCTACCCACGAAAGCCCGGGCAGCATCAGGACACTGACTGAGGTTGAGCGAAGTGATGTAGGTCAACGACGCAAACTGCCATTAACTAGAAACCAAGGCCACGACTCGTGACAAATTCACAGCACGGTTAGCTGTAACTTTCTGCCTAGCCCCTCCGCTACGTCCACACACACACCCGTACACAGACCGCCCCCCCCCCAGCC